>NC_136060.1:217339812-217792733 GCF_964261635.1 Lissotriton helveticus | reverse complement strand
CGGGACTGAGACTACGCGGGAGGCGGAACGAACGGGGACCGTACGTAGCCGGGGACGGGAAGCAGGAGTATATTACGAGCATGGAGCATTCCAGAAAGAATTCTAAAAGGACTAATGTTATTTTACAACAATACATGGGTAAGAGTGAAACTCGGGGATGTATCAAGAGTCTCAAGAAAAAGATACACGAACAAAGGCCTGAAGCAGGGATGTGTTCCACATCTATTTAATCTTTCCATATCTGATCAGTCAGTAAAACTTAACTTAACTAACTCTCATTCCCCACATCTTGATACCTTATCGCTATCGCACCTTGCTTACACCGATGATATTGTCTTACTCATTTTAACCAAGATTGACCTAACCTGACTATTACATGAATTCGCAGAATTTCTAACAGCAAACAAGTTAGAACTCAATAAAACAAACACCCAAAAAACTCTTATTAGGAGTAGGGCAGCCCATCCACATAACATTTGGCTAGAAGGAAAACCCAGAGAAAATGTCTCTAGCTACTAACGGACTCATCGGGAACAGAAGAATTATATGGCTCAACGGGCAAGTGCACTAATTTTGTCTATAAGTCCCTGGCAAAGGAACTGGTGGGCCCATCATTCAGGCCACTGATTCCAGTAAAAACTGCTCCCAAATGTAACATATGCAAGTGCTGCCCTTTAAGGATAACGATGCAACTCCACTTAATAAATTAACAACTAGCATTTAATCAGCTCCCTCAAACTGCTTCGCCAGCTCAAATATGCCTGGAATTTGTCCTAATTAACGAAACACTGGGCCGACTCTACTCATCAATAAAAGTTTGGTATTGCATAAAAAAGTGGGAATTCTAGCCTTAATGAGGCTCTCTGGCAAGAACTTGAGAATGGGGAGAAACCACCATACACTATCTTTTTGCACAATGCACTTAAAAATCACTTGCACATTGGACCTTTGGAACAAAAATCTGTCCTTTTTAACATTTAAGTTAGCACTAATTAAAGCTGCAAAACTCCATTCTCTACTATTGGATAAAAGTACTTTTAGCCAAAGATCTCACTCCTCGACAGTAAAAAAACTACGGAGTTCTCAAACCGGCGGCCTATTTAGATCTAACTTTTTTGGTCCATTTAAAAAAAAAAAAAAGCTAATGGCATTTAGCTTCGGAAATTATCCCTCCCTATCAGACACGCCAAGGTGGGAAAACATTGGCTTAAAATTATATCGCCTGTGCGGCAGCCAAAAGGTAGATCTTATCACCGGATATGTTTCTGTGAGAAACTTCATCCAGCACGTGTCATGAAAGGAAGCCTTCCGGATTCGAGGAAACGATCCCTACAGGTCAGCCATTATTACAGGGCTTGATCCATCCGACCTGCAGATGAACTGCAAACTGGTTAAGTTCCTCCATATGCACGATCAGGCTGTGAAGTCTAAGCCATCAAGTGAGGGTCCATCCATTGCAGAAATAACGCCTGCCCTAACTGGTCTGCCTGGTGGTCATCTTAAAGACTGAACCTTTACCACATATACCAGGCAGGTAACGATCTCGACCCACAAAGGCCCAAATGACTGTGCATTAATACAAGAGACTTAGTACCCCAACATGTAATATAAATTATTCCTACACATAAATGAAACTAATAAGTTTGCCACCTGTAATCTGATGGTTTCCTACATGTCTGCCACAAATAAATCAACAGTTTTACATATTTTAGATACCATTTTATATGGTTTTGGAGAAATAGACAATGGGAGATTCTTGTTTTATATTAGTGTGATATTATATTGTGACATATTGGTTGACGAATCAATTGTAATGTCTGTTTTACATCATAGTCAAGATATGCAGAAAAAATGATCATGGTTTAAATTAACTAAATAATACAGATCACTTTACTTTACTGCTGACCTTAGTGCATAAACACAAACAGACTCACACACACAACACACACACATAGCCCCCCTGAACAGGTATGCTTTTCTTGCAGTTGCTCTTTGCTTTAGCCACACAGCCTTTAGTAATGTGGATTAGACATTGTACAAGTATTCTAATGGGATGGCAACATTGAGAACCATCTCCCTTTGTAGGCAAAGAACATGCTACTCTTTGTATGTTACCCCCAATGAATACAGATGAAAATGGTTTGCACTGTTCCCCAAAATGGCAAAACATTTCTGCCCACCATCTCCAGGATCCTGGTTTGAGACTGATTTGAACAACTGCCCCGCTCTGGCAGTTGTTCAAATATGTAGTTAGAGGTAGGACCTGAAGAACAGCCTGTGTGAGTCTGCAGTTCAAGCCAGGTCATTTGAAAGGCCCACGTCCTACAAACAACTGCACCACTCATCTTTGAGTCTGTGGAGACTTGAATGTGAATGTCACAATAGAGACAACAATAATATTGTGGATTAAAAATATAGGGGCTGATTACTATGGCGGTCAGACGAGTGTCCTACCGGCATTGTTGGTGGAAAGGGACCGCCCGGCAGATAGTCGGCAGTCCCACCCACCAAATTACGATCAAACTACCATGTAGGCAGTCGGAAACATGCCAGTAAGGCTTGTGCTGTGCCTTGGAAAAGGTCTGCAGCACAAGCCCCAATGGCAAAAGGCATGTTTTTAAACATCCCTGCAGCATGTGCCAGGTTGGTGCCTGGCACATGGGGCATGGATGCTTGTGGGGGAGCACCACAGGTGCCTCCTGGGCCTCATAGGGAAGTCCCAGGGGAACGTGGTGAGTTGTTATTTTTACATACGAGTTTTCTTTTTGGGCGTTATTTACATGGCCCAAGACGGTATTATAATAGTGCCATTATACTCGATGACCGAGTGCAGGGCCAGCCTTTGCTAACAATGAAAAAGTGGCTGTGTCACTGATTCCTTTCTCCTCCTTTGCCTGCCAGCAACTGCTGGCATGGGTCAGGACTCAAGTGTGATTGGTGGGCTGGGGTAATGGAACGGGTCGAGCAGAACTTCCTTCAAGGTTAATTTAACCGGGTCAGAGGAGCAATATCTTTAACTTTTTTTCAAGTGCAGGTTTGCCTTTAGAACCGCTCGTTTGTTCGAAGTATTTGGCTAGACCCTAATAACTTAATCAGCACTGCAGAACTGTGCGATTAGGGTGGTGGGTGGTGTGGGATTTTTGTGTGCTTCTGAATTAGGAGACAGTGCAGAACTCAAAAGACCAAGCCAACGGCCACACAGACAGAAACTAGCAGGATTTATTCTTCTTCTTGCTTCGCACATCAAGTAACTTTTGAATCTGTGGTGAAATGCTGCCTGGGCCACACCTTTGGCCCTGCTTTTTGCTGGACTGTCTCCTCCTGCTACCAGCTTGAGCCAGCAGCTACCACAGAGAACAGACTTTCCAAGTCCACCAATGCATTGTGTGGAGGAACGTGAAACCCCAAACCTCACCTTCACTGTACGTTTAGTCTCTGTCTTTGATTCCTGTTGGCTGGATATGCACATTAGAGCAATTACTCCTCCATAGCGCTTACTAGTATATTCAAGTATTTTTAAGACACTCATGAATAAAGCCAGGAATCAATATTTAAAGATTGTTCAGCAGAATCGGTATACTAAGTATGCAAGCAAGTCTTTTGTTGTTGCCAGATGTCTACATACTGAGCATGCTCAGGATCTGCAAAATGAGTGTGATTGCATTGTGATCTAATATCAAGAGTGTGATTTGGTCTATATATTTGATTTACATTGCATTTTGTATACTTACTCTAATTCGCATGCATTACTATCCTTTATTTTGTTTTGCACCACATGAATGGTGCATGCAGATGCGCCTGGATGTCTATATAATAAATGCGCACAGGGATTGGTTTATATAAATTAGCATAAGGTTCTTTCTGCTTGGGTATACACGTTTTATTACAGTTTCTTCTCTATGTATTGATCTATATGAATATGCACATGTGAAATCCATATACTGAGTTTGCACAAAAGTACTACTCGGGTCTAATATTTCTGGCCCACCATTTTCAAAAATCCACTGGATGCCAATGTGTGAAATGATTATTTATAACTAAATTTATATATTGACCTCACTAGTTTTGCGCCTTGCTCCTGGTCACAGCTCCAACTGCACTGTATTTTATTTTTCATTTAACACAATGAATTAATCTGCCAGCATTTCTGTTTATGGTATTATACGTAAAGTATAGATGCAATGTACTTGAATATAAAAAACACATAATTAATGCTAAACCATTCATAATTAATAACATGTTCAGTCAATTATGTCCTTGCAAGACCTAGCTCTTCCTAATTTTTGCTGAATTAGTATTTGCTGACCTTTGGACCTTTGCATTTTACCACTGATAACCAGAGATAAAGCGCTTAAGCTCTCTTCTCAAAACATGCCAGAATTGGCTAATAGCAAATTGGCTTATTTAATCTTCTTATGATTCCCTAATAAAGTGGCACTACATGTGCAGGGCCTGTCAATTCAATGCTATTAGTGGGTCTGCAGCACTAATTGTGTCACCCACTTCAGTAGCCTTTTAAACATTTGTCAGGCTTGCCATTGCAGAGACTGTGTGTGCAGTTTAAAGTGGCAGTTCAACCCGACAAAATAAACCTTTGGGCAGGCCCAAACCTTCCTTTTTGATAAAATAACCCACCCCTAGGTTAAGCCCTAGACAGCCCCAATGACATGATGCAGTGTATTAAAAACGTTACACTTGTACTTTTAAGTTTTACATATCCAGGTAGTGAAAAACTTTGAAATTAGTTTTTAACTGCTGAAAGGCCTGTCTCTCACACAGCATAACATTGGCGTTGTCTTATTACATTTGATAAGTGTAACTTCCAATGGAACAAGATAACTGTATAATCTTTGGGTGTTAGCTGGGCTTTTTGTTATTCTCCTATATAGACACAAACAATGGGAGCTTTGGTGTGACTGTATTATAATTCTAGCCAGCATGGATACTGGGCAAAGATGGCAGGGCATCTGTACACTTTAAAGGCTTGCCTCTAGAAGCTTCTTCTCACTTAGAGGTCAAAACTTTGTATAGCATCCTCCTCAGCCCGGGTACTCACCAATGACATCACCACACATGGAGCCTAGGTTTAACATGTATTTATTCTTCTGCATGCAACTGCAAACTCAACATTCTAAACCTGCATTAACTTTACTAAGCTCTAATGCCTATGTCACAGTTCTATGGAGTCCATCTAGAGCCACAAGGGTTATGTCATTACCACCTGACATGAGAATACATCTCCCCCTCTGTTAAATAAAACTGACATTTTTCTACAAATTATTACGCAATCATAGCTCAACAAGAAGTCTCTGTAGTGTTTTGACCACACGTCATGACCTTGCCTTTGGAAACTGGGGACAGACAGTAGAAGTGTCAATGACCAGCATTGATGATGTTGAAAGAGCAGCAGGGGCTATGCACTAGTAATTTCAGACCCAATATCAACATTGACAACAGTGCCAGATGAACGATTTGCCAAATGTTGGAAATTGTAAGAATCTTGTCTAATAGACTTCCAGGAGGTTGCCAAGTCATCACGGGTCCATTATTGCTGAACATGGAATGGTTCAGCATTGAAAGGAGCATCAGACTTTTGTCTTAACTCCTGATGAACAAGCACTCGATCTTCTCTAGTGAATGTAACGTCTTTTGCATGTTAACACTTGTCTGCATATGCCTTCATTTTCCTCTTATGATCCAAGTATTTAATGCAGGTCTCTTCGTCAGTGTACGATCTTCTATTGGTCCATTGAGGTAACTTGGTCCTCATTGCTCTCCTGGAAACAAGGTTGCAGGGCTTTCACCTGTGGTCGAGTGAGGGGTCGAATGGTAATCTCGAAGATTTAAGTTATGGTTGAGCTTTTCTAGCATAGAACTCTGGACAGTTTTTTCAGAGTACTCATACAACATCTGACAAGGCCATTTGCCTATGGCCAAAGAGGTGTGCTCTTCTGATGCTTGACATAAGTTGACTGAGAAAGTCTCTGAACTCTTCACTGTTGAAAAGTGGGCTATTGTCAAACTTTATGATCTCAGGAATGCCCATATCGTGAAGATGCCATCTGGTCTCTCGGTGACTCGTTCTTTTGAGTGATAGATGAGAGCTTCTATCAATGGAAAATGGGAGTATTAATCAACAATCACTTTAAGGTGATGTCCATTGTCCACATGACCCAAGAAGTTAATGGCAACTCTTTCCTGTGCATGCATTGGCAACTCTGACATGTTTGAGGGGTTTTGAGTGGTCTTTGATGAAAGGCAGTTACATAAATGACATCTCTGTAATTCTCTTTCAACTCTCTCATAGAGATCAGGCCTGGACATAGTTCGCAGAGTTTTGCTATGCTGAACTCTGCAAAGTGACAAACAACTCTGTGGAGTTCCACAAGTAGCGGAGTGCAGTGCGAACTGCCATTAGTGCTAATCTTCCGGTCGCTTGGGTAGAAATTCTACCCGAGTGGCAGCTTGCACTTTCCAACTTACCGCTCGCTAAAACTCTGCTGCACTGCGTGGATCGGAGTTTTCTGCACTCCATGAGATCTGTGGAGTGCGGAGAGCAGAAAATTTACCAAAGTCTCCGAACGGAGCGGAGTTCACTGGTCAGGCCTAATTGAGATGTGGAAAAGAGACTCGGTCTCGGAGAACTCGTTTGATGGCAACATTTCTGCAATTGTCCTTCCATTATCTGTTGTCACAGACTCTCTGGAATGACAATTCTTGTACCTCTTAGAATAATACCTTCCTGAGTATTGGATAATTCATCTTTGAAATTTTTAAGCTTCTGATATTCACTGTCAATGGTAAGAGGTCGAGAGTGCTGGTATCAAGACTGTAGTGTAATGATGTTTTTCAGTTTCAGCATGTCATTATCTGGACTCATGGCAGAGATAATTTGCTCCAACAAAATTAAAGCTAGGGTGCTGGATTTCACAATGAAATTTATATAAGTTATGGTGCTGGAGCATTTGTTTTATGGATCTTACATTCATTTAATGGAGCAAGGTGCCAATGGCTTTTGCTAGTGAGTCCTGCAATGCTGTTAATGCTGGCTCGCTATCCATGAAGTCCACTATGGGTGGTGGATTAAAGGTGGAGGTAAAAGTGAAAAGAGCCACCTTCCTCCATGATCTTGATGGTTTCGCAGCAACTGGAAATGTTCTGCTATAAATTAGAGTATTTAAGTAAAATTCTAAGGCTAGATGCAATATCCAATACAAGATAACTCTCCAATAAATATACGAAATCGGTATGTTAAGTCTTCTTGTGAAGGAATATTATCAGGGAAACACATCATCATGCTGGCACAAAAATAATCATATCACGCCACATATGTCAAACAACCTTTTTTATAGTCAGGTTTTGCTCTTAACCAACCAGTTCATATACATCACAGACTTGTTTCATCATGAATAAAGTTTCAAAGGCATCAATGTAATTCATAGCAAAAATGTTGAATCCATTTCCTCTTATTTTTCAACATAGAAAATATAGTATTTTAAAATCTCATATTTGTATAATCTCATAGTCACATTATATGACTTAAAATACAGATTTTGTATATTTATTGGAGAGTTATCTTGTATTGGATATTATCTATATGTTTATCCATATTATGCCATGTATGATTTTAGCTGAATTGTATTTTATGTTACTATCTCTCCAGAATTGAAATGGATATACATTGATGTTTCGTTTCATGAGTAACATTTCAAACTTGATCTAACGCTGACCTTTTTGATGTATGTTTCAATATTGTATTAAATTTTGCATAGGATGAATTTTTGGATAGATGATCCAATTGAATCTGTATTTGCTGTTAGAATACCATGTGCATGCCTATTTTAATGACTGTGTCAGTATTCCCAAAATATTTCAATTACATTTTTTTTAACTTTTTTCGGCATTTGGTATTCATGAAAGCTACTCCTCTGAATGTATCATCTGTTTTTGAAATATACTTTTCCTCTCTCTCTTGGTAGGCTCTATCTGTAACTATTGATTATGTGGTCAGCGAGACTATGGTTCAAAAAAACGTTGACAGGATAGTTAGCTCGGAATGGTCCTAAATGTCGATTATGAGACAAAATGCGTTGGCTAAAAAGAAAACTACATGTATATTTGGATTTTAATGTTTGGATCTAATAATAAAGAAATTTTTTTGATCATCAGTGGAGTCCGGACCTGTTCACCATATTATCTCTCCTTGGAGTGGATTTAATGTGAAAAAGACTTGTGTGATACTCCTTTGATGGGTGCTAATTACTAAAACAATTTGCTTTGCTTTATACACCTGTCTCCTAAGTTAAGCCTGATTACTCATTGGCCAAGCTACCAGGGTTGAGCAAGGATTCATTTATTGAGACTTGATTAGACCTTAATTGTGGTTGTGGTGTTATTATTAGCTGTAGGTACCAACACACACCTACTAATAAATCACCTTCCAACAATAACTAAGATCAGAAAGCCGTTTGGTTTACAATGCAGATGACGGCTCTGACCCTACGATAGCAGGGGCTATTCCTTTGGGCTATCAGATCTTGAGGAAGGATCGCCCTGAAGGGAAAGGGGGTGGAGTTGGTATCATTTTTAAATCTACACTGTCTTGGTCCATTCTTTCGGCTCTGGACATCAATGAGGCTGAAAGTCTCAGTTTTGTGATTACCATATTGGACCATCAATCCATCGTGGGCATTTTGGTGTATAGGCCACCAGGTTGGGTGGGTACGTTTACGGAGTCACTCAGCCAAGTTATTTCCCCTATCTCAGTTAAATACAGGCACTGTCTTTTGATAGGCGATTTTAATATCCATATGGATGTTCCCTCCTACCCGGCGGCCATTCGGTTGCAGGAATCTCTAGCGATTCTAGGCCTGGCCCCATATATTCACCATCCTACGCGTGTAAAGGGTCATACGCTAGATCTGGTATTTTCCAGCGTCAGTACTAAAAAGAGGCTCCCTAACCATTGGTATGGTCGGACCACTATCTACTGAGCTTTAAATTTCTGAAGTTTGCAGCCCAAGCTCAACATAGGGAGATGCTCCGCCCTGTTCCTTTTAGACCTTTAAATCAGGTTACATCAGATAGCCTAAAGAGAGCCCTGGTTAAGCACCCAATTTCCATCTGTGGTATTCCAGAAGTTGATGGTCCTGGTCAAGAGAAATGGCTGGAAGAACAGGTCAGGGTACTGGCACCTTATGTAAGTCGGAAATCCACAAGTAACCGTGCTTCCGCACCATGGTTTACAGTGGCACTCAGGGAATGTAGAAGTGCCTAGAGAGAATTTGGCGATCTAAGTACAATCCGACGGACCGAGCCATTTATAAGCAAGCTTTGAAAGCCTAAGTTAATGACATTCGGGCTGCAAAGAAAATATTTTTCACCTCAAAAATAAAAGGGGCTGCGAATAAAAGTAAAGAAATCTTTACAATTGTTAAAGCCTTCACATCTCCCAGTGCTGTTAGTAAGGTTTTTACTCCCACTTCTAGTTGGGCTCATCAGATGGCTTGTTTTTTCCATGACAAAATCCACCGGATCCAACAATCATTCGCCCTTAATGGCACACCCGGAATGGATATAATATCGGGTGACTGGCTACCGGAATTGAGCTGTGCACTCTCCCAATTCCCTCCCATCTCTTTAGAAAAATCCTTGGATATCATGACCTCCTTGAAGTCGGGTTCTCCGTCCGACCCCTGCCCAGCTAGCATTCTGAAGAAGATAGCAGAACCTCTAAATCCTGTAGTCAATTTAGTTCTTAATTCATCACTTGAACATGGATCAGTACCGAGTTGTTGAAAGAGGGGCACAATTATTCCCCTCTTGAAAAAACCCACAGCAGATCCTATGATCGCATCCAATTACAGGCCCACCTCCCTTTTTTCTCTAAGGTTTGGAAGAAGTATGTTAACTCCGTGCTAACAGACTGTATATAATGTAACCATGTACTGCACGACAGCCAGTCGGGTTTCAGAGTTACTCTTAGTACAGAAACAGCCCTACTAGAGGTCTCTGAAACTATTAAAGTTCAAATGGACAAAGGGGTAGTGCGGTTTTAATATTGCTGGATCTCTCTGCAGCCTTTGACACCGTGCCCCATGATAGGTTAGCAGAATGTGGTGTCAGGGGTACGGTGTGCAATTGATTCGCTTCCTTTCTTGCGGAGCGACAGCAGGAGATCTAGTCTCCGCCTTTTTCAGCCACTATTACCCCAATGCAAATGGGGGTCCCGCAGGGCTCTATTCTGAGCCCTACTCTCTTCAATATATATATGGCCCGACTTGCTCATTTGGCAGAGCGGTATGGAGTAAAGATTATCTCCTACGCCGACGATACGCAACTCCTGTTCACTTGTGATAAAGGAGCGAGCTTTCGTGATGGGGTGATAAAAAATTGTCTAACTGAGGTCCTTGCTTGGCTGCAACTTAATCAGCTGAAGTGCAATTAAGAAAAATCCGAAATTATTTTCTTTGGTTGCACCCCTTATGAGGACTGCATGGTGGCCTAGTGATATGTCTCCTCCTTCAGCCCTAGTTAGGTCGGTCAAAAATCTAGGAGTCAAATTGGACTCAAGCCTGGCAATAAAGGCCCAAATTCAAGCGGTCACTGGCACTTGTTTTGGCTTGATAAAAATGGTAAAGAATTTTCTTCCTCTCCTCCGATGGAATCCCGTAAAATTGTTGTGCAAGCCTTAATTACATGTAGGCTGGACTACGTGAACATCCTTTACCTGGGGTTGCCTGAGTATTTGCTCAACCGGCTGCAGGTTGTGCAGAACGCTGCTGCCAGAGCTATACTTATATAAACACCAAAACACGTATGTCACCCCAATTGAAGGCCCTACACTGGCTCCCGGTGAGGAAGAGGGTTCAGTTTAAGGCCTTATTGCTTGCTTATAGTGCCTTCCATGATACATGCGCAGTATATCTGAGGATCAGGATCCAGTGTTACCAGCCTCAACGGGTCCTTAGCTCCTCCAAGCAATCACTCATGGTGATTCCTAAGTAAACGAAATCTCGATAGGAGGAAGGTCATTCCAGGCTCAAGCGCCCCGTTTGTGGAATGAATTACCTTTACATCTTAGACAGGCTCGGGACTTGCTGTTATTTAGAAAACAACTGAAAACGTGGCTGTTCCAACAATAACTACTGGTGAGGCGATTCTTCAGGAAGCTTCAGTTTTGAGACTAGCGCCGGGACACTCTCGGTGGGTATGCGTGCGCTTTATAAATATTTTATTTAATTTAATTTCATAGCAAGTTTGTGATGAACTATTGCATGAAATATACTTTGAGCCCACTAACATGAATCCGGGTTAGAGGGTATGGGCAGACTGGCATAATGAGGCCAAATTGTAATACCTAGGGTCCTATACCACAACGCTAATACCAGGAAGCCTAGTAACCTGTTTTAGCATTTGGTCCTAGGGTAGTGAAAAATAGCAGTTTAAGGATTACTCAGGGGAGGAGCTGTAGGCTGGAGACTCAGCACTCACCAGTGCAACAAACACCACTGAATAAGTAGCTTTTTCTTTTAAAACATAATTACACATACTACTAAATGCAATCCACAACTGTACAGATGTGTACAAAAGTAGCATGTGAAAATGCCTATGGCGGCTGATGGACCCCATTTACTGGAAAACGTCTTTATTTTTTTTTCAAATTATTTTTATTGATTACAAATAATATTGACATTGTAACGGTTCAGGAACATATTTGACAGTATTTGTACTTCCGATTACATCTGGTTTATCTGTTGTAAGAATACAACTATTACATTCTGTTTAATCATAATTGGATTGACACAGTTCCATTCTTAATATTCAACTCGAGTCCACCGATGACCCACTCGGGGGCGGAGCACAAATGTTCCCTTTGTAAGTTTCCCACTTGTCCCATATTCTTTCCCATTTTTAGGGCATCCTAAATGCATATATGCCGCCCTCTCACCCACCATTGCTCTATCCATGTCCCCTCGCCATTCTTGATATGCCAGAGCGGGTTGAGCCCCCTAATGTTTAGCTATGTTGCGTATTGTCAACATCATACATATTTGTTGGCCAGTCCTGACCCGCATGGTAGAGAACTGTTGCTTCCCATATGTTTAAAATACATCTCTTGGGTTCAGGGGTAATCGTCACTCTACCCACTTGTGGAATTACGTTCATAATTGTCTTCCAGTAGGATACTATTACTGGGCATTCCCACAGTGTGTGATAGAAGGTGCCTTCCCTCCTGCATTGTCTCAGGCAGCGTCGGTTGTCAGGTTTCCCTATCTTGTGAAGGGTTACTCTAGTTTAATAACTACGATGGAGTATTTTCAGTTGTACTAATCTCAATTTGGAGGATATTTCCACTTCTCGAGGGAATGCTAAGGCTTCCTGCCAATCAGTCTTGCCTAAGTCCCCCACCTACCTTTGCCATTTTTCGCGGAGGCCTTGTGTGGGATCTGGTTGGTTGTTGATAATTTTGCGGTAAGTGAGGGAGATGGCCTTTTTATCTATCCATTCTATGAGGAGCCTATCCTCTTGCGGGGAGGCTTCGTGGAGTACAGTTCCAGTTGGGATGGCTTTCTTAAGTGCATCGAAACCGTTCTGTTGATGCCATCTCGTGTCGCTCTTGGAGTTGTATAAAAGTAACTATTTCCCCCTTCTGCCAAAGGTCCCCCCGCCGTTGATATTCTGATTGAATCCCAGTGTTTAAAGCCCTTACAGGTACTTAGCCTGCCTAATCGCTTAATTTCCCAGAGTGAAGTCATTTGCGTTATGTGTTGGTCCTACTCCAGCTGTTTGAGTGCCTTGTGCCAAATTTACATTTTGTGTTCTGTGGGGCCCGTTAGTGTTGTCTTTCGAGTTTTATTATATTATAGATGCCTCATGACTCCTCCCTCTCCTAAATTATTCCTGTCTGCGTGTAATGCTGGGTCTGTTTGTGGGGCGTGAAGCCATTGATTTACCACAATTAGCTGTGATTAAGTATGGGCGAAATTTGCGAATTCGCGTTCCACAAATTTGCGCGGAATCGTATTTGCAATTTGCAAAATCCGCAAATTCGTGCGGATTTTTGTTTTTTTGCGTGTTCGCGGGGTTTTTTGCATGTTTGCGGGTTTTTTTGCGTGTTCGGGGGGCTTTTTGCATGTTTGCGGGCCGCTTGCATGGCGAAGTTACCCATGCAGTCGTGTATGGGCACAGCACCCTCTGGTTCACCCCTGCCACCCTCTGGTTCACCCCTGCCACCCTCTGGTTCAGCAGTGCCACTCTCTGGTTCACCCCTGCCACCCTCTGGTTCAGCACTGTCACCCTCTGGTTACCACTGCCACCCTCTGGTTCACGACTGCCACCCTCTGGTTCATCACAGCACCTCTGGTTCACCACTGCCACCCTCTGGTTAACCACTGTCACCCTCTGGTTCAGCACTGCCACCCTCTGGTTCACCACTGCCACCCTCTGGTTCACCCCTGCCACCCTCTGGTTCATCACTGCCACCCTCTGGTTCATCACAGCACCCTCTGGTTCACCCCTGCCACCCTCTGGTTCAGCACGGTCACCCTCTGGTTCACCACTTCCACCCTCTGGTTCACGACTGCCACCATCTGGTTCATCACAGCACCTCTGGTTCACCACTGCCACCCTCTGGTTAACCACTGTCACCCTCTGGTTCAGCACTGCCACCCTCTGGTTCACCACTGCCACTCTCTGGTCCACCACTGCCACCCTCTGGTTCACCCATGCCAACCCTCTGGTTCACCACTGCCACCCTCTGGTTCACCCCTGCCACCATCTAGTTCATCACTGCCACCCTCTGGTTCACCCCTGCGACCCTCTGGTTCACCCCTGTCACCCTCTGGTTCAGCACTGCCACCCTCTGGTTCAGCACTGTCACCCTCTGGTTCACCCCTGCCACCCTCTGGTTCATCACTGTCACCCTCTGGTTCATCACTGCCAACCTCTGGTTCACCACTGCCACCCTCTACCAAGACCTTTTGTGACGCAGCAGCAGCACGAAAGATGCGCCATGGTGCTGGGTATTAACAACGTGACGCATCTGAGAGATGCGTTACGTTGTAAAGCCCTGCGCCATCAGGAGGCGTTCCGGCGCAGGGGAGGGCTTTCCTGCGCAGGAACGCCTCCTAAAAGTGGCTGAGTGAAATCTACAAGAATTCACTCAGTCACTTTTAGGCCAATGCTGCGTCAAAACCCTGCGCCTGCTTGAAGCAGGCGCAAGGCTTGATGCAGCATTTGGGAGATAGGGCCCCCCAGAGCATTGCTGGAGCTGTGTCACAAGCGCGACGCAGCTCCAGCAATGCGCTGCTTTTACGGCACAGATGCATGGAGCATCTGTGCCGTTTTTGCCACATGGTGCGCCGCATTGTAAATGCAACAACAAAGAGGGATTGCCAATACTGATATATCCTATTTAGAACAGTTAATTGCACCAAAGTACAGACACCAGTTCAATACTTGGGGTGGCTATAAAATAGCTGTTTATTCAAAATTATTCAAAGATAAAGCACCAGAGTTAAAAACCAAACACAACTCTAATTCAGATTATCTTTTCTTCTACATGGGAGCGTTATGAGGTCACACAAGGTGTATTGAGGCTCCTGTGGAAGTGCGAGGCGCACAACTTATTTTGTTGTACCCATGCCCTCCCGGGAAATTAACTCTTTTAGCTGGAGGCCCCTGGTCACAATGGGGTGCATCTTTGCCCAAGGGGAATGTTCTTTTATTTCTGTAACCAACTGAAGCACACATTGGTTGTTAGAAATGGGGTCTCTAGTTGGCAGAGGTATGCACCCTGTCCAAGTAGGGACCACCAATCTAATAAGGGTAAGCTAGATAACCACTTAGAGATAACCTGTGCTCTCTCTCTAGTAGCTTGGCACAAAACAGTCAGGCTTATCTATAGAGGCAATATGTAAAGTATTTGTGCAAAACGCACACACACACAGTAACACAATGAAAACACCATAGAAAGACTGCACCAAGGTTTAGAGGAATAGGCAATAGTTTTAAAAATAAATCAAGACAAACAAGGATGAAAATCCAATAAGTAGAAGATGAGTTATGAATTTTTAAAGAATAAAATTAGTTCTAGCGCTAAGGAGCAATAAGAGCCTATGGGGGTCATCTGGTTATCACTGGACAGGGGCAAAGTCAACAATTTAGGCTGACTGCTGTAGGCCGAGGATAAAAGAAGAGTGAACAGAGTACCTTGATCATGATCTCAAAAGCAAGATGCGGGGTGCAGACGAGCGATGCATCACTGTCTGGGCTGCAGTCAGGGTGATGCATTGATTTTCTTCACGCAGTGATGGTAATGCATTGAGTCTGTTGAGCGAAAGGCCAGTTCCGAGTGTGGCAATTCCGAAGATGATGTGCCAGATTAATCAAGGCTGGAGGAGTGATGTGTTAATCTTCTCCATGCAAAGGCGGCAATTCATTGGTTCTGAAGTGGTGGTTCTGAATGTGATGCGGTGGATCTGAGTGCGATGCATGAATTCTATCCCGCAGAAGGGCTGACGCACTGGTTCTGCTACATGCAGACTGAAGATGCCTTACTTTCTCTGGTACAAGTACCTGGGCCCACTTCCAGTGAACTAGGTACAGGAGCAGAGTCCAGTTCTCCTCTGCAGGGTCAGAGATTAGTAGGCAGCAGGGCAGCATAGTAGAAAAGCAATCCTTCTAGGTCAGCAGTCCAGCAGAGTGTAATTCCTTGATGAAGCACAGCAGTTCTTCCGACAAAGTCTATAGAAGTAGGTACAGAAGTTTCTGATTTGATGGAGTCAGAAACCCAGTACTTATACTCAGTTGTGCGTTTGAAGTGGGTGCGACTTCAAAGAAGAAAGTCTTTGAAGTACACAAATGCTCTTTCTTCCCAGCTCTGGCTTCAGACTATCAGTAGGGGGTAAACAGCCCTTTGTAGGGGGACAGAGTGCTGCCTATTCAGGTGAAAGTGTCAGCTCCTCACTCCATTCCTGCCAAGGAATAGCCATCAGAGTGCAGATGAGTACACAGACACCTATTCCCTTCCAGTGTTTGCGGCTGTCTAGATGGAATGCAGAAAGTGTAACTGTCACCCAACCCAGACGTGTAATGGAGACAAACTGCAGGCACACAGTGCAGTAAGAACAGAGAAATGCCCACTTTATAGAATTTCTAAAAGAGTAACATTGTATCTAACTTCACCAGTGAAGAGGATTTATCATTACCATTCCAAAGATATAAAACATGATACAACTACTCCTTTCAACCTAGGAATTACAGCTTAAAATTATATTAAGGAATTCCCAATATTAAACTGTGAGAGGAGTAGGACTCACAGTAATGATAAAATGAAATTGGCAGTTTGTCTCTACTATGACATACAAAACGTATGTGTAAATGTCATAACTTTCACATAAACAGCATCCTGCCTTTTGGGAAACCTGGGGCCTGCCTTTGGGATGACGTATGTGTATTATAAGAGGAGTTTAAGGCTTGGCAGGCCTGAGACAGGTTTAAAAGGCTACATAAGTGGGTTGCGCAATAAGTGCTGCTTGGCAATTACTAGCATTTAAATTACAGGCCGTGGGTTAATGTTATACCACTTTACATGGGACTTATAAGTAAACTAAATATACCAATTGTATATATACCAATATTACCATGCTAAGGGGAGAAGCACATAAACTTTAGCACTCGTCAGCAGTGGTAAATTGTTCAGATTCCTAGGGCCAACAGAGAGGAATCAGCAAAAAGAGGAAGTAAGCAGGCAAAGGGTTTTTGGGAAGAACACCATAAGGCTGACAGGTCTAACACTGGTGCATTTACTTTTTCTTCTGTGGGTGCACCAGGCCCTTATGTACTGTACAGGATGCCAATCTGGCGCAACCAGGCCTGCTGGCTTTGCTGTCTAGCTGGCACATTTTCCACACTTACATGTGAGTGTTTTTAGTTAGGTTTCAGCAATGAATTCTCCATCTCTACTTCTGCAGGTTTGTGAAAGGTGAAACAGACAAGGATGTGCAGGCCGTTCACTAGGGCTATAAGTGATCCATTTGGGGAGCATCACGCTGTTGAGATACTCTGCTCTTGGGATACTGGCCCATCTTGAGACAGGTTCAAAGTGTGGAAAGGAGGCATACATTTATTTATGCCTGTAAATTTGTGAAACTCCTGAATTTTGCTTTAAGTAAAATTTGCACATTTTCCAGAAATTATGTAATTTTTCATATCTTTCTTTAAGCCATCGGCACCCCTTGCATAAACATGTCTTGCATGATACCAGCATGTAACTGGTTCACTCAAAAACATTGCATTGAGACAACAACATACGTATAGCTGTTCTAATCTATCCAAATTTCACATACATGTCAACATTCTATGGCTGAAGTTTATACCACATAATTATGGTTTTAGAGCATTTGTCACTCAGTAGCTATTATTAGAATACATAGAGATAGGAATTCCTCAGATTTTTTATTGGTAATAACTTTGCCACCATTTGGCAACTATCCATGAAATTCTGCAAACATATTCCTTTTTCTACATTGGCTCACGGTGCCAAGCTTTGTGGTGATTAGTTAAGGGAGTGAAAAGAAAAATGGGTGGTCCCAAAACACATTTTTTCACCAATGCATTTTCCATAGACTTTTTAGACAGGCATGGCAGCATGATGGTGTACCAGATTTTTAAATAATTTGGCAGGAGTATAGATTATAGTGTAGGATGGGACATTCTTCCTATTAGCTAAAAAATATTTGAGTAATTTATTATTTATAAGGGACAACAATTTAGTGATATATTAGCCCACTGAATGCCATGGTGCACAGTGATGACAAAAATAAAAAGGCATACAATTATTGCAAACAAAAGGCTGTCATATTTTTTAGACCACTCTTGGGCTGTGTGCTGGGTTTGTAGCTTATTGTTTGTAAGCTTTGTGAAGAAATGAGGCACTTTACCAAACTCTGAATGGTTAGGGCAAATTATTTTTATTATAGCATATATTTTCAAAAACATTTAAGGAGTATCATGGTACTTGCCGTGGTACTTCTTTGAAACTTAATAGGAAGTACAGTGCTACCTAGTGAGACAAAAAAAAGAATTGTGGCCAAAGACATTTGACAATACACCCTCCACTCTATAGCACTATGTAACCTACCACTCCAGTCTACCTCACTCCACACCACTCAAGGAAATGACACGTCACTCCATTGCATGACACAGCACTTAACTGTACCACTCTACCCTATGCACTTCCACTCTGAAACACTTTAAGACACACCACTCTACTTCTCTCCAGTGCACTTCTGTCCACTCAACTCCACTATACTCGTAAAAAAATGTATATATCACAAAAGACCTTCTATCACATGCCACTCCTTCCCACTCTATGACACACCAATCCACTATATGACAAAGAAACTTCACTCTATGATGCACCACTACAATGCTCAACTCCACAACATGCCACTGGACTTTACCACACCACACCCAAATTGGACATGCCACTCAATGACATGCTAATCCACTCTGCAACATGCTGCTACAATCTACAGCACTCTACTTCACTCTATGCGAGTCCACTATGTGCCACTCAACTCCACTGTATGACATACTACTCCACACTACCACATACCATTCCACTCTGTGCCACGCAACTTCACTCCACCACACTCTACACCACTGTATGACACTCCACTCTTCGACACTCTCTGCCACAGCACTGTACGACATACCACTCCACTCTGCGTAACTACAAACTTTGCCCCTCAACTCTAAGACACTCTACTCTAGTCCTCCACTCTATGCCATGCTACACTTCTGTATGCCACTCCATGACACTCCACTATGCAACACTCCATTACACTCTGCTACTTGCCACTTCACTCTGACATGCCTTTCCACTCTACTTTACGACAACCGCTTCACTCTATGCCAATCAACTGTACTCTACGACACGCCACTCCACTCTATGCCACTCCATTACATGTTGTTCCATTGTATGTCATGAGATGCTACGCCATGACATCCAATGCCTAACACTGTACGCCATGACAGTCTACCCCTGATACTATACGCCACTAAACTCTGTGCCACTCAATTCCATGCCCCTCCACCATATGACACTCTACACCAATCCCTCGACCTCTCGCAATCTGGCTTCCGGGCCAACCATAGCACCGAGACCGCCCTGATCGCAGCAACCGATGACATCTGAGCCCTGCTCGACAACGGAGAAACAGCGGCCCTCATCCTCCTAGACCTCTCCGCGGCCTTCGACACTGTCTGCCACCGTACCCTAGTACAGCGCCTCAGCAACGTCGGAATCCAGGAGAAGGCACTGGAGTGGATCACCTCCTTCCTCGCCGGAAGGACACAGAGAGTCCGCCTTCCCCCGTTCAGATCAGAAGCCACCGAAGTCATCTGCGGCGTTCCTCAAGGCTCCTCGCTCAGCCCAACCCTCTTCAACGTTTACATGAGTCCCCTCGCAGCCATCGCACGCCAGCACAACCTCAGCATCATCTCCTACGCCGACGACACCCAGCTGATCCTCTCCCTCACCAACGACCCCACCACCGCCAGAGCCAACCTACACGAAGGGATGAAAGAGTTAGCCAAATGGATGAAGAACAGCCGCCTGAAACTGAACTCGGACAAGACGGAAGTCCTGGGATCCTCACCCTCCGCCTGGGACGACTCCTGGTGGCCCCCCGTCCTAGGCAGCGCACCCAAACCAACAGACCACGCACGCAACCTGGGTTTCATCCTGGATTCCTCCCTCTCCATGACCAGACAAGTCAACGCCGTCTCCTCGTCGTGCTTCAGCATCCTACGCATGCTACGCAAGATCTTCCGGTGGATCCCCACCGAGACCAGGAAGACGGTCACCCAGGCCCTCGTCACCAGCCGACTGGACTACGGCAACTCACTCTACGCCGGAACCACCGCCAAACTCCAGAAGAGACTCCTGCGGATCCAGAACGCCTCAGCACGACTCATCCTGGACATCCCCTGTCGCAACCACATCTCCGGACACCTGTGAGACCTGCACTGGCTCCCGGTCAACAAGAGAATCACCTTCCGTCTCCTCACCCACACACACAAAGCCCTGCACAACCAAGGCCCAGGATACCTCAACAGCTGCCTCAACTTCTACGCTCCCAAACGCCAGCTTCGATCGACCGGCCACGCCCTCGCCGCCATCCCCCGCATCCGAAGAGCCACCACAGGGGGAAGGTCCTTCTCCTACCTCGCCGCCAAGACTTGGAACTCCCTCCCGACCCACCTCCGCCTGACCCAGGACCACCTCGCCTTCAGGAAGCAGCTCAAGACCTGGCTGTTCGAGCAGTAGCGGACCCCCCCCCCTCCCTAAGCGCCTTGAGACCCTCTGGGTGAGTAGTGCGCTATACAAATGCTTTGATTGATTGATTGATTGACTCCACTCCACACCACTGTAAAACACTCTACTATAATCTATGCCACTCTATGAAACTGTATTCAAATCTACGCTGCTCCCTCTATGCCACTCCACACCCGATCACTCCACTCTACTCTATAGCACAGTACTCCACTTCACTTCACTCTTTGGCACACCACACCAAGCTATGCCACTCTACCACACTCTATGACAATGCACTATATAACACTGTACTCTACTCTTTTTCACTCCACTCTACTCCAAACTATGACACTCCTCTATACAACACTTCATTCTATGACAGTGTACTCCACTCTACAACATTCTACTCTATTTGATGGCACTCCACATGTAAGCCACTCCATTCTATGACACACCACTCCACATCGCAAATTGTCATTCCACTCTGTGACAGTCCACTCTATGGCACTCCACTTTACTGAATACTGAAGATACTGAAGGTCCTACATTATTTTGGTCTTGTAGCAGAGTGTATTTGGCATTGACATTATGTGTTTGTCATGAAAGGAGGGAAAAAAGAGAACAAGCTCTAAAATACCTTTGTTGTACTCTTGAGGCATTCCCTGTTGCACATTTTTGTCTGTTTAATTGCAATTATGGTTGTGGAGTAGTGTGACCCTTAGAGGGTGAGTACCAATAGCTAATACCTTACAAGACTTGCAATTGTGTGGCTGTTCATAGTCATAACTACTCTTGCTTTGGGACTATTCGAAGGCACAAATTAGCTAGGACAGGAAAATGACCACTTTATAAAAGTGATTCAGAAAAGGGGGTGGTGATGAACAGAGTGTCTGAATTAAGCAGACCACTCTTACCCAGTCCAAAGATCAGGGCTTGATCCATCACCGTTATTTAGCTCACTGCCCCATCCCAGCTCAGAACCTGGCTATATGCAAATTAGTCTGTCCCTGGCCCAGTGCATCATGGGAACAGGGCAGACCAAACTACCAAGCCAATTCTTCACCAGAAAGGAGACAAGCTACCGGGGACCGGTTTCTAGCATTTCAGCCTCGTCGGCCCGGCTTGCTTGAATCCTGATGGAGCAGTGAGCAAGGGACTCATGTCTGAGTATACCCTGCCACACCTATAGTGGCCAAAAACGATTCAGAAAAGGGGGTGGTGATGAACAGAGTGTCTGAATTAAGCAGACCACTCTTACCCAGTCCAAAGATCAGGGCTTGATCCATCACCGTTATTTAGCTCACTGCCCCATCCCAGCTCAGAACCTGGCTATATGCAAATTAGTCTGTCCCTGGCCCAGTGCATCATGGGAACAGGGCAGACCAAACTACCAAGCCAATTCTTCACCAGAAAGGAGACAAGCTACCGGGGACCGGTTTCTGGCATTTCAGCCTCGTCGGCCCGGCTTGCTTGAATCCTGATGGAGCAGTGAGCAAGGGACTCATGTCTGAGTATACCCTGCCACACCTATAGTGGCCAAAAACGATTCAGAAAAGGGGGTGGTGATGAACAGAGTGTCTGAATTAAGCAGACCACTCTTACCCAGTCCAAAGATCAGGGCTTGATCCATCACCGTTATTTAGCTCACTGCCCCATCCCAGCTCAGAACCTGGCTATATGCAAATTAGTCTGTCCTTGGCCCAGTGCATCATGGGAACAGGGCAGACCAAACTACCAAGCCAATTCTTCACCAGAAAGGAGACAAGCTACCGGGGACCGGTTTCTGGCATTTCAGCCTCGTCGGCCCGGCTTGCTTGAATCCTGATGGAGCAGTGAGCAAGGGACTCATGTCTGAGTATACCCTGCCACACCTATAGTGGCCAAAACGTTTCAGAAAAGGGGGTGGTGATGAACAGAGTGTCTGAATTAAGCAGACCACTCTTACCCAGTCCAAAGATCAGGGCTTGATCCATCACCGTTATTTAGCTCACTGCCCCATCCCAGCTCAGAACCTGGCTATATGCAAATTAGTCTGTCCCTGGCCCAGTGCATCATGGGAACAGGGCAGACCAAACTACCAAGCCAATTCTTCACCAGAAAGGAGACAAGCTACCGGGGACCGGTTTCTGGCATTTCAGCCTCGTCGGCCCGGCTTGCTTGAATCCTGATGGAGCAGTGAGCAAGGGACTCATGTCTGAGTATACCCTGCCACACCTATAGTGGCCAAAAAAATGGTGATGGATCAAGCCCTGATCTTTGGACTGGGTAAGAGTGGTCTGCTTAATTCAGGCACTCTGTTCATCACCATCCCCTTTTCTGAATCATTTTGTCCACCATAAGCGTGGAAGGGTATACTCAGATGTGAGTCCCTTGCTCATTGCACCATCAGGATTCAAGCAAGTCGGGCCGACGACGCCTGAAATGCCAGAAACCGGTCCCCGGAAGCTTGTGTCCTTCCCAGTATAAAAATTGGCTTGGTAGTTTGGTTTGCCCTGTTCCCATCATGCACTGGGACAGGAACAGACTAATTTGCATATAGCCAAGTTCTGAGCTGGGATGGTGCAGTGAGCTAAAAAACGGTGATGGATCAAGCCCTGATCTTTGGACTGGGTAAGAGTGGTCTGCTTAATTCAGGCACTCTGTTCATCACCACCCCCTTTTCTGAATCATATTGTCCACCATAAGCGTGGAAGTGTATACTCAGATGTGAGTCCCTTGCTCATTGCACCATCAGGATTCAAGCAAGCCAGGCCGACGACGCCTGAAATGGCAGAAACCGGTCCCCGGAAGCTTGTGTCCTTCCCAGTATAAGAATTGGCTTGGTAGTTTGGTTTGCCCTGTTCCCATCATGCACTGGGACAGGAACAGACTAATTTGCATATAGCCAAGTTCTGAGCTGGGATGGTGCAGTGAGCTAAAAAACGGTGATGGATCAAGCCCTGATGTTTGGACTGGGTAAGAGTGGTCTGCTTAATTCAGGCACTCTGTTCATCACCACCCCCTTTTCTGAATCATTTTGTCCACCATAAGCGTGGAAGGGTATACTCAGATGTGAGTCCCTTGCTCATTGCACCATCAGGATTCAAGCAAGCCGGGCCGACGACGCCTGAAATGGCAGAAACCGGTCCCCGGAAGCTTGTGTCCTTCCCAGTATAAGAATTGGCTTGGTAGTTTGGTTTGCCCTGTTCCCATCATGCACTGGGACAGGAACAGACTAATTTGCATATAGCCAAGTTCTGAGCTGGGATGGTGCAGTGAGCTAAAAAACGGTGATGGATCAAGCCCTGATCTTTGGACTGGGTAAGAGTGGTCTGCTTAATTCAGGCACTCTGTTCATCACCACCCCCTTGTCTGAATCATTTTGTCCACCATAAGCGTGGAAGGGTATACTCAGATGTGAGTCCCTTGCTCATTGCACCATCAGGATTCAAGCAAGCCGGGCCGACGACGCCTGAAATGGCAGAAACCGGTCCCCCGAAGCTTGTGTCCTTCCCAGTATAAGAATTGGCTTGGTAGTTTGGTTTGCCCTGTTCCCATCATGCACTGGGACAGGAACAGACTAATTTGCATATAGCCAAGTTCTGAGCTGGGATGGTGCAGTGAGCTAAAAAACGGTGATGGATCAAGCCCTGATCTTTGGACTGGGTAAGAGAGGTCTGCTTAATTCAGGCACTCTGTTCATCACCACCCCCTTTTCTGAATCATTTTGTCCACCATAAGCATGGAAGGGTATACTCAGATGTGAGTCCCTTGCTCATTGCACCATCAGGATTCAAGGAAGCCGAGCCGACGACGCCTGAAATGGCAGAAACCGGTCCCCGGAAATTTGTGTCCTTCCCAGTATAAGAATTGGCTTGGTAGTTTGGTTTGCCCTGTTCCCATCATGCACTGGGACAGGAACAGACTAATTTGCATATAGCCAAGTTCTGAGCTGGGATGGTGCAGTGAGCTAAAAAACGGTGATGGATCAAGCCCTGATCTTTGGACTGGGTAAGAGTGGTCTGCTTAATTCAGGCACTCTGTTCATCACCACCCCCTTTTCTGAATCACTTTATAAAAGTGGCATTTTCAAAATTGCAACCTAAATTCCAACTTTTCCATTAAAGAGGAATTTGAATTGCAATATCTCAGACACCAGTCATAAAATTCCTACCTGTTCCCAATCAAACGATATCACTTATTGAATGTAATAAGGCAATCCAATGTAATCCTATGGGAGAGGTAGGCCTCACAGTAGTGAAAAACAAATTGGAGAGTTTTTCACTACCAAGTCATGTAAAACTTAAAAGTACATAACCGACCTTTTCATTATGATACATCCTGCCATATGGGCTACAACCGTCTACATTAGGGGTGACTTACATGTAATAAAAGCGGAGTTTAACTCTTGAAAAGTTTTTTTTTTGGTAAGTTTAATTGACAGTTTAAAACTGCAGTCAGACGGCAATGGCAGTCCTCTGACACGTTTTGACAGCCTACTTAAGTAGCTGGCAGAATAAGTACGGCAGGCCCAATACTAGCATTTACATTACAGGTCCTAGTTCTATGCTTTACCACTTTATTTGAGACTTATAGGTAAATTAAATATGCCAATCAGGTGTTAGTCAGTTTTACCATATTATAGGGAGTGAGCATCAGCACCTTAACACTGGTTAGTAGTGGTAAATTCCACAGAGTCCTAATGCCAAAAAACACATTCTGAAAAATAGATGGGTAAAGGCAAACGGTTTGGGGAGAGACCACACCAAGGATGACAGGTCTACATGCGTCTTCACTGAGCTTGCTTTATGTTTAAACTTACACACCTCCTATTCCACCAGTATAATGTTGTGGTGAGTCTTGCATTTTTTATTCCTCTGAATTCTAGCACACTTGTTCTTCATTGGAACACTATGGTGTAAACACAGTGGAAAGTAGCTGAATCAACTGATCAACCCTGCCATTGGTAGGATAGATTTAGATAAGTATACCGAATTTTGATGAGATGTGAAATAAATCTGAAAGAAAAATTCTCTAATTTCAGGTTTCTGAACCCCTGCCCATAATTAGAATTGACTTTACCACACATCCTTTAAAAATGCTGCCCTGTTATTTAATATGATTTGTGAATTATATCCATTATCTTCTATTATGTAATATACCACTTTTTTGTTACGATCCTAAAAAAGAGCCGCTCACCTAATACAGCTCTAAAATTAAATTATGTAAGAATGATTTCTTTTCACTGAAACAAGTCAGCAGCTATCCTTCAGGAAATGTTAAGCTATATTGTATATTGAAAGTATCAAGTCATTGACGGGGCGGTGTGGATTTGGCTGTGGCTCGCCGACATGGAGCAGTTCTGCACTCAGGGCAGAAAGTCCGTAAATCAGTGTGACACAATAAAAAGACACTTTGTTTCACAAGTCCATCAGTTCTCCTGGAACACCCTGTACAAACATCTAGCTGATAGTCCCCTTGTGCGACGCATCAAACAAACTGCTACAAGAAATCAATGGTGAAGAAATAACTTAAGTGCTGCTCACAATGAGACTTAATCTGGTGCTAACTCCTCCGGATCTGATTATGGTTTGTTAAAATAGCATATCGATTCTAATCATGCTTAAAAGGCCTCACTGACATGGATAAAAAATGTGCCTTCGAATCTAGATTACACTAAGCACAGGTCGATGAATTTATAGATATGATCTTGAAATCAATTGGTGTGCCCTCAGAATAATGATTTTACTACAAGCGGATAGCTGAAGCATTAGTATGCAAAATACTTTTCTAGCTCAGTCTTGACATCTGATGTCATTAGCTTAATAGATGAAACTGCAGCTTAAATTTTACGTATGCTTCTTTTTGCTGCCATTTGTTGATGTAGTACGGAATGAACGTGTATGGCAGAGAACCTATTTAATTGACCTATATGTTGAGTCCTTGGTGTATCTTTTACTTTTGTAACTTAACTAAATCATGGCTGCATTTCTTTGAAGAACTGCATATTAAGAAAGGAGGGAAAATCTTGAGAAGGAAGTACACTTATAGTCAGGCCTCTGTCTGCGTTGTCTTGTTTAGTTGTGATTTATATGTGTGTTAATCTTCATGAACAATGTTTCTAATACAGGCTCGCGTAATACAAGAGTTATGTTGGTTTGGAACATTTCTCACTGTATCAAAAAAAGTAAACCAGAATATTATAAAATAGAGTATTTGTCCTTTCAAGGAACATTTCACTACAGTCCAGGGACTCTAGGTTAAAGTGATCTCTAAAGGTACGGTGCTTCTAAGTGGTTTTGATGTATGCATTCATCATAATTTTAGCACAAATGAATTGGTCCTGGAACGAGCCACATTTGCAAGAAGGGGACTATGATCTTTTAGCTGCACGAAAGCTATTAGACAGAATATTGGAAACCGAACTTTAATGGACCACAATATTATGTCAAGAATATCCACAACACAAATATCATGAAGGTAGGTTTCTATAGGCAAGCAAAGGTTTGCTATTTAGAACTCTATAACTCTGACAAGTTCTAACTTGACAATATATATATATGGGCTTTATTCAGAGGTTTTGGACATGTTGTCTTATGAATTTGGACTAACGCTGCTGTTTTGAATATGCGCATATCAACTTTATTCTTCACACAAACCGAATATTTAGATTCTGGGCCAACGCTCTTGTACATAGATGAAATTATTTATCGTGTATATACATTACTTTTTCTATCGGCTTGTGTCTTGTAAATATGCTTTTGTATTTATCAATTGTATATTTTGAGTTTATGAATTGTAAAACACTAGAGGACAAAATAACATGATGTTTTATGATGATATATTTATATATCTTTGGTTGACTGCATAAACGCAGCGTTTCATTATAGAGTATTTCTTCCATTTTCATGATACGTTTTCATGCACTGTCACTTTAAGAGTTCTGCTTACTGTCATGCAGTTTGTCATGTGATCAAGCCTTCTCGAAGGCGAAACGCGTCATGGCGGCAGCGCTGGCTTTATTCAATTAAAACCACCTTTGCACCAGCACTTTTGGGTCGACTCTTTGTTGCTGTTTACTCGGCATGGCGTCCTTCAAGCGACAAGCTTCATCATACATCTAGTACCTATGCTTTCCAGGTACGAGTAGGACCCCTTCCCACCAAGGGCAACGCGGCAGGAAGTCATTGTTCGGGATTACTCTGGGACTGCTTACTATCTCCAGCGAGGAGAACGCTGCGACGCCCCTGCTTTACCATTGATGTGTTTCAGCGGGACTGCAACCAGAGCATTCCGTCTTCAGTGCTATTGAGACCGGATCTGAGTTTTGAACCCCGGAAAACACCAGGGAAACGGCAAAGGGAAGTGTGCGCGGTAACTGGTAGGACATTCATTCCAATTACCAGTTTACCGTTACAGTGCATCTATAATACTAGCCACAAATTAAGCGCTTTCAATGATGGCCGCCGACAGACTGCGCAATCGAGCACAGGCAGCAGATTCCATGTTTCTTGATTCCCCGGCCGGGGGATCTTTAAGTATTACGTCTTCTATACAGGAAACAGGAACTACGACCACAAAGGATTTATTTAAAAAATTGGAACGCGCTATGCGCGCCGAACAATCGAAGTGGTGGGTACATCGTTCTCTTTCCCGCTATTTAGAGGTGGGTAGGGTGCCTAGGGGGTTGAGAAGTACTATCGCTCCCAGTTACGAAAACCCGGGTCCTGCTATGCTGGCGGAATGGGCAGAAGCAAATCTTAACTGCTCTAGTGTGTATTTGCGCATTTTAGTGAAATACGCTGAAAGTGATCGCATTAAATTACAAACAAAAATTGATGACTTGGAGGATGAAATATCCAAAATAGAAGTCACTGATTCAATCACCAAAATGAGAGCCGATATGATGACTCGTTTGGCCAAAGAAGAAGAAATTATCAAAAAAAGAAAAACTTTTAAATTTGAGAGGGATCGAATTGACTACTTAAATGGACAAGTTTTCACTTTCGCCAAAAGATATGATGCTGTAAAGGCGAAAGCACGTTCCAATATGGTGACCCAGCATACAAGAGAAGATACCTTAGTACCAGCTACTTCCTTCTCTAGCCCTAGCTCTGCGGTGGAAAGTGATTTAGAAGTAGACCCGAGTCGTGAGGCAAACTTGGGGTTTACCAAACTTTACCTAGCACAGGAGGTCGATTGCCTGTGCCAGGATCAACGCGAGACTTTAAGATCGCACAAATCCCGTGCACCAAGAAACAGCGGGCAAATCACAAATGCTGGCAACGCCGGAAACAGCGCACCCGGAACCTCAAACGGCAGCAATGCGACAAACAGGGACATTGGAAACGCAATCAAAAGAAAACACGGAAAAGCAAACAAAATCAGTAGTCAACCTCTCAAATCTGAAACTTACTTCAGCGGAGACTGCTGTATTAAATTTGGGAATATCGTATTGTCCTCCGTGCAATATGAACTATGCCGACACCCGCATGGACATATATAGATTCACACGGAAACTTAAACTCAAAAAGTTTTTTGAACAACATCCCAAAAAGAATAATCCAACCGAGACAACAATGAATCCCATTATGACCAGCAGTCAGAGTCAGGCCACTTTTAATACTCTTTGGGGCCTACAAAATGAGGCAGCCTCTGAAAGAACAGGAGAAGTCCCACTAGATCTAACTGGACAACAGGTCAAGCCTAAATCCACCTTTCAACCTATTATGGTCCGTGACAATCTGGATATATTTCAGGAGAGTGTGGTTCGGGACATGAAACAACAGTACACCACAACAAATAAAAAGAAGTTTCACATCTCAAAACAAAATCGATGTTATAAACAACTGATCGTAAAATTACAGAAGGATCACAACATCATTGTGAAACAGGCCGATAAGGGCGGAAATGTGGTCCTTTGGCCCAAAGATATGTACCTCCAACAAGCGGAATTACAACTTAATGATATTTCTTGTTACCGCAGAAGTAATATCCAGATTGTCAAGAATACGTGGACTGAACAACATCAGAAACACAAGCTTGGAGGAGTGCTGGACTACTCACACATGACGAGTTCAGATACTTAAGAAAAGACCATCCTGTTATCCCCTCATTTTATGTGATCCCAAAGATTCATAAAGACATGTATATACCACCGGGCTGTCCCATCATTTTGGCCATTGATAGCTCTTTGGAACATGTTTCCAAATACATT
Organism: Lissotriton helveticus; assembly: GCF_964261635.1. Lineage (NCBI taxonomy): Eukaryota > Metazoa > Chordata > Amphibia > Caudata > Salamandridae > Lissotriton > Lissotriton helveticus. The sequence goes on along the minus strand of NC_136060.1, from coordinate 217,763,211 downwards.
GACTTCTTTTTACAGAGCCATGTTAAGAGTCTCAATTCTTATGTTAGGGACTCTTTTGACTTTCTAGAAAAGATTGAACATTTTGTCTGGGAAGAAAACAAGGTATTATTGACTTTGGATGTTTCATCCCTTTATACCTCGATCAGACATTGTGATGGACTCAAGGCCTTGGACTACTATTTGAATAGGGATTTACTGCAGTCGACGGCACACAATAAGATGTTATTGGAAATGACCAGAATGTGCCTTGAACAAAACTTTTTCATCTTCAATGGCGTAATCTACCACCAGGTTAGAGGTGTGGCGATGGGGGCCTGCTTCTCGCCTAGCTACGCGTGTTTACACGTGGGGCTGTGGGAGGAGCAGGTCCTAGTCGGCCAACACCATAATATTATTTCTAACAGTATTGCTTTATATTTGCGTTACATTGATGATGTTTTCCTTATTTGGAGAGGAAGTCACGATAGTGCCAGGGCCTTTGTTGATTTGATTAATGTGAACAATGTTAATTTAAATTTTACTTCCAACATGAGTTCTGATTCTATTGGCTTTTTGGATGTTGAGGTTTTTGTGGAAGGCACCACTCTAAATACGAGACTCTACAGGAAGCCCAGCACAGGGAACACTATTCTACACTCTAACAGCCAACATCCGGCTCACTTGATTCGGAGCATTCCGTTTGGAGAAATGCTCCGAATAAAAAGAATCTGCAGTACAGATGCCGAATGTGCGGCTGCACAGGAGGCATGCAGGTTACGTTTCCGGGCTAGGTGCTATTCGACTGAGAATCTCACCAAAGCGATCAGGCGTTCTAACTCAGTTAGCAGACAGGAGGCATTGGTTCCTAAAACTAGAAACATCAATTCAGATGTGTCTTTGGCAGGGGAGGTTCAAACTGGTTCCCCACGTGTCATTTTGACATATAATCGTCAACATGGGGCTCTTCGGAAAATTTTGAATAACAACTGGAATCTGGTTCGAAGTGATCCAGTGATTGGTCACAAAATGGACATCAAACCAGTATTGACATTCAGAAGATCCCCCTCGATGTCTAAAGCTCTAGTTAGCAATACCTTGGAGCCTAAAGCCTCAACCACTTGGTCAGCTTTAAAGAAGGGTTTCAAGGTGTGTCCACACTGTAAAGCCTGTCGATTCGGCAGCAATAGGACGCACTTTAAAAGCCCCTTTCATGATTACTCTATTGCTATTTCCAAGTGGCTTACCTGTAAAACTGATTATGCTATTTATGTGTTGGAGTGTCCGTGTGGGCTCCAATATGTGGGCAGTACCAAACTGCCCGCCCACAAACGAATACTCCAACACATATGCGCAATATCAGGACACGATCAGAATTATCCGGTTGCCAGGCATTTTCAAGACAAACATCAAGGCATACCTGATAAGCTCCAATTCTTTTTAATTGATTGTGTCGAAGTCTCGAGAAGAGGAGGTGACCGTGAGGCCAAACTCCGTCTTCTTGAGACGAGATACATCTTGGAGCTTAATACAAAAAATCCTAACGGTCTCAATGACAGGGAGGATCTCTATACTTGTCTTTAGGATCAATCAGTATGCCCATAAGACCTGTCGGATATACTAAATAATTTCTGTTCCCCTTGAGTAGTTCCCACTCTGTATAGATCATTGTATATACTTTTATCCAATAACAAAATGAACTCTCATGAGAAATACTTTTTTAGATTGTATTTTGGAATCACTTGTCTTAATATTTGCACTTTATTGTTAAATTTTGCACAATCACTATATGCACTTTATATTTCTGGCAGACATTGTGACTGGCCCACTTGGGCTTTATTCAGAGGTTTGGACATGTTGTCTTATGAATTTGGACTAACGCTGCTGTTTTGAATATGCGCATATCAACTTTATTCTTCACACAAACCGAATATTTAGATTCTGGGCCAACGCTCTTGTGCATAGATGAAATTATTTATCGTGTATATACATTACTTTTTCTATCGGCTTGTGTCTTGTAAATATGCTTTTGTATTTATCAATTGTATATTTTGAGTTTATGAATTGTAAAACACTAGAGGACAAAATAACATGATGTTTTATGATGATATATTTATATATCTTTGGTTGATTGCATAAACGCAGCGTTTCATTATAGAGTATTTCTTCCATTTTCATGATACGTTTTCATGCACTGTCACTTTAAAAGTTCTGCTTACTGTCATGCAGTTTGTCATGTGATCAAGCCTTCTCGAAGGCGAAACGCGTCATGGCGGCAGCGCTGGCTTTATTCAATTAAAACCACCTTTGCACCAGCACTTTTGGGTCGACTCTTTGTTGCTGTTTACTCGGCATGGCGTCCTTCAAGCGACAAGCTTCATCATATATATATATATATTTATTTTTTCAAGGTACTTATGGGCTCATTAGGATGACGGGCGGACTTTGCCCGCCTGCCATCCTTACATGGATTGGGATCGCCCGCCATGAGGGCGGGGGTCCTGTGGGGGGTATTAGGATGTGCCCGCCACAGTGGAGGGCACATCCTGCATTTTTAGCATTGTGGCGGGCGGTGCTCTCAGCACCGCCCGCCACAATGCTAAAAATGCATTGACGCGTGGTGCCTGCCACTTTGTCTATGCAAATGCAGGGGGGTACCACAGGTATCCCCTGTGTGCACCCCCCACCTCTCTTTCAAACTGGGGGCCTGCAGGGGGCCCCCAGAGTGAAGACCGCATGCCTTTCCGTGGCGTCATCGGAATGGCATCCAAAGCAGCCCATCATAATATGGCTGACGGTGTCTATTAGACACCGCCACCATATTAAACCTTTTCCGTGACCGGGGCGGAAAAGCGGCTGATGGTCTTTTCGTCTGCCGCTGTCCCCCACGCCATCCTAATATGGCGGGGGGGAATATAGGTGCAAATGGCGGGGGCAATCCGCCCACCATCCTAATGGGCCCCTAAATTGTGGAGTTAAGGATAGTAAATCTATACTTAGCTTCTCGAAATTTTGGTCTTCAATATATTTGACATGATAGTATTTTCACATGATATTTATGTTTCCGATATTCTGGCAGTGACGCACAAGAACATTTTCCACACTTGTTGCACACATTACTGAGTTTGCTTCTTTTCATTACACAGTTATTTATTATTAATTTAGTTAAATTACCTCTAATCTTTTTTTTAATTTGTACCTAATTCATGTCTATTTTCTTTCCATTAACTGGAAAAAGTGTTATTTTATATCAATGGAGTAAGTTTAGATATTTAGGAGACTGTATGGCATGGCCAGAAGGGTACATTCAGCCAGTTCGCTGATTTGGGCAGATGACGATCTGAGACAAAACACAATTAATAGGAAACCTGTAAATATAATAACAATCAGCTGTGGTTGCTGCCAATCCAACCTGGGGAGCAGTGCAGGGAAAAAAAATAAGAAGAAATAAAAAAATACATTTACCTTTCACTGTCGGCTGCCGTGATCTTCTGCTGCTGTGCCACACCTTCTTGCTCCTCTGCTTCCGGCTCTCCAACCCCAGGAGCATAGACTACTAGGCTCCCTATGCAATCCCAATGCTGCTCTCATACTATTACTCCCAGCATGGGAACAGAGGTGGGATTGGGAGGAGCAGGCCTTGCTCACGCTCCAGCAGTGACTGGGAGCCTGTGGCCCTTAGCACTGGGGATATCTCATGGGACAGCCTGGAGATATCCAAGTGTGCATGTCGGTTTGGCCGGTGATGGACAGCTGGCCAAACAGACAAGTGCACGGTAAGTGCCTTCAACTCCTCCATCGCCCTAGACTCGTGGATTGTCAGTCAAAAATAAGATGACAGTAAAATAATTTTATTGTCATTTTATTTTTCTACTACTGCCTGCTGCGTTTCAGCAGAGGGGTGGCACTCCTTCCCTATAGCAGAGGAACACCCCCACTTAACAATCAACAACTCTTCACTCATTTCTCTTGCTCTTTCTCTTTTTATCAATATCTTCATCCCTATCTCCCACCTTTCAAGTTACATTTTTTTTTCTGAGACTCTGGATAATTTTTCTCAAGTAAAAAGTAATTTCTTCCCAGTACTCGTCATTACTTTTTTCGTCAGTTGGTGTTGTTTTTCATGGTTCATCAACGTGGGTCACTTTCTTTCTCCTTTCCTTAATATTTCTGTGATCCATCAACCTAATTTTGCCCATCAACATGTAATTCACCTTTCATTGTTTGCTTATTCTCAGATTTGGCAAAAAGCTTTCGTAGGCACAATTTCTATACTGTCTCGCAATGCAGGATATTTAACTCATAAAGTGAAGTCTAGAAGTGCCCAAGCTTGGCTGCGGCAGAGGATGAGTGTTAAAGGCATTGCTTGTCCAGAGCAGCCAACAATATATATGCAGATGGGACAGAAATTATATTTCCATAGCAGCTTCATTCTTTAAACATACTGATCATCAGTGTGGAAAAAGGTCCAACGCAGGAGACGAGTACGTGCACTTCTATTGCACAGGTAAAACGAAGTAACAAAGATTGGACAAAATCGCAACTCCTGATTATTGAACTAAAACTACCAAATATAACCATGAAGACAAGCAAGCACAGCCGCAACAAATGATGGACAGGATGCTAAATGAATCAAACATTCACCCCTGGTCAAGAGATCTGTGTTAAATCCATCATTCTTTTGCTCACTATGCCGCCCCAATTTGGACCCAGCCATATGCAAATCACTCTTGACCCTGCTCCTTGTGGGAGCAGCCCAGCCCGAACTGCCAAGCCAGGTCCTCCCTGGGCCAGACACAAGCATCCCGGGCCATGTTTCAGGGGATATACCCCTCATCAGCCAGGCTAGCTGCAATCCAGTGGCACCGTGACCAAGGGACCCACATCTGGGCATATCCATCTCACTTTGGGTGAAAAGTGCTGAACAAATAATAGACGGAATGCTGAATTAATCAAACATTCACCCCAAGTCAAGAGATCTGGGTTAAATCCATTGCTCTTTTGCTCACAACGCCACCCCAGTTTGGACTCAGCCATATGAAAATCAGCCTTGACCCTGCTCCTCATGACAAGCAAGCACAGGCATCATATTAAACAGTTTTTTTCGTAAATTGGCGTACCATCCAAAAATATACATTACTAAGTGCAATATCTTTGAATTAACCCTTTTTACTATATCAGCAGTCTTTTTATCTCCTCCATCTTCGTCCTTAAAGACCCCTCTCTCAAACAAATGTGCTCCTTTGTCATTGCACTGCCCTTTGTAAATCTAATTCTGCTCTTTCTTTAAATGAGCGTGCCTCCATTCCCCGACGTTTTATGTATCAGTTCATGTGTAATCATTGCTGGCTATTGAAAGCAGCATTATTTATACCCGACTCCCTGGGGTATCATATCTCACCGAGCATAGGGGCGTTCAAATGGCGGCTGCTGTGCACAGCATGCCAGTCACAATGCCGCCACCCCACCCCCCGAGCATTCGCTCAGACATGGGAAAGGGCTGGGCATGGCATGCCACTCAACCAGCGTACATCAGTACATACTGTTTCATTCTTTCAAGAAATGTGCGGAATTCTGTGCAGGAACATGGCTAGGTTGACAATGAAGTCAAACACAAAGTTAAATCTACTATTTAAACATACCATGAGGAATATATCGGTTTCTAAAGGTCAAAATGATGCGTTATTTCTTAAGTAGTACAAATCGTTCGGCTTCATATAGGTTTAAGGTTTGCATTTAAACCCGTATTCGAAACCAAATTGCCACCTGGTCCTTTGTAGATAACAGTATTAACATCAAACTAATGTAATATTTCAACTCATTTCCATGAGAAAGTGGCATGCAAATGTGGGACAAAGAAGACTTGTTTAAGCCTCTTTTTATGCTGCATTGCACTGATGAAGCAAAGAATGCAGTATTAAGATGGTTTAAACATTTTCACTTTCGTCGCCGTATTTCCAGCATTGTTCTCTTTGATATGAAGTTGGCGTGACCCAATTCAATCCATCCACACTTGCAAATATTGTGTAGCTCTGTGTCAATGAGTGACTGTTGAATTGTTTAACCATGGCTAGTTCACAGCTAAAAATATCCGACTAGCTTACCTCAAGGATTTTTTAATAAAATAGAACGTGGAATAAGCATTAATAACTCTTCAGGAACACACAATATAAAACACATGAGAAGCACACAATGGAACCAAAATCTTGCACCAGCAAACCAACTTTGAAGTCAGAGACATAACCATACTTTAAGAGTCCCACTTTTTCTTCGTCCAGCCAGTGCTCAGATGCAAGCATAAAGCTGCTCCTGTTGGTGATAGTTGTGCTAAACTACGGCGGTGAAGCGCAAGAAACAAAACCGAGAGGAGTTCGCCCGAAATACCAAAAAGTTAAAAAAAAATAATAATCCATCTGTCATGTTTAAATGTGAGCGATTGTCTCACACACGTTCATAGGCTACACTATTTGAAACGTCACTAACAATTACATCCCAGGATCAATTATTAACAATGATCAGGTATTGAATCTCTATATTGCATGCCATTCATGAATCAGTGACAACATTTCAAGTGACAAAATATCGTGTTCCCAAAATATTGGGACATAAATATCGACATCCTATCTTCATTACGATAAGTACGAAAATATTTTAAAAACATATAGTTGTTAAAGAGTTTTTTTAAATGTATAAAAATTATTTAAAATAAATTAAATAATACATATAACAATGTATTTTTAGAATTAATAATAATAACAATTATAAGTAATAAATGTAATGTAAAAATAAATTAAACATACATATATAAAAAGAAATGAAAGCTCCTGTCCCCTAAAGAAACAAGCTGCACTCGTGGGGTTACATCCATAGTCTATATGACTGGGGAACGTGTGGATGCCAGTACCCAGGATGCTTCAATGGCGGTGCACATTGCCACATAATAAATCCTGCTCCAGTGTCCACCTTCGGGCGTGCTGCACTCTTGCGGACGGGTGCATGCAGAATGGAGGTGGGTCCATTCAAAAAATGAAAGCTCCTGTCCCCTAAAGAAACAAGCTGCACTCGTGGGGTTACATCCAAGTTGCTTTATTCTGCTAGGACGCGTCCTCGCAGCAATTTACTATTCCCACTCTAACAAGTGCAACAGCAGGGAAAGTGTTGGATAGCGAATGGATAAAAATTACTATTCCCACTCCAGAGTGTTGGATAGCAGAGGGGAATAAATTATTATTCCCACTCCAATGAGTGCAACAGTAGGGAAAGTGTTGGATAGCGGATGGGATAAAACCAAAGATTACAGCTATTGAACCTAAATCCCCAAACAAAATAAAACCAAAACACGCACCAAAAATATTTATCAATTACTAAATGAACATTAATGGCCAACTAATGATTAATTTATTTACACTAATTACTTTCCACTCTCTACCCCAATAAACACCATAACACACACCTAAAAATATTGACGCAATTTCCATTTGACAATTAATAAATTAATAATATTTAACCACAAATAATAAATTAATAAAAATAAATCTAACTTACATTTACAATTATAAACCCCACAACTCACACATTAAAATGATTACACAATTAGCATATTTAATATTTAAATAATTAATTAGCATTATTAACAGCATAATTAATTATTTATAAATAATTTACAACCCACCGTATTCCCCTTTAAATGACACCACCAATGTTGTAAAACATGGCATAATTAACGAACAAATAATTAATTAATTATTTGCAATTAACAAGCAAAATAAAAACAATTAATAATAAAACAATTCACTCAATTAACACTATAAAATAACATTAAATAAACATTAGATAAAAAATATAAAAAAATGTATTGCAATTAAATTACTTCTCACCCTACTCCCCTATCAACCCAAAACCCGCTCCTAAAAAAATTGCGCAATTAACATAATTACCAATTAATACATTATAATTAACAACCAATTAATACATAAGTAATAATAAAATAATTAGCACAATTATTAATAATAATTATTACATACATAAATACTTAATGCAAATATGAATTAATTCATTATAATTACATTACTGCCCACCCTACTCCCCTATCAACCCACCACCTGCTCCAAATAAATGACATAATTAACACAATTACCAATTACTTAATAATAATTACCAACCAATTAATACAAAAAATATTATAAATTAATTACCACAATTAACAATACAAAATAATAAACACATAAATATTAATATACCAAAAACATTAATTAATTACAATTAAATTACTTACCACCCTATTCCCCTATAAACCCACAACACGCTACACAACTAAAACGCGAAATGTAGTCAAAATAAAATGAATAACTTCTAAAAACTATTAATACATTTATTATAATTAAATTACTTCCTACCCTATTTCCCTATAAACCCACAATCCGCTATGGAACTAAAATACAAAATTTACTCAAAATAAACTTAATTACTTCTAAAAATGTAATACATATATTAAAAAACAAATGCAATACTTCGAAAAATAAATAGAACACAAACATTTAAAATACATATAACATACATAACACTAACAAAAGAAATGATATTTTAAAAAACTATAATTTTGCAAAAGATTTTAATGACTTCGATATTTTTTAACACAATATTAATGACTTCGATATTGTTAAGAAGGATATTACTTACCTTAGATTCGATATTCTTTACCAAGATAGTCTGACAGTTGCTATTTTTTGTATCCCGATATTTTGCATTCAATATTAGTGCAAGTCGACAATAAAAATTTGATATTCTGACTGTTTACGGCCGTTCATCAGACGACAAGAAACCATGCTATAAACATAACCAATACATTGCATGGTACATCATAGTACGCAATTATGAAGCTAAGAATAGTAAATATTATATTGTACCTGCAATATAGGGGTAGGTGTAACAAATGTGGTTACTGGTTGAGAAGGGTGAAACCCTACTCAAACGGAAACCATCATCCTTATCAGAGTCAACCCTTGGTGGCTTAGCACAGAGCAGACAGGCTTAATTCTGGGGATCCTGCAGAACCCAGCTCCGACCACGCTTTCAACCTCTGCAATCAACTCATCAGCAAAGAACTCACCAAGGTCCTCAACTACTCGATCACCACAGCCCACTTCTCCCAGAATTGGAAATACGTCAACATGAAGACTTTGCTGAAGAAACCATCTTCGGACCCAGGAGAACTTAGGAACTACCGTTCCATCTCTTTGCTCCCTTTCCCAGCCAAAGATGTGGAGAAGGCAATCAACATCCAGCTCACGAGACATCTGGAGAACCACAACGTCCTTGACTCCTCCCAATTCAGATACAGAACAAACCACAGCACTGAGTCAGCTCTAGTCGCAGCCACAGATGACATCCGAATGCTGCTAGACCAGGGAGAAACAGTGGCCCTCATCTTCCTTGACCTCTCAGCAGCTTTCAAAACCATTTCTCACCACATACTGATCAACAAGACCCAACAGATCAAAATCCAAGGAACAGCCCTCAAGTAGATTGCATCATACCTCACAGGAAGAATACAGAAAATCATCCTCCCTCCCTACTCTTCGCTCCCTAAGAACTTCACCTGCGGGGTACCTCATGGATCATCCCTCAGCCCAACCCTCTTCAACACATACATGACCCCCTGGTCAACATAATCACAGACCACGGACTCAACAACATCTCTTACGCAGATATCTAACTCATCCTCTCTCTCACTAACAATCCAAGAACTATCAATGACAGGTTCCAAACATGCAGGAAATATGTTGCCAACTGGATAAACAGCAACTGTCTCAAACTCAACACCGAAAGACAGAAGTACTCACTTACAGGAAAGGCAAGGAAGCACACTAGAACAACAAATGGTGGCCCATGGAGCTGGGCCCGAACCTCAATACTCACCAAACACGCCCGCAACCTTGGCACCATCCTCAACATCCAGCTATCCATGAAGAAGCAAGTTAGCGCCATCTCTTCCTTATGCTCTTTATGCTCACAAATGATTTCAGATGGCTCTCGACCAACACCTGGCGAACTGTCACGCAGATTCTCAAGACTAACTACAGAGGGTTTGTAGCATTTTGTGAGGAGGCAGAACACAGCCTATTTAATTGTGAGTAAGTCTGTGTCCAGTTCCACCTTCACAACATTCTCAAAATTGTAATTTAAAATGTAACTTCACTATAAAAGAGAAGTTTAATTACAATTCCAAAGACCTAAACAGGTACTGTTAACCTGTTCCCATTTGGAAGTGCAAGTTTATTAAGGGGCCGATTACGATTCAGGAAAAAGCACTCCGAATAGCTGTACAGAGTCTTTTTCCTGTACGAATCGTACCCTGCAACGTCCCTGTACATACGACGTAGTACGATTCTCACCCAATGCAGCTCCCCGTACGAATCGTACCATGAACCGTACAACTCGAATTCCTGTACGAATCGCCGCCGGAACACACAGCAAGCGACGTTTGTACGGTTCGAAGCAGGTTTTCCCGACTCAGCAAGTACGATTCGTCCCACCGACCCTCCGTACGACTCTTTTCCTACAGGAGCTGAAAACTGTTGGAAAAGCAGAGTATGCCTCGAAACTGGTACGGAACGGGGTGTACGCACACCGTACCCCATGATCACAGGGTGTAAGTAGTACTTATAACAGAAGGTTTGGGCCTGGCAAAGGATGTGTTCAAACTTTAAATGGCAATTGCAGGCCTGAGAAACATCTGAAAGGGCTACTTAAGTGGTTGGCACAATAAGTGCTGCAGGCTACTAGTAGCATATATTTGACAGGCCCTGAGTACATGTAGTGCCACTTTACTAGGGACTTATGAGTAACTTAAATATATGGCAATAGCCAGTAAGCATGTTTTAGGGAGTTAGCATGTGAACAGAGTCCTAAGACCGGAAAAAAGAGATCAGACAATGATAGGGCGGGGTGAAGGTAAAAGGTTTGGGTGAAGACAATCATCTGGCTGACAGTAAAGCCGCGATCGGTAGGGGAGTTCCTGCCGGGGCGGTGATGAGGGGAGGGGGAGGGGCAGGGTGGCAGTTAGTAATGTATGGATAATGGAGGTTTGCAGGTAAGTAAACATTTAAATAAATCAAACGAGTTTCGTGCGCGCAACGAAATTCTTTGATGCCAAATGCCCCGCCCCACGTCAGCGCCCGGCAGCACTCCCACCACGGGCTGCTTCTGAGATCTTCACTGGTCTAGTAGGAAACATGTATGGTATTTAAATGTACCACTCAAACAGAGAGGGCCCCTGAAATCGGATGAAGGTTGAGAAGCAGGGGAAAGGAATACAGACTACTAGTACAAAAATTCTTACGTGTATTTATCAAAAAACGCTATATGTCGCAAATGGATAAACTTCCAGAAAGCTGGCCTATAGACAAAGACTAATAACCACACATTCTCGTACGTCCTAAAGCTAAGGAATCCAATCATACTCACATGTTTTATATACAATGGCATTGTACATAAAACCTTCTGTGGACCAAAGAAAATCTATCAGTCAAATTTGTTTATTTTCAGTGTTTAATTTTGAATGCCAATCTGATGGCACACATGCTATAAATCACAAAAAACATTTTTGTTTATGTAAATTGTGTTATTCATGTTGTTCTCGACAATTATGGTCCACATATTCAAGTATTGCCCTTGCTGCTGTGAGAATGATTGGATTCCTGAACTTTAGAACGGACAAGAATGTGGTTATGAGTCTGTTAGTACGAATGGCTGAATGAGTGGGTTGTTGGGATGTTATTTATTTGATTGTTAATTGACTATTTATAATATTACTATGTGAATTCATTATTAATACATTTTGATATGTTTTGAACTTTTGACTGTGACATGCCTTTCTCTATAGGCCAGCTTTCTCGCAGTTTATCCATTTGCAAAATATAGAGAGTTTTGATAAATACAGGTAGAGAATTTTTGTATTAGTAATTTGGTATTTAAATTTAGTCTTGAAAATACTGGAGTAACATAACAGAAACTCTACACCCAATGGAGTGATATTTGTGAACTATATTTAAAACACAATATGTATCTCAGAGGATATTTTTGTTGCCAGTATTATGACATTGATCCAGGCAATATTGTATTGGGGGTGTACATGTGTACGTATGCGGTAGTAGTGATAACTGCACTGCATTTTTAGAGCTTATTAGCCAACAATTAGTGTATGAAGTATTTCTCCTGCATGACCTTTAGCCTCTAAAATCATCTTTTCTGTTACTTGTCATCCAGTACATGTCTTTACCATGTCTTTTATAAATTGGCTTATCCTGTCTAAGGGGGTACTTCCACATGTGATGACTATAAGAAAGTCCCCCACAAGTAATAGACCAACAAATCTGTTAAGTCCAGTCAAATCTTTTAATGATTTAATCCTGAGAGGAGAGGTGTGGCTAAGTGCCCATTGTGGCTGACTCCGGTGCGCAGGGCTCACGATTTGATCACCGGTGGCAGCTCAGCTTAGCACCCCGTGACTCTGGGCAATAGTTCACTTAATCTCACTGACAGCCCCCAGCATCATTAGACCCTTAGGAGTGATTAGTGTGTGCTTTACATATACCAGATTTATAGTATAACCCCTGCTAGCTATGGCACAGACTTGGAAAAAAAGTGTAAAACATTTAAAAGGAATAAAAACAAAACACACTAAAAATGCAATCCATACAAAAATAGAAAAAAATGTAATAAGTAAAATGATACCAAAACAGCAAACATTCATTGAGAGCAACTGGAGATATGAAAAGTTGAAAAAAAGCCAAGAAAAATAAAGCACTAAATGCAAGTCAAAGGCCAATGTTTACTGATACCAAGCTGCAATTTCAAACTAACCATAGTGTAGCCTAGACCGGAGACAGTGAGTGGCTTGGCTCCAGTGAAATTCAAGTAATTAAATTACTTCTCACCCTACTCCCTTACCAACCCAAAACCCGCTCCTAAAAAAATTGCACAATTAACATAATTACCAATTAATACATTATAATTAACAACCAATTAATACATAAGTAATAATAAAATAATTAGCACAATTATTAATAATAATTATTACATACATAAATACTTAATGCAAATATGAATTAATTCATTATAATTACATTACTTCCCACCCTACTCCCCTATCAACCCACCACCTGCTCCAAATAAATGACATAATTAACACAATTACCAATTACTTAATAATAATTACCAACCAATTAATAAAAAAAATATTATAAATTAATTACCACAATTAACAATACAAAATAATAAACACATAAATATTAATATACCAAAAACATTAATTAATTACAATTAAATTACTTACCACCCTATTCCCCTATAAACCCACAACACGCTACACAACTAAAACGCGAAATGTAGTAAAAATAAAATGAATAACTTCTAAAAACTATTAATACATTTATTATAATTAAATTACTTCCTACCCTATTTCCCTATAAACCCACAATCCGCTATGGAACTAAAATACTAAATTTATTCAAAATAAAATTAATTACTTCTAAAAATGTAATACATATATTAAAAAACAAATGCAATACTTAGACAACTAAATAGAACACAAACATTTAAAATACATATAACATACATAACACTAACAAAAGAAATGATATTTTAAAAAACTATAATTTTGCAAAAGATTTTAATGACTTCGATATTTTTTAACACAATATTAATGACTTCGATATTGTTAAGAAGGATATTACTTACCTTAGATTCGATATTCTTTACCAAGATAGTCTGACAGTTGCTATTTTTTGTATCCCGATATTTTGCATTCAATATTAGTGCAAGTCGACAATAAAAATTTGATATTCTGACTGTTTACGGCCATTCATCAGACGACAAGAAACCATGCTATAAACATAACCAATACATTGCATGGTACATCATAGTACGCAATTATGAAGCTAAGAATAGTAAATATTATATTGTACCTGCAATATAGGGGTAGGTGTAACAAATGTGGTTACTGGTTGAGAGGGGTGAAACCCTACTCAAACGGAAACCATCATCCTTATCAGAGTCAACCCTTGGTGGCTTAGCACAGAGCAGACAGGCTTAATTCTGGGGATCCTGCAGAACCCAGCTCCGACCACGCTTTCAACCTCTGCAATCCACTGATCAGCAAAGAACTCACCAAGGTCCTCAACTACTCGATCACCACAGCCCACTTCTCCCAGAATTGGAAATACGTCAACATGAAGACTTTGCTGAAGAAACCATCTTCGGACCCAGGAGAACTGAGGAACTACCGTTCCATCTCTTTGCTCCCTTTCCCAGCCAAAGATGTGGAGAAGGCAATCAACATCCAGCTCACGAGACATCTGGAGAACCACAACGTCCTTGACCCCTCCCAATTCAGATACAGAACAAACCACAGCACTGAGTCAGCTCTAGTCGCAGCCACAGATGACATCCGAATGCTGCTAGACCAGGGAGAAACAGTGGCCCTCATCTTCCTTGACCTCTCAGCAGCTTTCAAAACCATTTCTCACCACATACTGATCAACAAGACCCAACAGATCAAAATCCAAGGAACAGCCCTCAAGTAGATTGCATCATACCTCACAGGAAGAATACAGAAAATCATCCTCCCTCCCTACTCTTCGCTCCCTAAGAACTTCACCTGCGGGGTACCTCATGGATCATCCCTCAGCCCAACCCTCTTCAACACATACATGACCCCCCTGGTCAACATAATCACAGACCACGGACTCAACAACATCTCTTACGCAGACATCTAACTCATCCTCTCTCTCACTAACAATCCAAGAACTATCAATGACAGGTTCCAAACATGCAGGAAATATGTTGCCAACTGGATAAACAGCAACTGTCTCAAACTCAACACCGAAAGACAGAAGTACTCACTTACAGGAAAGGCAAGGAAGCACACTAGAACAACAAATGGTGGCCCATGGAGCTGGGCCCGAACCTCAATACTCACCAAACACGCCCGCAACCTTGGCACCATCCTCAACATCCAGCTATCCATGAAGAAGCAAGTTAGCGCCATCTCTTCCTTATGCTCTTTATGCTCACAAATGATTTCAGATGGCTCTCGACCAACACCTGGCGAACTGTCACGCAGATTCTCAAGACTAACTACAGAGGGTTTGTAGCATTTTGTGTGGAGGCAGAACACAGCCTATTTAATTGTGAGTAAGTCTGTGTCCAGTTCCACCTTCACAACATTCTCAAAATTGTAATTTAAAATGTAACTTCACTATAAAAGAGAAGTTTAATTACAATTCCAAAGACCTAAACAGGTACTGTTAACCTGTTCCCATTTGGAAGTGCAAGTTTATTAAGGGGCCGATTACGATTCAGGAAAAAGCACTCCGAATAGCTGTACGGAGTCTTTTTCCTGTACGAATCGTACCCTGCAACGTCCCTGTACATACGACGTAGTACGATTCTCACCCAATGCAGCTCCCCGTACGAATCGTACCATGAACCGTACGACTCGAATTCCTGTACGAATCGCCGCCGGAACACGCAGCAAGCGACGTTTGTACGGTTCGAAGCAGGTTTTCCCGACTCAGCAAGTACGATTCGTCCCGCCGACCCTCCGTACGACTCTTTTCCTACAGGAGCTGAAAACTGTTGGAAAAGCAGAGTATGCCTCGAAACTGGTACGGAACGGGGTGTACGCACACGGTACCCCATGATCACAGGGTGTAAGTAGTACTTATAACAGAAGGTTTGGGCCTGGCAAAGGATGTGTTCAAACTTTAAATGGCAATTGCAGGCCTGAGAAACGTCTGAAAGGGCTACTTAAGTGGTTGGCACAATAAGTGCTGCAGGCTACTAGTAGCATATATTTGACAGGCCCTGAGTACATGTAGTGCCACTTTACTAGGGACTTATGAGTAACTTAAATATATGGCAATAGCCAGTAAGCATGTTTTAGGGAGTTAGCATGTGAACAGAGTCCTAAGACCGGAAAAAAGAGATCAGACAATGATAGGGCGGGGTGAAGGTAAAAGGTTTGGGTGAAGACAATCATCTGGCTGACAGTAAAGCCGCGATCGGTAGGGGAGTTCCTGCCGGGGCGGTGATGAGGGGAGGGGGAGGGGCAGGGTGGCAGTTAGTAATGTATGGATAATTGAGGTTTGCAGGTAAGTAAACATTTAAATAAATCAAACGAGTTTCGTGCGCGCAACGAAATTCTTTGATGCCAAATGCCCCGCCCACGTCAGCGCCCGGCAGCACTCCCACCACGGGCTGCTTCTGAGATCTTCACTGGTCTAGTAGGAAACATGTATGGTATTTAAATGTACCACTCAAACAGAGAGGGCCCCTGAAATCGGATGACGGTTGAGAAGCAGGGGAAAGGAATACATACTACTAGTACAAAAATTCTTACCTGTATTTATCAAAAAACGCTATATGTCGCAAATGGATAAACTTCCAGAAAGCTGGCCTATAGACAAAGACTAATAACCACACATTCTCGTACGTCCTAAAGCTAAGGAATCCAATCATACTCACATGTTTTATATACAATGGCATTGTACATAAAACCTTCTGTGGACCATATAAAATCTATCAGTCAAATTTGTTTATTTTCAGTGTTTAATTTTGAATGCCAATCTGATGGCACACATGCTATAAATCACAAAAAACATTTTTGTTTATGTAAATTGTGTTATTCATGTTGTTCTCGACAATTATGGTCCACATATTCAAGTATTGCCCTTGCTGCTGTGAGTATGATTGGATTCCTGAACTTTAGAACAGACAAGAATGTGGTTATGAGTCTGTTAGTACGAATGGCTGAATGAGTGGGTTGTTGGGATGTTATTTATATGATTGTTAATTGACTATTTATAATATTACTATGTGAATTCATTATTAATACATTTTGATATGTTTTGAACTTTTGACTGTGACATGCCTTTCTCTATAGGCCAGCTTTCTCGCAGTTTATCCATTTGCAAAATATAGAGAGTTTTGATAAATACAGGTAGAGAATTTTTGTATTAGTAATCTGGTATTTAAATTTAGTCTTGTAAATACTGGAGTAACATAACAGAAACTCTACACCCAATGGAGTGATATTTGTGAACTATATTTAAAACACAATATGTATCTCAGAGGATATTTTTGTTGCCAGTATTATGACATTGATCCAGGCAATATTGTGTTGGGGGTGTACATGTGTACGTATGCGGTAGTAGTGATAACTGCACTGCATTTTTAGAGCTTATTAGCCAACAATTAGTATATGAAGTATTTCTCCTGCATGACCTTTAGCCTCTAAAATCATCTTTTCTGTTACTTGTCATCCAGTACATGTCTTTACCATGTCTTTTATAAATTGGCTTATCCTGTCTAAGGGGGTACTTCCACATGTGATGACTATAAGAAAGTCCCCCACAAGTAATAGACCAACAAATCTGTTAAGTCCAGTCAAATCTTTTAATGATTTAATCCTAAGAGGAGAGGTGTGGCTAAGTGCCCATTGTGGCTGACTCCGGAGCGCAGGGCTCACGATTTGATCACCGGTGGCAGCTCAGCTTAGCACCCCGTGACTCTGGGCAATAGTTCACTTAATCTCACTGACAGCCCCCAGCATCATTAGACCCTTAGGAGTGATTAGTGTGTGCTTTACATATACCAGATTTATAGTATAACCCCTGCTAGCTATGGCACAGACTTGGAAAAAAAGTGTAAAACATTTAAAAGGAATAAAAAGAAAACACACTAAAAATGCAATCCATACAAAAATAGAAAAAAATGTAATAAGTAAAATGATACCAAAACAGCAAACATTCATTGAGAGCAACTGGAGATATGAAAAGTTGAAAAAAAGCCAAGAAAAATAAAGCACTAAATGCAAGTCAAAGGCCAATGTTTACTGATACCAAGCTGCAATTTCAAACTAACCATAGTGTAGCCTAGACCGGAGACAGTGAGTGGCTTGGCTCCAGTGAAATTCAGGTAGTCAAAAAGCGAAAATATTTTCAAAGTTTCACTTCAGAAAGTTAATTTGTCACTTTTATGAAGAAATATATTGACATGTTTTCTAAGTCCCAGCATTGAAAGTTCTTTGCCAGCTCTTGAGCTGAAAAATTCTCCCCAAGCAGGTCACTGGTGAAACTGTAGCCACTGCCATGGAATTGAATGCTGGATAACTGAAAAAGCTTAGTCCCAATGGTGTTTGTGGAGCTTTGGAGATTTCACCCTAACATTTCTTCACATTTACTAATTGATAGTAAATGATATTTAGTCATATTTACTATTTGAAATAATTTGAGGTGTGAAAACCTTTGAGTGGGACAAATCTGAAATCCAATCCAGTGCTATGGAACTGCATGTCAAATACTTTTTCCAGTCCTCGCAGGTGAATCCCTGGAGCGGAGTTTTCAAATGTTTTACGACTTTCTTCTAGTGCCCAACCAACCACAGGTGTGTACTTCAAAAGTCAGGCAGACGCCAATAGCAGGGTCTAGTCCAGGTACAGTTGCTACTTGCCAGCTGGGCATTTTAAGAAATGTAATTTTACCAATCCAAGGCGGTAATACTGTCCCTGGAGTGGTAAAAAGTGTTTGTTATTTTACAGCTCAGTGTTGACTGCACTGGGCTATTCCTATGCTTAAAGGCTTTGCTGTAGCAATGGCAAAAGACTTGGTCTCTTTCTAACTCAGCGTGGGTGGCACTGTCCTAATACTATGCATTAAGACTTTTTTTTAGAAAAGCAGACATTTGAGGGGTGCAAATTCAGTGTGTTGCTGGTGTTGTAGGGTGCTCTATACAGGACTGGCGCTCCACCCAAACTGGGGTACCATCTATATTCTCTGTTTCTTTTTTGCATCATTTAAACAGCATGCTATGTCTGAAAGGTTATTTTTTTGACTTATACTGGGTGCTTCCTTGTGTATGGACAAAGCTAAATCTCTCTGAAGAGCTATAACTATAGAAAAATGCATATCAGGATTTGCTTTTATTCATTTCAGGTTGACTTGGATGGCATTTTATCAATCATTAGCTGCAATATTGTTCCTGGAGTCGTAAATGGCTTTTGTCATTTTACAGTTCGGCGTGGATGGCACTGTGCTAATCCTATGCTTCAAGACTTTGCTGTAGAAATGGCAAAAGCTTGTGGGCCAGATTTACAAAAAGGTCACTTAACGCAGCGCAGCAGCCAAAAATGCTGTACTGTATTGCGTGACAGGGAGGAAACTGGAGAGTGCCATATCTACTGAGATATGGCTCTCTCCTTCCCTCTCCCTAGCTGCAGTCTGATTTTTGCTGCCATGTGCCAGGCACACACCTTAGCACCATTGCCTGGGTCTGCCATAGGTTTTGTACTGGGAGGGTGCCAAATACAGGTTAAAATACATTTATATTTCAGAGACCTTAAATCATACACCGTAAGAACTGACTCTTATCTTTCATTTCATTACTGCCCGTTAAAATATCTCAAAGACTAGACATCTATGCCTAGTCACAGCCTATAGGTAGGAATCAAGGAAATATCACACATAGGTGTCTGGCAACTTTTGGAAAAGGTGTATTGCAGGCATGCATTGAACACATTTATACTTACGTAACATTGGTATTAATAATGCTTTCCTTTGGGGCCCATAAAATGTGCAGAAGAATAAAATATGAAGCATGGTTTGGGATACTCTCCCATTGTATGGGGACGGTGGTAAATCCTTAACTGCTGGTTAGAGTCACAATTTGAATACTTGATCCTGCTTTCTGTGACCTGAGAGGAGCCCTATGGAAATGGATCCCAGTTTATTAAAGACTCATACCATGTTGACTACATATGACATACAACCCTACCTTAAGTATATACACAACCCTAGGCATCGGTTTGTGCTTACACGCTTTATAATGTATATTTTTCATTGTTTAACTAGTTTAACTGAAGTGAATGATTGGTCCCAAGGATTAGATAACTGCCCTTGTGACCAAATGTCAAAACCGAGCACTCTGCATGTGGTATTCTTTTGTAACAGCGGAAATGGTATATCGTCCCTATGTTGAAGTCTTATAATTTTACCCAATATTGCACTGCATATTTATGTTTAAAAACTTCACCTACTTTAGACAAGTTTTAAATATGTGCTATGCCTTTTATCTGCATGCTTTTAAGCTATTTATGTGAGTTAGGATTCCATCCTTTTATAATGTACTTATTGACTTTTTAAGATACTTTATAGCTAGCTAAACATTTGTATATGTGCACTATGTTTTAACATATTGTCATGTTGTACTTTATTTTGCTTTCATGATTTTAAATTAAATAAAGCAGATTTGACTTGATTTGACTGCCTGTGTGGCTACAGGGAGACAACAAACTGCAAGAGGGTGCTTTCCTGAAGTGCCTAGTTGACCAGTAGCATCTGCAACAATATTAGACCTTGGTGGTGGTCTTTGCTTGAGTGAGCCCTGGGTGCTATGTTTTGCGCCTTTGGTCTTCGGAGCCCTACAAGTAATCAAGAAGATTCGGTCCACAAACTTTGAAAGTTGGGACTTATAACATTTTTTGACTCCCAAGGTCTTCAGAACATCAGCAGGACCTTGCATCAAAGGTGTTTGATTTCAATCAGACATCATCAAATATAGCTTCAGGCTTGCCCCACTGGAGGATTTTGAGCTCTAGCACAATGACTAAGTCTGAAGATAGAAATCTTACCCAGGCGACCGATGCATGGGTTTGTTGGCCATGAAATTTAAGTTTTTCCCTATCTTTTCCATCCAAACTACTGGGTTCAGCCGTAACTCGTCCAGCTATCTGGCCTGAAGAGGACTTCTGTGAATTCAGCTTGCAATGAAAATCGACTTCCATTACAGAGATTATGTCAAATGGTAAAATCTGGGACCAGGACAAACTGGCTTGCTGTATCCGACATGCGCTCTATTGCTGTCGGACATAAATCATGCCTAGGTGCCGATCAACGAAAAACAATGACAGATGGTTGGTGCTTAACTTTTTATTCCTGCTTTGTGTCTTAAATCCTTAAAAAATCACAACTTGAGATGTGAATTATTTTTGTAATTTTGGTGAAAAAAACTATGTTTGTCCTTTCACTTATTATATTGTTCTTTATTGTTTAAATTTCATGTGATATTTGTTTTGTATTGTGGGTAGAATTTTTCACTCTCTTGTTACTGCTAAATTCTTTATACCATTTCTTTGCTTTAAACCTGTCTGCTCATTGCCATAGCTATTGCGAGTGGAGACCAAGTTTAAACTATAGCAACTGTTTTACCTTTCCAAGTGTGAGGCCTTATTCTTTGTGCTGGGCTCACATCCATCACAATTAATAAACCACTTTCTTACAGTTTCTATGGATGACTTTGGCTGAACATACCTTGGATTTTTCCCTTCCTGTAGATGAGATGAGAGACCTGGCTCAGATAGGTCTTTAGGCTCATGCATGGGGATTTTATACTGATGCAACCTAATAACATCCAAAGACCATGCATACTTTTGATTGTTTGCTTATTGTGGGCTTTGTGTACGGCCTGGTTTCAGGTCAGGCTTCAAGTCACTTTGATAATACTCTGATGTTGTGCTTGTTATGTACGGTCAAAAACTCTACACACTCCTTATTGTTCTTTGCCTTGTGTGAGCCCTTGATTATTTTGTACCATTTGTTAAGGTGGGATTGGTTAGACATCCACAGTTATTGATACTGCTTTTCACACTACGTTGCTGAAAATCAATACCTACTCACAACGTTCTCTTTTGGGAGGGTAGGTGTGAGGTCAGCTTATTGGCAAGCAACCTTGCTGAAAAATAGTCCTGATGGTGTTATATTTTAATATTAATGTTTTTCATGTCCATGTATATGTTAGTGTAGGAAATGACAATCTTTTGCTGAGCTCAGTTTAATTTAACAACTTTGAGGGTTCAACCTGACAAGGACTGTGATTAAAACTTGAGGAACCACCTCAACAAGTAAACTATTTTCTTAAACATAGTATTCTAATGTAAGGAAATGTAGTAGATTGGTTAGGCTAAAATTGGTTTGGTCGATATTTAGCCATTTCATGGAATCACAAAGTCCAGATTTCCTTTCATCAAACTAAACACTATTTTTCAAAAGGTTGTTTACTAATAATATTAATATTTCCATCTTGGTGATGTGGAAACAGAATGCTTCGACTAACAGGGTTCACATATTTGTCTTTGGAATTGCAGAACTCATCACACACTAGTGACCAACCTTGAACACATGCAGCCAAATTCGTTTTTGACCTGGGGTTGTGTGGCGAAATAGTGAAACCTAAAATCACAAAAAAGATTTACACCAAGAATGCTAAAGAAATTATAATTATTATTGGGGGTGATCTGAAACAAGTAGTTGGTTTTGTATAATGCTTTTGGAGCCATGGCTATTAAAAGGAGATATATCCCATGGCACTGGTCAGAAAATTCCTATTTCGTTCTGCTGTAAGATAGACTCTATCTTTTCAAAATAGTCCAACATGTCAAACTGAATGTTGAGTAGATTTTCCCCAGGCAATGTTCACAAAAGGTAAGCAGAAATGTCTATGTTAGATTTTTTAAATGTTTTTATAAATTGTGGTCAAATGTGGCCTCTGGAACATCTTCAATTTTGTATTTGAGGGAAAATACAAAGGTTATGTGGAGAAAAAACAGTTTCAACTTTACAAAGGCACTCTTCATTTGTAGTCTGTAGATTAGTACCTCCACAATGTATGAAACATGAATCAAAATTCAATTGTATACATTTTTAAAAGCTCTGTTCAAAGGCAGACGTGTGCTCTTTCATTCCATGAGGGTTTGGCAATCCATATACAGTTCCATAAGATCTGGCACATTCTCTTCCCCACAAGACCAGAGAATGGCCTCTAACCCAAACATGATACTACACTCCATATACAATGTTTACAATCTGCTGCAGAGTGGAGCAGTGGTTTACCTACAGGGGCTTTCAGCCTCCTTTCTTTGTTCATTGGTCTGTTATTGTGTGATTCAGATTTTGCTTCTAGCCACTACAGCATGGGGCAATGGATCGGTCTACTTCATCCACTGGTTAAATTCACTTTGAGTGACTACATTTTGCTTTTTGACAAGGAGCACATTCGCACACAAGAAAACTCACTTCAGTGCCAGTGTTTATTTACCTTCTAATTTCCTTAGTGTTGTCTTTGTGTTTTGTGCCTGAGGTGAAAGCACTCTTAATACCAAATGTGAGTACGGACCAGATTCCAGACGTTCCTGTCTCCTGCCAATGCCTTTGTAAATTTCTTTTGCAGTGTCCTTTATTTATCTGACTGCTGGAATTTCACGGTACAAAAGGGGGTGGGATTGGACGGAGCATCTGAACCAATCAAACACTCACACCCAGTCAAAAGATCTGGGTTTAATCCATCACCGTTCTTTAGCCCACTCTGCCACCCCAGTTCAGACATTGTAATATGCAAATCAGTCTGACCCTGTGCCTCATGGTAACAGTCCAGCCCGAACTGCCAAGTTCGCCATAAGTTGGCAGGGTATGCTCAGTCGTGAGTCCCATGCTCACTTTGCCACTGGATTCAAGCAAGCCTGGCTGAAGGCGGCTGTAATGCCAGAAACTGGTCCTAGGAAGCTTGAGTCCGGTCAGAGTGAAAGCATGGCTTGGCAGTTCGGCCTGGACTGTTCCCATGAGGCACAGGGTCAGACTGATTTGCATATTGCCATGTTTGAACTGGGGTGGCAGAGTGGGCTAAAGAACGTGATGGATTAAACCCAGATCTGTTGACTGGGTGTGAGTGTTTGATTGGTTTAGATGCTCCGTCCATCACCATCCCCTTTTGTACCGCTTTGTTCGCCACAAGTTGGCAGGGTATGCTCAGACAAGAGTCCCATGCTCACTTTGCCACTGGATTCAATCAAGCCTGGCTGAAGACGGCTGTAATGCCAGAAACCGGTCCTAGGAAGCTTGAGTCCGGTCCAGGGAAGGCATGGCTTGGCAGTTCGGGCTGGACTGTTCCCATGAGGCACAGGGTCAAACTGATTTGCATATGGCCATGTTTGAACTGAATGGCAGAGTGGGCTAAAGAACGGTGATGGATTAAACCCAGATCTGTTGACTAGGTGTGAGTGTTTGATTGGTTCAGATGCTCCGTCCATAACCACCCCCTTTTGTACCGCTTTGTTCGCCATAAGTTGGCAGGGTATGCTCAGACGTGAGTCACATGCTCACTTTGCCACTGGATTCAAGCAAGCCTGGCTGAAGACGGCTGTAATGCCAGAAACCGGTCCTAGGAAGCTTGAGTCCGGTCCAGGGAAGGCATGGCTTGGCAGATCGGGCTGGACTGTTCCCATGAGGCACAGGGTCAAACTGATTTGCATATGGCCATGTTTGAACTGAATGGCAGAGTGGGCTAAAGAACGGTGATAGATTAAACCCAGATCTGTTGACTAGGTGTGAGTGTTTGATTGGTTCCGATGCTCTGTCCATCACCACCCCCGTTTGTACCGCTTTGTTCGCCATACATTGGCAGGGTATGTTCAGTTGTGAGTCCCATGCTCACTTTGCCACTGGATTCAAGCAAGCCTGGCTGAAGACGGCTGTAATGCCAGAAACCGGTTCTAGGAAGCTTGAGTCCGGTCCAGGGAAGGCAAGGCTTGGCAGTTCGGGCTGGACTGTTCCCATGAGGCACAGGGTCAGACTGATTTGCATATGGCCATGTTTGAACTGGGGTGACAGAGTGGGCTAAAGAACGGTGATGGATTAAACCCAGATCTGTTGACTGGGTGTGAGTCTTTGATTGGTTCAGATGCTCCGTCCATCACCACCCCCTTTTGTACCGCTTTGTTCGCCATAAGTTGGCAGGGTATGCTAAGACGTGAGTCCCATGCTCACTTTGCCACTGGATTCAAGCAAGCCTGGCTGAAGACGGCCGTAATGCCAGAAACCGGTCCTAGGAAGCTTGAGTCCGGTCCAGAGAAGGCATGGCTTGGCAGTTCGGGCTGAACTGTTCCCATGAGGCACAGGGTCAGACTGATTTGCATATGGCCATGTTTGAACTGGGGTGGCAGAGTGGGCTAAAGAACGGTGATGGATGAAACCCAGATCTGTTGACTGGGTGTGAGTGTTTGATTGGTTCAGATGCTCTGTCCATCACCACCCCCTTTTGTACCGCTTTGTTCGCCATAAGTTGGCAGGGTATGCTCAGACGTGAGTCCCATACTCACTTTGCCACTGGATTCAAGCAAGCCTGGCTGAAGACGGCTGTAATGATAGAAACCGGTCCTAGGAAGCTTGAGTCCGGTCCAGGGAAGGCCTGGCTTGGCAGTTCAGGCTGGACTGTTCCCATGAGGCACAGGGTCAGACTGATTTGCATATGGCCATGTTTGAACTGGGGTGGCAGAGTGGGTTAAAGAACGGTGATGGATTAAACCCAGATCTGTTGACTGGGTGTTTGTGTTTGATTGGTTCAGATGCTCCGTCCATCACCACCCCCTTTTGTACCGCTTTGTTCGCCATAAGTTGGCAGGGTATGCTCAGACGTGAGTCCCATGCTCACTTTGCCAATGGATTCAAGCAAGCCTGGCTGAAGACGGCTGTAAGGCCAGAAACTGGTCCCAGGAAGCTTGAGTCCGGTCCAGGGAAGGCATGGCTTGGCAGTTCGAGCTGGACTGTTCCCATGAGGCACAGGGTCAAACTGATTTGCATATGGCCATGTTTGAACTGAATGGCAGAGTGGGCTAAAGAACGGTGATAGATTAAACCCAGATCTGTTGACTAGGTGTGAGTGTTTGATTGGTTCCGATGCTCCGTCCATCACCACCCCCTTTTGTACCGCTTTGTTCGCCATACATTGGCAGGGTATGTTCAGTTGTGAGTCCCATGCTCACTTTGCCACTGGATTCAAGCAAGCCTGGCTGAAGACGGCTGTAATGCCAGAAACCGGTCCTAGGAAGCTTGAGTCCGGTCCAGGGAAGGCAAGGCTTGGCAGTTCGGGCTGGACTGTTCCCATGAGGCACAGGGTCAGACTGATTTGCATATGGCCATGTTTGAACTGGGGTGACAGAGTGGGCTAAAGAACGGTGATGGATTAAACCCAGATCTGTTGACTGGGTGTGAGTCTTTGATTGGTTCAGATGCTCCGTTCATCACCACCCCCTTTTGTACCGCTTTGTTCGCCATAAGTTGGCAGGGTATGCTAAGACGTGAGTCCCATGCTCACTTTGCCACTGGATTCAAGCAAGCCTGGCTGAAGACGGCCGTAATGCCAGAAACCGGTCCTAGGAAGCTTGAGTCCGGTCCAGAGAAGGCATGGCTTGGCAGTTCGGGCTGAACTGTTCCCATGAGGCACAGGGTCAGACTGATTTGCATATGGCCATGTTTGAACTGGGGTGGCAGAGTGGGCTAAAGAACGGTGATGGATGAAACCCAGATCTGTTGACTGGGTGTGAGTGTTTGATTGGTTCAGATGCTCTGTCCATCACCACCCCCTTTTGTACCGCTTTGTTCGCCATAAGTTGGCAGGGTATGCTCAGACGTGAGTCCCATACTCACTTTGCCACTGGATTCAAGCAAGCCTGGCTGAAGACGGCTGTAATGATAGAAACCGGTCCTAGGAAGCTTGAGTCCGGTCGAGGGAAGGCATGGCTTGGCAGTTCAGGCTGGACTGTTCCCATGAGGCACAGGGTCAGACTGATTTGCATATGGCCATGTTTGAACTGGGGTGGCAGAGTGGGTTAAAGAACGGTGATGGATTAAACCCAGATCTGTTGACTGGGTGTTTGTGTTTGATTGGTTCAGATGCTCCGTCCATCACCACCCCCTTTTGTACCGCTTTGTTCGCCATAAGTTGGCAGGGTATGCTCAGACGTGAGTCCCATGCTCACTTTGCCAATGGATTCAAGCAAGCCTGGCTGAAGACGGCTGTAATGCCAGAAACCGGTCCCAGGAAGCTTGAGTCCGGTCCAGGGAAGGCATGGCTTGGCAGTTCGAGCTGGACTGTTCCCATGAGGCACAGGGTCAGACTGATCTGCATATGGCCATGTTTGAACTGGGATGGCAGAGTGGGTTAAAGAACGGTGATGGATTAAACCCAGATCTGTTGACTGGGTGTGAGTGTTTGATTGGTTCAGATGCTCCTACCATCACCACCCCCTTTTGTACAGCTTTGTTTGCCATAAGTTGGCAGGGTATGCTCAGACGTGAGTCCCATGCTCACTTTGCCACTGGATTCAAGCAAGCCTGGCTGAAAACGGCTGTAATGCCAGAAACTGGTCCTAGGAAGCTTGAGTCCGGTCCAGGGAAGGCATGGCTTGGCAGTTCGGGCTGGACTGTTCCCATGAGGCACAGGGTCAGACTGATTTGCATATGGCCATGTTTGAACTGGGGTGACAGAGTGGGCTAAAGAACGGTGATGGATTAAACCCAGATCTGTTGACTGTGTGTAGTCTTTGATTGGTTCAGATGCTCCGTCCATCACCACCCCCTTTTGTACCGCTTTGTTCGCCATAAGTTGGCAGGGTATTCTCAGACGTGCGTCCCATGCTCACTTTGCCACTGGATTCAAGCAAGCCTGGCTGAAGACGGCTGTAATGCCAGAAACCGGTCCTAGGAAGGTTGAGTCCGGTCCAGGGAAGGCATGGCTTGGCAGTACGGGCTTGACTGTTCCCATGTGGCACAGGGTCAGACTGATTTGCATATGGCCATGTTTGAACTGGGGTGGCAGAGTGGGCTAAAGAACGGTGATGGATTAAACCCAGATCTGTTGACTGGATGTGAGTGTTTGATTGGTTCAGATGCTCCGTCCATCACCACCCCCTTTTGTACTGCTGGAATTTCACAGCAAAGCAGATTGTGTCCATTTGAAATTGTACTGTATTAAGTTATCCTCTTTTTATTTTTTACTCTACATGCAGTACAATAACAGAATACTTCAATATCACACATGTGAATTCATAACTGGACAATTCTTCAGACCACTTTTATTTTGAGCTCGATTTCACCAATGTATCTTTAATAAACTTTGTCCAAGAAAAAAGCCAGTATTTATTGTGTTTAATTGGAAGCAATTTTTTCCTTCCTTCTCCCTTCTTTCTGTCCTTGCTGCTTTCTTTCTCTCCAGCCTTCTTTCTTCTTTCCACTTTCTCTTTCATTCTTTCTTTCTTCTGTTTGTTTTTCTTTATACCTTCTTTCTTTTTCTTCTTTTTTCATCCATTCCTCCTCTCTTTTTGCATTCATTCAGTTCTTCTTTCTTTTCTGCTTGTTTTTCTTGTCTTGTTCTTCATTCTTTTTCATTCCTCCTTTGTTTATGTCTTTCTTTCAGAGGCAAGAGGCTGACAGCCAGTGGCGGAACAATTGACATTTTTGGTCTGTGTCAGCCAAGAACTTTTGATTTTAATAAAATTATATATAAGACATAGTTAGATCTTGAGGTTTTCACCCAATCTTCATCCATTTGGCTGAGGTTGTGTCGATCACCACATTTCTTCTCTAACCCACTCGAGCATGCATCAGTGGGCAATGCATCAATCCACTTCAGTCACTGGCTAACTTTACTATTTGTTACCACATGGTGCCCTTTCTTAAGGAGCACATCCACACCCAAAGTAGTTCCCTTCAGAGGCAGGGATTAGTATGGTAATGTGTGCTTTATTAAACAAAATACCATGTATTCCTTCAGTCAATGCGTTTTTTAGATTTATAAATGTCTGTAGACTTTTGAATCATAAAGTTTTGCAAAAAACATGTCAAAACTATATGCCAAAATGATAGCACACAGCACCATATCTAGTGGCTTTGCCAATGCTTGTTCTATTATGAAGGACCGGAAGGTAGATGAAAGACCATTAGGTTCTTCAGAACTAAAAACAGGCAATCAGGCTGCAGGATACTGCACCATTACGGAAAGTGAGGAATTAGAATTCCTGTTAAATTAAAAGACACCTATAGGGGTACAGAAAGATGACAAAAAATTGTAGTCAAAATGTTTTGGAAAAAAAAGCTAAGGGGCAAATTTATCAATCTTTCACACAGCGCAATGCAGCAAGCCACCTTGCTGCACTGCACTGCTTGAAAGGGCAGGAATGGGTCACTTTTGGCTGCCTAGCACATATGGAGGCCCCCTTATATCATGTTAGAAGGATTCCTGCATTGTAGGCAGGATTGTTTTTTTGCAGGAGTGGGCACCTTCTTGCACAAAAATAATTTATGAAGGCATTATCTTCGTTTTACATGTGCTGCAGAATGCAGCCCATGTAGAAAGCAGAAAAAACAAGGTGAAACGCCTCACCTGCAGGGGCGTAGCATTTTGACGCATTCCCAGATGTACAACTAATTGTAAATCTGTGAATTCACCAAAGAGGCACCCTCAGTATTCCAAAGCAGCGAGCGGCATTACCACATGCCTAAATACACAATAAAGTATATTGAACATAGTAAAGTATGTTTAACAGGACAGTAAATCTTTTCACTTTTATCTACAATTAGTTCAATAAGCAGTCTTTGAACCTGATATACGGGACAATTGTTCTCCTGGTCAGAACAGTTCCATTAAGATTGGTTGCAATCATAGATGAAGACATGTTGGAAGAATTTCCACTTGTGGCATTAGCATTGCTTGTTCAACATTTATTACTGTTGTTGTCATTTTGATTGACACAAGTACACTTCTTTGAACAGCTTTATTGCTGCCTACTGGTTCTGGAGATCTAATGTCAGCAACATGTTATTTATTTCAACATTGACCATGTCTTATAAAACTCATGTGACCTTCATGTGCCAGAGCTATCAACCTTTCCCTAAAGGTCTTAATGCTTCGTTTAGTATTTTGTTTCGTGGACACCCTTTAACTATGTACTTTTTTATTTCTGCACCAGCTTGTCATTTTTAATGTTTAAGAAAGTTACAATGTCCCTGAAGTCAAGAGATAAAAAAAAACAGTGATGATAGTCAGTAGGATCCCATGGTGGCCACCAAAAAAAATTGAAGGAGTAGTTAACATGGATTTGGCATTCAAGGAGAAAAGTACATTCACAAATGTTTTCATAGTAGACTACAATGTCAACATCCTAGGCTGGTTAGAACAACAGAAACTGAAA
Source organism: Lissotriton helveticus (assembly GCF_964261635.1). Classification (NCBI taxonomy): domain Eukaryota; kingdom Metazoa; phylum Chordata; class Amphibia; order Caudata; family Salamandridae; genus Lissotriton; species Lissotriton helveticus. The sequence goes on along the minus strand of NC_136060.1, from coordinate 217,733,159 downwards.
ATGTTAAAAGGACATTTGGAAACAACACTTGAAGAATACAAGGGGATTTCCAGTGTGAAACCTGGATGCCTAAAGAATTTCAGACATGAGATAATTTTAAGAACAAAAACAGCCTGTCAAGCAATGTGTATGGAACATACCCTTGCCAGCCCACACAGAAGTCAAACCCATTCTAAAATATAGGTGTGGCAATCAAATAATTGAACAAATCAATGTATCGGAGTGGCTAACACCTATTGTCAATGCAAATAAGAAGAATGGCACAATCTGTTTATAGATTGACCTTCGCAAACTTAACCACCATGTAGTAGCTAATTATCAGCCCTTGCCTCTAATAAATGAAATGGAGAAGACACTGGACCAAGCAAAGATCTTTATAAAACTGGGTTTTTGTGAAGCTTATCATCAAATACAAATAGTTGTATTTTTGTTTGATTGTGAAGAATACATTACTAACCAAGAGTGGCCAATAAAAATGACGAAAAAGTATAGGAGGCCCCCTACTATACAGTCTGGGACCAGGGGAAGAACGTTTAAGAAAGTTACAATGTCCCTGAAGTCAAGAGATCAAAAAAAACAGTGATGATAGTCACCTAGGATTTAGTACTCACTGCGTTTCATTTGAGTATTAGACACAACCACCCAGTGTTAAGATACAATAATTCAGGAATATACTTCCAAGACTGAAACACAGCATGCAGATGTGTCAATTTATCAAATACAATTTTTGTGACAAGTTAAAGCAATCCAACAAAATAAGCTTAAAAATTTGAACATGAATTTATTACACTGTTATGAAAGTAGAAGAAATGTTTGTACATTTAATAAGTACATCATATTTACCAAAATATTACACAATCCACACAAAAATATTACACCATGCTTTAAAAATGTTCATAAGAACACAAATCATTACACAATGCTTTAAAAATGTTCATGAGAACACAAGTCGACGCGGCGTTTCGGTTAAAAACCTTCTTCAGGACAGTATATATAAAAGTTTCTTACTCAGATATTCATTCTGAGATTCACCTCGTGATAAAAATAGAGGGGGTGTCCCATTTTTGGTCCACACTCTATACAGCAAATATTCCCATTGATCAATAAGGGTATAGGACTTTCATTGAACATAACAGAACCCCAAGACGCTGTGATCGGAGGAGCAGGGAGGCCATGTTTTAGAATCCAGAGATTAAAGGACTAAAACTAGCTGACGAAGCATATCCAGCACGCGGCTGCAGCGATTCATCAAGCCTATCCCTGCTTTTGTGAACATATCGGTGGCCCCTCTGACACAGTGTGGAATTACCAGATCGGATAGCAAGACGATATCATTTACAAATATACCCTTATTGATCAATGGGTATTTGCTGTATAGAGTGTGGACCAAAAATAGGACACCCCCTCTATTTTTATCACGAGTTGTTTCTCAGAATGAATATCTGAGTAAGAAACTTTTATATATACTGTATGAGAAACTGTCCTGAAGATGGTTTTTAACCGAAACGCCGCGGCGACTTGTGTTCTCATGAACATTTTTAAAGCATTGTGTAATGATTTGTGTTCTTATGAACATTTTTAAAGCATGGTGTATTATTTTTGTGTATTGTGTAATATTTTGGTAAATATGATGTACTTATTTAATGTACAAAAATGTCTTCTACTTTCATAACAATGTAATAAATTCATGTTCAAATTTTTAAGCTTATTTTGTTGGATTGCTTTAACTTGTCACAAAAATTGTATTTGATAAATTGACACATCTGCATGCTGTGTTTCAGTCTTGGAAGTATATTCCTGAATTATTGTATCTTAACACTGGGTGGTTGTGTCTAATACTCAAACGAAACGCAGTGAGTACTAAATCCTAGGTGACAATCATCACTGGTTTTTTTGATCTCTTGACTTCAAGGACATTGTAACTTTCTTAAACTTTCTTCCCCTGGTCCCAGACCGTATAGTAGGGGGCCTCCTATACTTTTTCGTCATTTTTATTGGCCACTCATGGTTAGTAATGTATTCTTCACAATCAAACAAACATACAACTATTTGTATTTGATGATAAGCTTCACAAAAACCCAGTTTTATAAAGATCTTTGCTTGGTCCAGTGTCTTCTCCATTTCATTTATTAGAGGCAAGGGCTGATAATTAGCTACTACATGGTGGTTAAGTTTGCAAAGGTCAATGTATAAACAGATTGTGCCATTCTTCTTATTTGCATTGACAATAGGTGTTAGCCACTCCGATACATTGATTTGTTCAATTATTTGATTGCCACACCTATATTTTAGAATGGGTTTGACTTCTGTGTGGGCTGGCAAGGGTATGTTCCATACACATTGCTTGACAGGCTGTTTTTGTTCTTAAAATTATCTCATGTCTGAAATTCTTTAGGCATCCAGGTTTCACACTGGAAATCCCCTTGTATTCTTCAAGTGTTGTTTCCAAATGTCCTTTTAACATTTTCAATTTCTGTTGTTCTAACCAGCCTAGGATGTTGACATTGTAGTCTACTATGAAAACATTTGTGAATGTACTTTTCTCCTTGAATGCCAAATCCATGTTAACTACTCCTTCAATTTTTTTTGGTGGCCACCATAGGATCCTACTGTCTTCTAGTGAAGTTTTGCATCCTAAGTTATTGTAGGTGTCCTTCGATAAAATAGTATTTCTGGATCCAGTGTATCCCAGCATCTCCACATTTGCTCCATTTACATGAACATCACACTTGGGTTGATTCTGTATGTCTTCCTTGTTGATGATGGCCACTAGTAACATTACACTTTCAATCATTTCACTGTTGTGAGAGTCTTCCTCTGATTGTAATTCTTCCACTGTGAAGACCTTTTTTAAGCAAGAGTTTTCTCAAACCTTAAGGACATGTCCTGTTTTCCTGCATCCCTTGCAGATTTTGCCTAAAGCAAGACATCCTTTGTTTGTTGCCATGAGGTACTGGACCCGCAAAGGTAGCATGCGATTTGTTGCTGCATGAATTCGAAATGCTTTTTTTGCTGTTCTTTCTAAATTGATCTGTCGATGCTTCTACTTCTTTGCAATCTAGTTTGACTTCAGCATGGTGGTTGTCAGGTTTGAGCAGCATCTCCCTTGGAAGACCTTTCAATATACTTTATAGCTGAGATCACCTTTTCCCGCTAGGGTTTCAATGACAAAAACGTTTATTCTTGTGGTTTCTTGCAAGTGGTGTGCATTACCACCTGTTTGCAGATCATTTCGTCCATCTCCCTGTAATGACATGCTGTGGACAACATCCTTAGAGTCGCAACATATGACTCAATTTATTTCCCCTGTTCCTGGTAGTGGCAGTAGAAATTGTACCTTTCCGTTATAACACTCATAGTTTTTGCAAAATAATTCTTCATTCTAGTTTTTCCTTCATTGACTACATCCCATTGCCAGTCATGATCCTCCTCATCTTTTCCAACAGGGGTTATGTGATCAAACAACCTTCTTCCCTTTGACCCTATACAATTATATGTCATTGCTTGCTTTCTGGCTGAACTATATTTTATTATGTCTATTGCCTCCAAATGTTTTTCAAATCCTATGACCCATTAGGACCCATTGGGTCCAACTTTCTGCAGTTGTCATGGCACTTTCAAAAAGGTGCCGGCCATCACCCTTGCATTTATTAAGCCAGCCATCAGGCCATTTATCTCCAGGGATTACAAAATTACTGTACATTAAGGCGCAACAACTGCCCATAAATAATTAGGCATGCAGTAACTGCTATGAAAAATTCTTTAACATTGAGGATTTGGCTCCCTCTAGTGCTCACTTGAAGAGAAACTTCTTAAAAACTCAATGGATTCAATGGGTTAATCCACTCACTGTAAGTATTTAAATTCCTCCAAGGGGCCGGTCAAGGCAGGACAAAGGTGTTTCCTGGTGGAGACAGGAACAGCCAGGAACTGACGTAGGTGTGTACCAAGAAGTCACCAGAATTCTACAAAGACTCCTCCCACCTTGTCACATCGAGGACAAATTGCACCTGATAGGAGCTTGAATAAGGCAATAGACACTGCCTAACTTCACTGCAATGGAGTTTGAGAGTGCAGTAGGTGTATTGTGTTGTAGAGCTCTGGCAATCCTCACTGTGTGTAAATGAGGAAGCGAGATGCATGTGAAACATTTCAGCCAGAGGGTGATTATTTCATACTTGGGTTGCATGAAGAAATCACCCTCACAGTAAATCTAATATGCTCAAAATGGAATGTGGCGCCATTGGAAGGTCACTTTGGGGGTCATCTGTCAGGTCATGCACTACACGTACATTAAAGGCAGGCATGAGGGCCCTTTTCATAAAAAACTATTCTGCAGAGAGAAAAGACAGTTCTCAGAATCTCTCATGAGAGTAAACTAATAAAGACATTCATATTAATAGAGTTGTTTCCCATGGATACATTTAAAACACACACCACTGTTGTGTGTCGATTAAGATCTCGCATATAGATTTCCCGATTTATGCCCTTGTATAGGTACCATTCACATTGCTCTTATTTAGGCATAGAAATCCAGCCCTTATTTAGGCATTCTCCATGCTAACCAAATACAGGCATGGCCACCTACATCCGTTCATCTACGTCACAACGAGTTCTTGGAAAACCAGACTCTTAAGCCTTTAGGACTTCCCCTTGCTTGGATATTGATTTCTACAAGAACTAATTTACTATGCATCAACATCTATTCCTTAGGGGTTCATTCATGACGTTCTTATGCCCGACTTTTACGTCAATACTGGCATCCCTAAACACCTTCAAGGTATAAATATACCTTCACTTGCCATGGCGAATCACGGTCTACGGTTCAGCTGCCTACTTGCCCCACGCGGCTTGCCATGGCAAGCTCGGGAGGAAGTCAAGTCCCCAGCAGGCGCACTGACCAGACGCTGCAATCCTCCTCACAGACAGTCCAGCTCCAGTAATTCTGACTCCCCTTGCAGAGTGTTAGAGATCGAGACCCAGACAGAGATTCCAACCTCACTCATTCTAAGGTATGGAGTGGACTAGAACCTAGAGGGACATTTGGCAAATCTTGGCAACTATAGCTAAACTAGACTATAGCTAAACAACACCTACTTCTTCCCTTGTACTACACTTAGGTTAGGTACACTGGGGTAGGATTATATTAGAAGCACCAGATGAGTATTTTAGCCTGTGTTATTTATGTGTGTATTTTTATGAATATATGTCATAGCTACAAGCTATGCCATTGCACTATTATTTCGTTATACTGCTAAACCTGTACGTATTATACTTTGCATTCTGTCTTACGATTGTAGCAGTTCATATCTCTTGCAAGAGAAATAATACTTTCAATAAACCCTTTTTATTGAAATGCCCGTCTATCTATTTCTGTGTAACTCTGTAGAAATGAAGCATGCACGATTAACTGAGTAAAACAGTTATCTCTTGTTTCCACGATTCTGCGATTGTTCCGATTTGAAGGGAAACAACGCTGCCATGTTTATGCGGTTGTCAGAAGCTAATCCCTTCTTGTTCATTCGAGAAGTTTCTAGTAACCTCTGAGTTAGCAGGCACACACAAGTAATTAAGTTTAATGTACTCTATAAAGACATACTGACCTCAGTCCTATGTCAAAACTATAGTGTATATTATTCCAATGGGCAGAGCTTATCAGGGATATAGGAACTACACTACACCCCATGCTCCTTATATGGATTATATAGGGAGGCAACAATAGGGCTTGGAAGACAAAATAAATGGCATATTATTGACTAAAGTTCTGCCAAGGTGCTTATGAAGATACATATTCGTCAAAAAATAAACGTTATTCACTAGATCCTTAATGTTTGTCAGTGTTACTCAGTTATCTAACCTGATATATATGCAAAGGGGCCTACTTAATCCTTTGAACAATGGGATTACATTGAAGTCAATTTAGGGGAAGTTAAATAGAGTACATAGGTTAATTTTTCTTGGTCAAAGAACACCCCCACCTGTTGGTTCAGAAATCCAGGACCTGTTTTATGAGAACTGATGCATCGCTGCAGTAATGCAGCCATGCATCAGAAAAAACTTGTGCTGTGGTACGACATTTTCAAATGCCACGAATGTGTTATATTTACGATATAGTGCGCCATGGCATACCGTCCCATGGTGCATCCAAAAACATTTACCCTTTTGTGGGAAGGCTGCCGCAGAGAAAACTGCCGCATGTGCAGCAAAAGTGATGCTAGACTGCTTTGCGGCACATAAAGCAACACAAATCACCCAAGCGGCACATTGATCATGTCACCTTGCTGCACAGCCATACACCAATGTGAAAGGGCAGGAATACCCATATTTATGCAATACAGTGCATTCCTGTCCTTTCTCCCTGAGTTTGTGCCATTTTGGCAGCTAGGGTCAATAAAGGTACCCTTGCACCATGGTGCAATAGTGCCTCAGTTGCATGCAGGATTGTTTTGTGCAGGAAGAGGCACCTCTCTGCACAGAAACCATACTAAATGGGGTTTTCTGCTTCCTGTGCATTGTGCAGCAAACATAGGAATTAGAAAAAACAAAAATTCTCCTTGTTATGCCTCTCTTTGGGAGGCATAAGGATTTCGTGCTTCTCCAGGTTTACATGATAATGTAAATCTGAGGCAGCTTCAAAATTCGTGGGTGCTGGAGGAAACACCCTTTGCAATGCCCATGGAATGCCGTCTGAGTGCAGATTAAAGTGATGCAGTGATTTGTTTTGTATTGCCCTACTTGAGTTTTATGAGTCCACTCAAAGTCACGCAGGGTGGCTTTGCGTTACTTCATATATCTAAATCAGAGCCCTGCAACATGCTTGTACCACTTTCCATGGTGCAAACATAATTGCCCGTATGTGTGGTTGTTGAAAGAATACATGGCATGTGAGCCCGGTAAGCTCCTAATACTGCAGCGCAATGTAAGTGTTGCTGCGAAAATTAAACTGGTACCGTGTCTGAATGGGGGGACATTGCATAGCAAGCAGGTGAGAAGTGAAGTTTGTACTGCAAGGTAGCCTGAGCAATACACATGCACTGCTGTGTCTGATAGTGTCACAATTGTGTCGCAGCTGGGAAGGGATTACAAAGAAGAGGGCATTGGTATACTGCAAACCAACAAGTGATTAGAACCTAGGCTAAGATGTAGCATGTGTCAGGAGGGAGATGGAAAAACTACTTGTCTCACTATGCTACATATGTCTAAGTAGGAGAATTTGAAACATGAAATTGGAAATAACAGGTTGCTATGACTATGGGCAGGATTCAGGGATGGTTGGAGGGTTAGGTGTACATGCCTAGTTGTGTGACAAACCTGGATAGGTACATGTCACAGATTATTATCAATATGAGCATATGGGGTACAGCTTGACCAATAGCACTCATATATAAGCAGCCATGTCGGTCAATTGGAAATGGTGACTCTCACTGTTGGTGTTGGTGTCACATGATAGTCAAGGTATGATCTGGGTGCCATCAGTGTGTGACAGTAAGTGGAGTTCCTGGCCCTAAATGAGGATTGCCAGAGGAGTAATGAACAAACACAAGTGGGTGCGGCTCAGTCAAATGATGTGTGATATTCTGCAGATAACTAATTGTGGCAATGATGACATTTGGTGAGTGTCAGGGCTAGCAATCTTCCTAGTTTGATTGGGTCTATCCCCTCAGAGTTGGTACACAGTGTCCACTGTTCTGGCATATTGGGCCAACTGTGTGTAAAAAATCAGATGAGTACACTCACATAGGAAAAGCATGTTAAGTACATGCCCTTTAATATCCCTGCAGTGTAGTGAGGTTGCTAGCTGAGTAGAGTTGTGTGCATGCCAGGAAGGAAAGGTTTATAGCCTCTGAGCAGGCCTGGTGTCAGTGTGCATGCATTGGAATGCATGCTGGTTTCAGGAAATGTATTTCTGCACGGAAGTGTAGGTGATTCAAAGACCTGGGGCTGCATCCATGCGTAATACTGGCAGAGAAGGGTTGTCTGCCGTGACGTCATGGTGATTCTAACCAGAGCATGGGGGCTGAATCAGTTAATTAGCCACCGTGCACAGAGCTGAAAACGTGTGTTGGCACATGTATGTAGGAAGCGTTAATCCAAGTGCTTCATGCAATTGTTAGCTACAAAAACATGTATCAATCAGGATATGCTCCTGTTATCACATTGTAGGAAAATGCCTACCTTAAATTCATTATACTCTACGTAACGCAGATGATTCTGGTGCTGGTAATTTCTGACTCAGGCCTACCAAAACTGATGCATTTGGCCACATGCGTTAATTTGTAAATATAGAGGGCCCGATTCACAAAGTTAAACTGAGCCGTAAATCTAACTTTACAACTTTTGGTATTCACAAAGGGCATTTACGAGTAATAAAATTAGACCTTAGTATCAGTTTAACTTAAATTTTAGTCTTAAGTCTAACTGTATCAAAACATACGCAAATATGAGACAAAGGTCTAACTGAACTACTAGTAAGTGCCCTTTGTGAATACCGAAAGTCGTAAAGTTTGACTTTTATCTCAGTTTACCTTCGTGAATTGGGCCCAGAGTTCTGCCTGCGCTGCCCTCGCATCAAAAATAGTGATGCACTGGCGGTGCAGGCCGCTCACAAATAAGCCCCCTAGTTTAAACTAAGTCAAACCCAGCGGTCGACCTCTTCTCCCCACTTTCACAATAATTTGAATATGTGAGAGAATAGAGAGTGCCCATCCAGATAGACATGTGCTAAAAGAAATTATCTGACCCAGCATTGGGAAGACAAGGCTATGTGGATGACAACAACTGGAGGTCTGCTCAACTTCTTCTTTTATTCCAGCATGTGGGGCACCAACTTCTAGCATCCCTCAAAAAAAATGACTGTAGCTCGCTTGGAATCAGCTTGCCATGCCTTACTAACTCCCTTCTACCTTCCCCTCTCTGATTTTCTCCCTCATCCAGCCTTTACTAGTTCCTTTGGTGACTATTAAGTTACCTTTCTCATCCTCTGCAATGGTGTTAGGAAAATAATTTGTACTGCCAAATACTCCTCCCACATCTCCCAATGCTCTTCTTTGCACTCAGTGGTGGCAAGGAGTGTTCATATCCTCTAGAGCCCCCTCCACATTTCTTTGTATCCTGACTATTAGATCAGCATGACAGGCACAATGTGAAATATACCTTTGCATTTAAATTTAGACCTTCAGGTGCATGGCTGTATTTGTTGTAGGGAAAAACATTGTGTGGGGCTTAGAGATGGGACGGATGTCAAAGGAGGGGACTTCTCTGATGAAGGGGCAGATGTGTTTTTTCCTTGCAGCGCTAGGGTGGTAAAGTTAATGATCAGATATTGAGGGATGAGGAAACCTTCTGTTCATTGCCACTCTGGAACCCTGTGTGAAGGGTTTTGGGGTTAAACGTATTGTACCAATACTTCAGTATTTGCCCACATCTTTTACATCTACTTTCAATCTTGGCCTACTTATATCATCATTACTTATGAGAAACTCATTGTATCATGTAAGACGTATTATTTCGGTCCAAACTGTCTCTTCATTTGGAAATGTTAAAGACATTGGAGTGGCACCCTTTGTTCTCTTTCTAGTCCTGGGCAACTCATGCCTGTACGACGGAGCAAGGGTAGGATGACTCCTTTTGAGTACTGAGGTTACCTGAATGTGTTTATGGGGGAACAGATGCAAGCAGTAATAGGTAACCCTGTGATAAAGCTCCATTATGGAATATGATACTTTACTCCTTAAGCGTTTACAACACATGCCATTACCCCGCATTTTTTACTCAGCATAATGTTTTACATCGCAGGGCTTTACAACGCAATCTATTACAATGCATTGTCCATTACAATCAATTTACTATTCTAACTCCACCGGGGCATTGTAATCAGGAATGTGTTGAAATGGTTTGCGGTTGAAAGCCCTGCGTTGCAAAAGATTTTGCAGAGTAAAAAATGCGGGGTAATGGACTGGGTTGTAACGCAGTCATTGTAAAGGATGTTTAAATATACATTGGCGACTAGGCCTATCCATCAGGTCTTTTCTTTCTGTCACCTTGTCATCAATTAAGTCTATGTTGCATTTTTCTTTTAATTCCTTCACTTCTTCCTGGGAGTCATTAGGACTCTGTACTCGAGATTCGTAGAGTCTTTCAAATGTATTTTCGTACCAATAAAGATATGCATTCATTTGTTCTTCTCGCGTCCCACTTTTCTTTGCTTCCAAAACTTCCTCTACTTGCACTTCTTTATCCATACACCTCTACCAGAAATCGTTCAAAGGGTTCTGTGTTTTTTACCGGTGTCATTTAACAAAACATAAATGCACATACATATAATGTGCTTTATTCCCTTTGGTGGGATGAATTATGTTGATCCTGCCAGATAACTCTATAGCTTTTATTGTATTGCCTGTATTTTCATTATTGTGTCTGTGACTGCTGTTGTATGTCTCCCTTTCTGCCTGTATTTGGTCCATATCCCTTTTTCTTCCCTCTGTTCCCCTCGCTGTCCCCGTGCTCGCTCTGCCCTGTCTTTCCTTCTGTACCCTTCTCTGCTCCAGTGTGTCTGTCCGGTTTTCCCTTCTGTTCCCTTCGCTTCCCCCGTGTCTCTGCCCGGTTTTCCCTTCTGTTCCCCTCGCTGCTCCCGTGCCTCTCTGCCCGTTCTGCCTTCTGTTCTTAGCTGCCCCTGTATTTCTGTGTTCTGTATTTTGCCTCTGTGCCACTCGTTTTTCTGGTATTTCTGTGCCCTTCTGCTTTCTGTGCCACTTGTTTTTCCCTCGTTTTTGTTCCCCTTTTGCTCTCTGTTCCACTTGTTTTTTGTGCCCGTCTGCCTTCCGTGCCACTCGTTTGTCCCTCGTTTTGTGGCCCTTTTGCTTTCTGTTCCACTCATTTTTTGTGCCCTTCTGCCCTCTGTTCCACTCGTTTTTTGTGCCCTTCTGCCCTCTTTGCCACTCATTTTTCCCTCGTTTCTGTGGCCATTTTGCCTACTGTTCCACTCGTTTTTGTGCCCTTTTGCCTTCTGTGCCACTCATTTTTCCCTCGATTTTGTGCCCCTTTTTCCTTCTGTTACCTTAGTTGTACATCACCGCCGTCGCCGCTGCGACCCCTGCGGCCCGCCCCCTGACGGCCCACTGCCCATTCGCTACCCCAGCCTCCCTCCTCCCAGCTGCTCCTCCCTCCCACCTCCCCATATATGCCGGCCACTGTGCAGCCGCGCCGCTGGCATGCCAAAGGCACGCCTAAGGCAAGCCCGTCTGTGCCTGGACCGTGCCCAGCACCAGAACCCCTGGCCCCCGCACCCACCACGATGACCGCCTCCACTATGACGCCAGCACTCTGCATACTCTCAACTCCGGACGGAGCCTCACCTGCTTCAAGGCCGCCCGGAAAAAGCACACATGGTCCCTTGACCTGCCGGAACTGCAGCTACACCAGCCTCAGAGCTGACGAACCACCCGCCAAGAAAGACCCCAACCACCTCCGATGCCGCACCAACAGAGTGGGAGGAGGAATTGCTATCGTCCACAATAACTGCATCAGGGTCTCGACTAGCACCAAAGACATGCTCAGCACCGCCGAACACATTTCCAGATCCACACAGACCCTAACTCCCCCCTCAGAGGCCCCCTCATCAACGGACCCCCCGGACCCCGCCCCCAGTTCAGCCACTCCATCGCTGACTTGATCAGCACGCAAGCCCTGACCTCCACCGACTACATCCTCCTCGAAGACCTGAACTTTCACCTTGAGTACAACAACTCCACAACCCTGATCGATAACCTCACCAACGTTGGACTAAAGCAACTCGTCACAATGCCCACACACTCCGCCGGCCACACACTCAACCCCCTCTTCTCCTCAAGCCTGCACGTCTCCGTCAACCACACCGCCAAACTCCTCTGGACCGACTACCGCTGCATCCACTTCGCCTTCCAGAAGTCCACCACACACCACGGCACCCAACAGATCCCCCGTCGCTGCTGGAGCACAATCACCGAAGACAACTACACGCAAATCTCGCTCTCAGCCCACCCACCGAACACTCCAACACTGACGACGCTGCCCACAGCCTCAAACGCTGGATCGAGGACTGCGCCAACACCCTCGCCCGCTGAAGAAACTCCCCAGAGAGACACTAGTAAGAGGACCAGCTGGTTCACCCCAGAACTCCTAGCCTCCAAGCAAGCCTGCCGGAAACTAGAGAAGAAATGGCATAGTGAACAAACTTCGGACGGCCCGCAGCACACAAGGACTCCATCTGCGACCACCACCACCTCATCAGGGCGGCCAAGAGGACCTCCTTCAAAGACCGCTTCGACAACAATGCACACAATAGCAACCCCAGCTCCAACACCAACAACATCCCGCCGTCGCAAGCCCTGTCCGACTCCCTCGCCACCTTCTTCCACTGCAAGATAGCAACATCCACAACAGCTTCAACACCCAGACAGCCCCAACAGACAGCAACATAACAGACCCTCAGCATACCATCGACCATGACCCCCTGCTAGCCTGGGCCAGCATGAGCATCAATGACACCATCAAGACCATGCACACAATCCACTCCGGCTCTCCGTCAGACCCATTCCCACATCACGTCTTCAACAGAGCAAGCAGCTCCATCGCACCCCACCTGCGCAACGTTATCAATCTCTCCCTCGAGACCGCGACCTACCTAGAGATCTGCAAACATGCCAAAATCAACGCCCTACTCAAAAAACCTAAGGCAGACCCAAGAGACCTCAAGAACTTCCGGACCATCTCTCTGCTCCCCTTCCCAGCCAAGGTCAATGCGAAAACCGTCAACAGACAGCTAACCTAATGCCTCAAAAAAACCAGAACCCCCGGACCCTTCCCAGTCAGGGTTCCGCAACAACCACAGCTGAATGACATCAGGACCCTACTGGACAACGGTGAGACCGCAGCACTCATCCTCCTAGACCTCTCTGCCGCCATCGACACTGTCTGCCACCGCACACTACGTGCACGCCTCCATGCCGCAGGTATCCAAGACAAGGCTCTGGATTAGACCACCTCCTTTCTCTCCGGTAGAACCCATACCGTCCTCCTCCCCCCATTCTGTCCCAAAGCCTCCAAGATCATCTGCGGCGAATCCCAGGGATCCTCCCTCAACCCGAAGCTGTTCAACATTTAAATGGCCCCGCTCGCACACGTAGTCCGACAGCACAACCTCAACATAATCCCCTACGCTGACGACACTCAGCTGCTCCTCTTCCTCACCAAGGACCCCATCACCTCCAAAGCCAACCTCCTCGAAGGAATGAAGGCTGTCGCCGACTGGATGAAGACCAGCCATCTGAAGCTGAACTCAGACAAGAAGGAGGTACTCATCCTCGGCTCCAACCCTTCAGCCTGGAACGACTCCTGGTGGCCGACGGCACTGGGGGCAGCCCCGACACCCACCGACCATGAACGCAACCTGGGAATCATCCTCGACTCAACGCTCTCAATGACCAAGCAAGTCAAAGCCGTCTCCTCCTCCTGCTTCAACATCATCCACAAACTCTTCAAGATCTACAGATGGATCCCGACAGATACAAGAAAGACAGTCACCCAGGTCCTCGTCGGCAGCAGACTCGACTACGGAAACGCCCTCCATGCGGGAGTCCCAGCCAAGCTCATCAAACAACTACAACTCTTCCAAAACACCTCGGGAGGACTGATCCTCAACCTACCACGCCACGGCCACATCACCCCCCACCTGAGAAACCTGCACTGGCTCCCCGTCAACAAGAGGATATCCTTCAAGCTCCTCACCCATGCACACAAGGCACTCCACAAGACCAGCCCAGCCTGTCTCAACAGACAGCTCACCTTCTACATCCCCAACCGCCAGCTACGCTCCGCCGACCTCTCACTCACCACCGTCCCGTGCATCTGAAGAACAACCACTGGTGGGGGAACCTTCTCCCACCTCGCCGCCAAGACATGGGACACCCTACCACTGAGCCTACGACAGACCCAAGACCTGCTGACCTTCAGGAGGATACTCAAGACATGGCTGTTTGATCAGTAGCCCCCCCCCCCCGCCACCAACGCCTTGAGACCCTCGTGGGTATGTAATACGCTTTACAAATGATTGATTGATTGATATTCATACCAGTAATTTTCGCACAAAAAAGACAAAAAAGGGCTGGGTTGTGTAGTCTTACTTATTTCTGTGACATTTCTCACTAAGGAGCAGTACCCAAAGTATCACTCTAAAGGCACACACGCAGTGCGCTGTTTCTTGTTAAAGACCAGTACATAAGGTATTGCTCTAGACTCGAGGTGCAAATACAGTTAATTGTGGAAGACAAATTCAAATATTTACCTATGGCTCATGATTTCATCAAGACCTCTTGCATGGAAGGGACTCACCTTTGTGAGAACTGTGGTGTGACGGACCTCAATGAACAGACATTGCCAATGGTTAGACCTCAACTTATATCGAATTCATACCCTGAACCCTGTGGCTCATGTACACACCTTGTATCATGTATATTCAGACCTGATACAATATACCTTAAGACCCTTATAGCTCAGAACCAAATGCTTTGAAGCTAGCGGTTTGGGCCTTCAGATTTAAGCCTAGCGCTTTGAACTTAGCATTGTGAACCTAGCACTTTAAACCTAGTGATTTAAACTTAGGGGTTTATTCACAAGCCCCTTGCAACATTGGTACATCACTTTTTCCTTTGTTAAAAGTGACACCCGGTGCAGCGCAACCGGTTTGAAAATAAGCCTCTTTGTGCTTTGAACATGGCATTGTGAACCTAACACCTTAACCCTAGTTCTTTGAACCTAGTGTTTTGGACCACATGTTTTAAACCTACCACTTTTAACATAGCATTTTACATATATTACTTTCATCCTAGCATTTAGAACCCTTTCTTTGTATGTACAGAACAAATGTTACCGTTACATATCTCCTGCAGTGACAGGACATGGGCGCAAACAGCTAAGACCCCCAGAAGTGACTGACCATGGATTTGTAATAATGTAACTTACTTTTGAAGATGTGTGCACTTGGTTGCTCAGGGTAGAATTGTGTTGTATGGTCTTTTCTTGTCTTCCTCCTTTCCACCCTATCTTCCCTCTTTGTTCAGTCTGGGGATATTTAGAATGTTGTATGGTGTCACAGAATGTGAGGTGACTCATGTGAGTCAGTTGACTACAGGCTGAGCAGAAGGAAGCTGCTAGTGGTGGGGCCCTTCATACCAACTTACTTACTACCTTGGCTACTTACCTTACCACCTCTGCAACTGATCCATCTAATAAACTACAACTTGGAACCACTCCTTGGCCTCCTGTGATCTTCAAACTACGACATTTTGGTGACAATCTGGTCTTCTACCCCTACGTGGATTCAAATTCTTTGGCCCTACACTTCAAGTAATTTTTCTACAACAACTAAGGATTCAAACGCTGCAATTTCATCTAAGAATCCAAGCTTGTTTAACATTGTTTTTATCTTGTACCTTGATCTTACTACTTCTTCTTTTCCTTTGTAAAGAAAGAGGATATGTTCTATGGTCTTTTTGTTGTCTCCCTCCTTTCCACCCTGTCTTCCCTCTTTGTTCAGTCCGGGGATATTTAGAATGTTGTATGATGTCACAGAATGTGGAGTGACTCATGTGAGTCAATTGACTACAGGCTGAGCAGGAGGCAGATGCTCCTGGTGGGGCCTTCATACCAACTTACTGGCCTACCTACTACATTGGCTCCACCTGTTATCATCTCTGTAACTGATTCATCTAATAAATTACAACCTGGAACCACTACCTGGCCTCCTGTGAACTTTAAACTACGACAAATTGCATCTGCAGAAGAAAAACATCAGTTTATTCAGGTAATAGCAAAATACACATTTAGTTTCACATGTCGAGGAAGGCACCAGACTCCTCCTGAGACTGAAAACAAAGGCAGAATATATGGATAAATGTCGACAGTCACAGGTCATCTAGTTCCCCATGGAGGAGGCATGTGCAAACATAAAGTGTTACATCTTAACAGGTGTGCAACACCATTTAAGCAAGGATTCCTGCAGTTATGAACTACTCTAGCTGCCCAAAACACGATAGTAGGTAAAACTGCTTAACAGTTCAGCCTAGTACAGTAACATATGTCAAGCAACGTCGGGGTAAAGCAAATATCTTAAAGCAGAAACTGCTATTTTGCATTCTTTCAGGGTCAACAGGAATGAAAATGGACTTACACAGATAGTTTTTGTATTGAAGAGAGGAGCGCTGGTCAGGCGGCCATTTGTACACACACACACACACACACACCCACCCACCCACACACACACACATTTTATTTTTGTTTTCTCATCATGGGCTTCTTATTTTCCCTATAAAATATTAAACACCCTATATTACCTTCAGCGTTCTTTGCCCCGTTAAAAAAATACAGACCCACAAGGTTCGGTCGAAGGCAGGAGATTGCAAAAATTGTGATGAAATTGCAGTTTTTTTTGCGCACCAACTTGTGTTGATCAGGACTAAGTAGCAGGTTGTGGAGAGATCCACCCAATTCAAGATCGTATACCCCATTGCATACGAATACTTGCTTACACTTTGACTGATAATTATCAGAACTTTGCTCAGCTGGTGCAGAACAGCAACTCTTCAGACTCCCTTATGGATATCTTGCCTGATAAGCTGGACAAGAGCTTTTGACAATTAAGCGCAAGTCTGGTAGGCAAAGCTCAAATTGCTTCAGACTGTGCTCCATTGCATTTGGAAGCGGCTGATGTGACACCACTACTAAAAAGTACATTGTTCGATGTTTACTTTCTAACTAATTATCAACTATCTCCCAGTTACCTAAAAAATAGCCCAAGCTTATTGAAAGGGCAGTTACCAACAACTCTGTGTGTTCGGGGAAAAGGGGGATTTGCTCTACCCCTTGGAAACAGGCTTCTCCGCCAGCTGCAGTGCAGAATCAGCGCTAGTGACTTCACTGTTGACCTTGGCCACCTCTCCGGTCAAGTTCAGTAAGCAGCCTTAAGTTGGCTGTTGTTGACACTGTTGATCACCATATCCTAAAGACCTGGGTGGAGGATCTTGGTGTAAATGAGATGGTGTAGAAGTGATATATCACTTTTGCAAAAAATCAAAGTCTGTTCTGCCTCCTTTAAGTCACCATTGCTTTGGAGCGTTGTGTTCAATAGTGATCCAGCTTGCCTCTCCCCTTTTTTTTTTAGGTATTTATGATTCTTCTAGTCCATATATTATACCATCAAGTAGGTGCTCTTTTTTTATACACGGAAATTGTCTTAAATGAAAGTAAACCTTGGTAGCCAGCTACACCAGGCTGCCAGACACCTACAGAACGTTCTGGGGCACCACTGAAAACTGTATGAGTTAGAATCGTTTTAAACTCAACAGAGACGAAAGAGAACTGTTGCTGCCTCTCTGACTATCTCCTTTCTGAGACCTGCTTTTCAGGTGCCCACCCTCAAGAATCTAGGCATAAAATCAGTATTGTGAATAAATATGTACACTCAAAAAAATGTAGTGGGCAGTTTGTGTTTTTTTCAGTTAAGTCTCATAAAATGCATTCTCGACCTATTCTCGTTCTCACATACAGTGTTAATTATGGATCTTTTAATTTTTGCTTGAATTGACTATTGCAGTGCACTGTAGCTTGATCAACCGGATAGGGCATTACAATGTCCATTTGTGTTCTGAAAAGAACAACTCCAGCACTGGCATTGTTACTCATGCTAGTTGTGTGGGAGCAGGTGCTCTTTGAACTTCTCTGCCTGGTTCAATATTACACACGGCTGTTTACAATAAAGCGTTCTAGTGAGAGAGACGTTATATTTCAGCTGTTGAAGCTCTAACACATTAAGTAGATAATACTGGAATTATCAGTGAGGTGGGGAAGCACAGCCTGACTGTGGGCTGTACCCTGACAGACCGCACCATCTGCCTGGCTTTTAAAGAAAAGATAGCATATCCGGTCAGTTGTTTTTGCCCTGGCATTGTGGTAGGTGCATGGCACTTCAAGCGAGGGATGCTCGTTCTGCTGGTTGATCATTGTGAAAAAGCAACTGAACATGTTAAATGATGTATGAATCTTCTTTATTAGGATAGATTAGAACAGCGTCCTATCCACAGAGAACTCAGCTATAACTGAACTCAGCTCAGGCAAGATGTCATTACATTCTAGATCATATGGGTAGCAAGGTTCTCTTAAGGACAGGCATTGGTTAAAGACATATGTTGTTTGGGGGAAGGTGTGTAGTAATGCAAAGTTGTAATGCAATGTCTTTAACCAATGCCTGTCCTTAAGAGAACCTTGCTACCCATATGATCTAGAATGTAATGACATCTTGCCTGAGCTGAGTTAGGAAGATTAACCATAAAGGTTACGCTGTTCTAATCTATCTCATCCTCGTCGCCAATGTGAAAAAGCCACTGGACATCTTAAATGATGTATGAATCGAATCTTCTTTATCAGGATAGATTAGAACAGCGTCCTATCCACAGAGAACTCAGCTACAACTGAACTCAGCTCAGGCAAGATGTCATTACATTCTAGATCATATGGGTAGCAAGGTTCTCTTAAGGACAGGCATTGGTTAAAGACATATGTTGTTTGGGGGAAGGTGTGTAGTAATGCAAAGTTGTAATGCAATGTCTTTAACCAATGCCTGTCCTTAAGAGAACCTTGCTACCCATATGATCTAGAATGTAATGACATCTTGCCTGAGCTGAGTTAGGAAGATTCATACATAAAGGTTACGCTGTTCTAATCTATCTCATCCTCGTCGCCAATGTGAAAAAGCCACTGGACATCTTAAATGATGTATGAATCGAATCTTCTTTATCAGGATAGATTAGAACAGCGTCCTATCCACAGAGAACTCAGCTACAACTGAACTCAGCTCAGGCAAGATGTCATTACATTCTAGATCATATGGGTAGCAAGGTTCTCTTAAGGACAGGCATTGGTTAAAGACATTGCATTACAACATTGCATTACTACAATCATGCCCTGAGAGGCAAACTGCACTACCTGTCCGGGCTTTCAATTAATCGAAGCACCTCCTGTCAACCGGTCGGCCCTGTCATTCCACCAGTTTACAGCATGCTTTCCTCACTTGAACTGTCAGTCAGTCATGCCCTGACAGGCTGTGGAACATGGCTGTGGTTGCAAGAGAGAAAAGCACATCCTTTCAGTGATTCATTCCGGAATAAGCTGTGCTACCAACCTAACATGTCAAACAAAGGACGCACATTGTGTTAGAACACAAGGTCCCTATACCTGTAGAACCTGTAACTTTGCATGTTTAATCTCTACTCCCAGGAAAGACACAAGCCTCCCAGGAACTAGATTACCCTTCAGTTAGATCACAAAACAGGTAGCTCTCTCCAGGTTACAGAAACTGCACCACTGACATCACAACATTTGGCAAATACCAAGTTACTTTGTCTTTACTGCAACGCACACTCTACCCCCAATCATACCTTGGCTCTTTGGGATATTTTGAACTCCGATAAACCAGATATATGTTTTATTTCAGAAACATGGCTTAATTTATCGGAACTTCCTTGTATCTCAATTGCTTTCCGCCAGGAATACAGTTTAATTAGGCAAGATAGTGTCCAAAACGGGTGGCGGAGAAGCCATTGCCTTCCACAAACTGTTGAAAGTCACTGTATTGGACTCACTTCTAACAGATTAGGGGTAGCATTGTGTCTTCTAAATGGAAACACTATCAAAGGCAGTGAAGGAGAATGTATTAGTACACGCCCTCCAGGTCCTAAAAAGGCATTCACTAAGTAATTGTCCGAAAATGTGGCTCCACATATTTTGGCATCAGATAATTTCATGGTAGTAGGGGATTTCAATTATCATGCCTTTCTAGCACTGCCAGCACCTTTTGCACGTCATCACTTTTGTCTGCACACCGGTACAGCGGAACTACTGACCCTGACGGGAACCACATTTCCCAGCACCTCATGCGCCAGGAGGTGCCAACGAGAGTCTTGAGTGCCTGGTGGCGCATAAAAAGGCCTTGGGCTCCTGCGGCACGGGATGCGAGCAGCCGTGCACGGGCAAAGCCTGGGCCAAGGGCGGGCCCATCTGCGCCCATCAGAGACCAAGGAGGCCAGGCTGGGCCACATTATTGATATTTAATGACCCTGGGACGATCTGCTTTGACTTCCTAAGATACTGTGATACTAATACAGCTGACATTGAGTTTGTTTTGAGAGGGCACAAATATGAGTAGGCTTCAATCTGGAACTGGGCAGGGAGTAGTAAGGACATTGGATGCCTTTTTATTGAGGGCTGAGTTGGCTCTCATCCACGAGATCAAACTTACAGAGCGCAGACTATCGCAAGAGCCCCAAAGCTCCCACAATCGATCTGCACCTACTGCCCCTGTGCTACAAATTAACCCAGAAGATACTCCCTCTCAAACCAGCATGTTGCACTCTACGGTCTTGGACCTCCCATTTGCCAATGCTAAAGAGACAATCGATAAGTCAATTAGGCCGAATGTAATCACAAGGGGTCAAAAAGCAAAAATTTGTTATGGGAATAGTCTTGCACCACCAGCTAAGAAAAGGAAGGGGCAGGGCCCCCATAAACAAAATCATCTCTTGCCAAAGTCATTAGGACACAGAACTAAACCAGCAAATAAAGAGCCTAACCAGGGGCTGTTCACAGCATCAAAAGATGTGGTATAAACAGAAATAATTTAAACCTATGGGAAGGAAGACTTTTGGAAAAAGTTGGAGGTAATGGTTTCTGCCCGTCTGGACCCAATAATGCAAACATTGAACCAAATGGAGGTTAGGCTAGCCAACCTTGAAAAGCCTGTGACTAGTACCGACTCAATTTCTCAACCTTCAATTGGAGGTTATTTCCTCCAATAGTCAACCTGGGAGTAGTGTTACGAATGGGGTTGCACATCATTCTAAACCCCACTCAAGAACTTATAACCTTATATTCAAACCCACTAGCGTGGCTCAAGATGATCTGGCATGCCCAAGAGTAGTATCTACCTTGTTAAATGGTACTGAGACCCCCCACTCGATAGAAGGTCTGACCCCTGGACAAGCCCAGACCACACATGCTCCAAACAGGGCCCTCCCTGAAAGGGACAGTCGTACTCAAGATGAGAGATCCCAGTTTACAAGCACCTTAAGAAGCCAGATTCCTGACCATAGAGTCTCTCGTAGTCCAACTACTAATCTGCATCTACCACCAGAAGCAACTCCATATACCATCGTGTTGTACAAACTTTCCCCCTTGTTGCCCGGTGATATAGAGCACAAGTCAACTTTGAGGAATAAATACCTACACTTTCTGAGCGCAAGGACAGGGATAAACAATATGTTGTTCTCAGAATTTAAGATGGCACGTCAGATTGGTTGGGTAGGAAAGTTTACTAAGATATTACCAAGAGATTGTATAGTACTAACTTTCAGGTCCTTAGGTTTGGTCCAGACAATACTAGACAGGGTTGGCAACTGGTCCGTAAGGACGAACGGGATAATTATTCGACATTTGGGGTTTTCCTATCAACCACTTAGACCCCCATGGTATATCTCAGAGGAGGAGAGATTCACATGGGCAAATCAGCCAAAGTATGCAGTCCCAGTCAGCATTCAATTTTACATTTTGAACACCTCGAAAGATATTGACTGGCTGACCTCTCAGAGACAGTATTCAAATTCTGCTGGTGGTCTATATGGGCAACATAGAGATAAGGTTCCAAGACAAGATAATAAAGCTCAAGTCAATGTAGAGCGAGTAAATTGCATGACACTCTCAGCCTGCATCGAAGAGGAAGTCCAAGACATCAGCTTTTCCCCACAGGACCTAGCTTCCCCCGCGAATCTCACGATCACCAGATTCTAGCCCAAGTACCTATTCATAATGATGGCCTTAAGCCCCCTAATCCTGTAACTACCAAACCCCCATGTATTTCCAAGAGTCCTGGTTGTAGTTTTATCTCCTGGAACTTATCAGGTTTATGTTCTTAGGTCAATAACCCACTATTGTAGTGTAGTTCCTATTATCCCAATAGGCTCTGCGCATTGGAATAATACCTTCAATAGTATAGGCCTAGACAGACGTTAACTAGGTCTACTACTGTCGATATTAGACTTAAAGTTTTGGGTTTGCCAGCTAGCTCAGAGTTCACTAGAAACTTTCTCGAATGTTCAGGAAGGAATTAACTTCCCTGATTAGACAAGAAGGGATTTAGTTTCTGACAACCATAGAACATGACAACTTTGCTCTCCCCTAATCAAGAGTGTATCTCGAGAGTCGTGTGAACAAAAGGCAATTTATTTTACTCAGTCAGTACGTGCATTCTTAGTCTCATCAGAATGTAGAGAAAAGGAAGAGACGGGCGTGTTCAATAAAAAGGTGTTATTTATTGATCAGTCTCTTTTCTCGTACAAGAGAAATGGATCGATATTATGGCAATACTTATGGTTAAGTAAAGTGCATACATTAGAAGCAGAAGTATAAAATAATACTGTAAAAACATTGATATGGTTTCTAAGCCATATGAAGGTTTAAAATGAATAAAATATATTACATACACATATACATTTGACTAAACGTACTCAACTGGTGTTTCTAAATAAGCCTACCCCGTGTACCTGACCTAAGTCTAATACGTGGGCGGGAATAGAAAGTTACAGTTTAAGTTAAGTTTGTTTTTGCCAAGTGACTGACTAAAGAATTCTCTGTGAGGGGTTATTCAGTTCTGTACCTGGAAGTTAGGATGAATGAGGGATGGTATCTCTCTTCTCTGCTCTCGATATTCCAGGCTGCCTGCGAGGGCTACCCGGAAACGCCGGTGCTGGATTTCTCGGCAGGAGAAAGCAGCGCGTCTCGTTCTCAGCGCGTCAGGAAGGCGGGGCTGCGCCAGCGGGGTCTGCTCTGCTCTGGGCTTCGGCAAGTATGGCTGCTCCGTCTCGTCACCACCGCGTGTGTTTGCATAGGGCAATATCGGTAATATTTATACCTTTAAGGTGCCGAGATTGACGTAAGGATGGACATAGATACGTCAATAAGGATGTCATACGACCAGGTCGTTAGCACATTCTTTTGCTGAAGTTCTCGGTGAAATCAAAACAATGGCCGCAGGGTTTTTCCCAGGTTGTCATAGGTTTGATTTGTTATGAGAACTCCGTATGCCTTATCAGGGGCTGGAGGAATATCGCTTGTCTAATTAGATCGCAAGCGTTATGACCTAATCAGATAACACGTTCCTGTGCCGTAGTGTGGCTTCGTCAGATAACGGTATCTGCATCATGGGGGTTTGCTGCCTCATGGGCCGACTGCTAGTTAACTTGTTGGTTTGTTAACCAGAATAGGGTCAGGAATAGGGGGATCGATTCAGAACCTATAGGAATACATCACACCCACTCCACGCTAACTATGGACATATTTACTAATCTATGCATAGTAAAACATAGTACAATATATTTATAAAGTATTGTGTATACCTTACCACCCCAAAATACATAAATGCATTTTGAAATTTCCAAATATACGGAAGAAATGCAGTCATATGTATAGTATGCACTCAAGCTGTAGAATAATGCTAAAGTAATAACGCATTTGTATACATTAATGCTATTTGGTATATGAGATCTACACATGAAATGGCTCTTAATACAGAAAAAAGGTTCGAGACCACTTCATCACAGAATATAATACAATGAACATACCAGCGGGCAGCTAATGTCTATAAGCTATAAGTCTATAAGCTATCTAAGTTTAGAAATCTTAGTTCTCCAAGAATAGTTCTTACTTTAAGCAGAAGATAGTGTCCCGAAAAATATGCAAAAATATTTTGGGGCTGCTGAAAAAATGCTGTCCGTGAACTGGAGGGAAAAGTGTTCATGTGCTTTCAGTATTAAAGTTGAAGGCCAAATTCAGGGAACGCCGTGTACGAGTTTGTTCAAAAGTCTCTATTTCTGTTCTGGTGAGAACATCATATCATTTAGGCTTTCGAAAAAGTTGTCAACAGCTTCCTGGGAGAGTTCCACTAACTCGGAAATAGGTGTAACCATGCATTCATGCGCATGATTGTCTCCATTGACATTCTGATTTGAATTGCTGACAGAAGGTCGTACCTGATCGATGCTGCTTTCATCTTGAACTTCACTACCCCTTAATCGTAGTGGTGAAGCTTCCACGAATGCCGTCATCAGGATTGGTAGCCGTTGAGGGCAGCACAAAGCATGAACCTTGATTGGGCTCAACAATGTTTCTGCATCCATTGGCGCATCCGATTGTAGCGTCAGACAGGCGTCTAACACGCATTCTTCTCCGCATAGCAGGCACCTTAATACAGGTAAAACACATTGTTGCCACATAGGTCGAAATGATAGAAACCAAGTCATGTTTAGGTCTCTAAGCCGGGATAGCCCCAGGATTCTTGATATCCGGTCCCGGTATCCAATGGCTAGGATTGTTTCTTCCCTTGTCGCAGGTGTTTTGTCTGTGACATGGTTTGCCATAACGAAAAATAAGGACTAGGAATAGGATTCCTGCAATCAGTCCTAGAATCAGGGGAAGTCCGCCAAAAATCGAATGGACGAAGTCTGGAAAGATACCCAGTATGGCTTTGCATGGTGTTAATGCCATCGAAAATACTGTCTTAAATACTTGTGAGACCCCACTGGTATCAGAAATATTTAAGATTTCATTCAGGATTTCTGCGAAATGTATGGGGGAATTAGTTGATAACAATGAATGTATCTCTGCAGTCGTCCTTGCGACTTGGAGATCATACGTTTCTTTTGATGACGTGAGCCTAGTAGGCGTCTGAAGAAGCACTGTTTTCATTCTGCTTAAAGTATCTATTCGAATAGAAGTAATTTTCAAGTTGGGCCATGCCCTTGCCTCCCTGTCTGGAAAGGAGCTGGGGAACAATGAGTGTCCACAGCACTTGACCTTCGCAGTCGTAGTTACGAGATAAGGAGTCCCGGGCATAAGACTACAACATCTGCGATCTACAATTCGAATGTAACTCCCATTATAGAGTCTTTGAAAGAATGGTTCTATCTCTGTTGCAGGTGCGCCTTGCTGGTGACATGAAAGGTTATTTGAGTTCCCTTCACAGGCTCCGTGCAAACTAATTCCGTTACACAGAAGTGTACCGCTTAGTGACATTGCACAATTATTGCCACTAAGAAACACTTTCTGTCCTTTATTACTGACACATGCATGTGAATAGGGCAGGTTCCATGTTGTTTTAATGTACCCCTTTCCCAATTTCTCGTACATGCCAGCCTGTATATATTTTTGGCAGTATTGAAACCTGAAGGTTGAAATTGGAATATTTATTATTCCATGTATTATCCATTCACTGACAGGTCGTTCTGACATTGTCACTGGTAATCTCTCAAGTTTCTCAATGCTCAGGATTGTATAATCAGCTCCCTTTTGGGCCATACTGATTTGTCTATCAGTAAGGTTAAAGATATAGAATAGTGACGTTGTGTTGATTAAACGCCAAGGCACATAGCCTGAACGCAGATTTTGTAACGTCCAGCCAAGCTGTACAATAGAACGCAATTGGGACTGACCGTGTTGTAATAACAGTAAGTCTTGCGATAATATGTCGATTGCTGAAGACACAATGCTGTCCAAAGAAAAAATTCTGGAGGACAGAGTCATTAACCCATTGTCCACTACAGAAAGTGATTTTTCCAAATTAATACGGTCAATTTCCCGTATTCTCTCTGCTGTTTCAGTTTGAGTAACCTTCCAGGCCTCATTGTATGCTGCATATACAGAGGCTGCTATGAATCGCTTGTGACGCTGTTTGCGTGGTCCCATAGTGAAATCACGCAAGTCAGCACCATCAGTAAGTAAAGTTAGGTGTTGCTTAATTTCTGCCAGTGTGGAAGTTTGTAGCCATTGAAGGCATAATTTGCCCACACTGTAGGTGGTTATTATCCCTGGGTGATGTCTTTGAGGATATCTAGGGTCTGGCCTGGTCATTTTGAACCCCTGTGTTTTGTTCAGGAATCTGTCTTGACAGTTATTAGTATCTGTGGGCCAGATCAACCACTGTTTCCAATCAGGATGTGTTCTGTTTTGGTTTAATACATAATTTACGTCTATCTCCTCATCTGTAGAGGTATTGCTGTACATTGTTGGTTTTGGAATAGACGGTTTATTTAAGTCTTTAATTTTGGCTAGGCCAAGACAGGTAGTTTGTTGAACAGTGTCATTTAAAAATATAATTTGTTCTGGGATCATGCAGGCTCTAAACAAAGATTCTATACCCTGTACTTGCCATTCTTTTGTGCCCCAAACACTTTTCAATTCAACATTTTTGTCCCAATAATCAAAACCAAAAGTATTCATTTGTTCAAAGAATGAGTCCGAATATATCAATTTTGTGTTTGTTATCATGGTCTTTGTCCCTGTCTTATTTGACAATTTGAAATAAAATGTTTCAGCATTACTTATGTTAAAACCTGAAAAGTATGAATATTTGTCGTAAACGGTTCTTGAGCTCCCTTTTGGAGGTGTTGCACAATGTTCCCATTGATTATAATTTAAAACATTTCTAGGTTGTGCAGATCTATGTAGAAAATGGTTACCATAATGGTTATAACAGTACATACTATCATAATTTGTAGAACCCTGCAAATAATCATGTTTGGTAAATTTAGCAGACATTACTAAGTCAGACATCATATTATTAATGCTTTCAAAGTCCCAATCATCAGCAAATGAGCTTGGTTTTACAAAGTCACTCAATGAGATCTTAATTTGGTGTGGATATTTCAGGATTTCGACCGGACCATAAATTTCATAGTCTGTGTTGCCCCATGCTACCCCACCCGGTATAGGATTGGCTGTGAAGTTGGCTGAAGAAAGTTCTCTTTTCTCGACGTGTGAAGATGTGTGTGGTTTGAGGATCAAGTTGATTTTCTGACTTGCTGTGTCCATTTTAGCATATTTTCCCTCAATGAAGCGTCCCAAAGTTAGTATCATGATGAGCCAAAGTATGAGGATAAATGCACCAAAACCCACCCAAAATTCGAGCCATGGAGAAACCAGATATGTTTCTTTCAGTTGTTTCAAAAGTTCATTAGCTTTATCTTTAAAGGTTTTTGATGATGGCTGTGTCTTTGATTCACTGAAGCCTTCGGAGGAATCATCGAAGTTTATGAAGTAGCCGGATGCAGTTCTGTCAATTGTTCCAATTGGTTCAGGATCACTGTTTCTTGCATTTGCACTTGGTACTTCATTATAGATTGGTGTGTCTCTGCTAAATGTTTTTATTTGGGTTTTCAGAGGTCTAAGTTCCATTGCATTGTTGCATAGTCCTTGTTGTTCTTTTGTAGGTGTTTCGAAAGTGATTAACCTCTTTGTTAGAACCTCTGTACTGGTAGCAAACCTTGGTGTTCTGCTACTTATTGGGAGTCCACTTGGCCTACTATTTGTTATCGGCCACATGATTGTGGTTTTACCAGGTCGATGGATACAACTCGGTTCTCCTTTTTACCAGCAAGTGGCGGTAGTACAACTGATCTTGTCCCGTTGACAGACAAGACAGGAACTGCTTTTCTGTAAGAAGGCCCAAATTCCTTCTTTACCGCGATCTTTTCTCTGACTAGATCCCCGACTTTTGGAATCCAGACAGGTCTTGCTGGGACAGGTGGTGGTTCTTCAGTGGTTGTTGGCTGTTGTTTCAACTTTATGTTGCTCAGGTCTTTTCTTGTTTTGTTTAAGTCCTGCAAAATAGCCAAACGGTCTTTGATATCAAAGCTTTTTTCTTTCACCACTGAAGTCTGACTATCAAGGTCAGAGATCAACATCCTAGTTCCAAATAATAATTCGTACGGACTGAATCCCTTCAGAGAATTTCTTGGCAAGTTATTTAGACTACGTTGGACACTTATTAAATGTTTGACCCACCCAGCTCCCGAACCTAATATCCTTTCCGTTATAGATTGCTTTATGCCTTGGTTTTTTCTTTACACCATCCCGTATCCCTCAGGAAGGAAGTGAGAAGATTCCCGCTGTGCTATGCTCATTTGGCCATGTTTCCCCTCAGGCTGGAGGGCTAGAGTGAAAACAATGGTTAGACGTAGCATGCTCTTAGCGTATATGCCATTTAGACTCGCAAATCTTTGTATAACAGTCCAGATGTCAGCCGAGTGCTGGTGATCTACACTATAAGTGGAAACTAGCCTGTATATGTTAATCGCAAGCCTTGCTTTTTACTCTTGATATTTTCTGGAGTAAAACTACGAGGTATTAAACTGTTTCTCTCCCCACTGCGATCTCTGTTGCAGTTTGGGCAGTTTTTTACAAACATGGTGTGACGCAGGCTCATGCCTGGCCACCAGTACCGTGATTGTAATTCTTCCAGAGAATCTTTTAGTTTGAGGTGTCTGAGACCCTCGCCCATATGTGCGTCTGCGATTAACAAGTTTCTCCTGTCCATGTTTGGAATCACTCTATCCCCCACTCCAGGGATTCGAGCAAAAGGGACGGAGTTTGCATCGATTATGTATGTATAATTGAGTGGATAGTTGATCGGTAGCGCGGAGCAGTCGCCTTTTGATGACGTTTTCACCGCCAGCACTGTTTCACCGTCAATGTATTTTAATGTACGCTTTTTTTTTCGAACTACGGGAGCCGATTTAGTGGCTGCCGCTGTGGCTGTTTCAGCCAATGAATTCCCTGCAACGTGAACGCCATCACGCTGATGACTCAGTGAGTGTGTCACGTGAGTCTTTGGTAGTTCTTTTTGTAAAAGAGCTATTTGTTCCCAAAGCAGTTTCTGCTTTATTGTTGCATCTGTGTCATCTTTGTAACCGTTTTGAATCCATGTCTGCAAATCCTTGTTATATGATTTGACGCAGTAATATGAATCTGACACTATAAGTGTTGGGAATTCACGATCCGCACTATCTAGCGCCATTTTCAATGCTAATATTTCAGTCTGTTGTTCTGAATTAGTTTCTACTGAGTGTGTTTTTGTTAATAGAGGTTTTAGTTTACCTCCGCGCCACACTTCTTTTGTAATCCCACATGTGGGGTTGTATGCCTGTTCTCCCCAAACGGGGGGTTGAGCATGTCCGTCTGCATAGATTACACAGGCGTAATGTCGTAAAGGCAGAATGTCGATTGGCAGAGGGAATGTTCTTTCATATTCTAAATTTTCCATTTCTTCTAGTTCTGGATCAAAGTAATAGTATACTTTGTCCGTTGTGATTGAATTCACCCATTGTATCCATTCCGGATTCAATGTTGTTGTTGGTAAATTACACGGTGTTGTTAGTGCCTCAAAGGCTGATTCAGCTGTTCTGACTGTGATATGTCTACCGTCAGCTTGATCTTTTTCTCTAGCTATTGCGGTTTGAACTGCATGAAAATTTTTTCTTTGTTGCCGAATTTCTGTTCAGCTTCTGTGTACAAGTGTGATTTGAATGCAATCGGTACCTTTTCTCCCTCATTAGAGGTCAGGTATGTGAATCCACATCTCCCTGGGATGACTCGAATCACAAGATTGCGTGTGTTATCATGTGTTTCTAATTTTGTTTTAACTAGCATATCTGTTTGTAAGGATCTCAGAATTTCTGTGTGTATTTGAGTCCAATTGGATCTTTTAAAATCTGGTTTTATCAGATCATAAAGGGGTTTGACCCTTTCTGCGTAATTTGCAATATATGTTCTTCCGAAATTTAGGAAGCCTAGAATTGACTGTAGGTTTTTTAGTGTTCTAGGTGCTTGGAGGACGGCACATTTTTCTAGAAAATTGTCAGCCAGGCTTTTACCTTCACTTGATAATTCATATCCTAAGAACAGGACTGTCAGATGGGCAATTCTGGATTTTTTAAAGTTGAATTTGTAACCCTCTGCTGCAAACCCAAGTATTATGGTGTTCACTCTCTTCAAGTGAGTCTCCAAGTCATCATCTGTTAAGTATATGTCGTCGACATACGATAATGCTTCGTCGTCATATATTTGTAGTAATTCTGTTACTCTCGCTGAGAATACCCCCGGGCTGTTTTTGTACCCCTGGGCTAACCGACAGAATTGTTTTTGAGTGCCATTTATTGAGAACGCAGACAAATATCTGCTCTCTGGTGCTATGTTTTGACAAAAGAATCCATTAGAAATGTCTAATGTTGTTTTGTA
Source organism: Lissotriton helveticus (assembly GCF_964261635.1). Lineage (NCBI taxonomy): Eukaryota > Metazoa > Chordata > Amphibia > Caudata > Salamandridae > Lissotriton > Lissotriton helveticus. The sequence goes on along the minus strand of NC_136060.1, from coordinate 217,703,012 downwards.
TTTTTTGCGCACTATGTTATTCATTAGTGCAGCACTATGCGAATTTTGCACTGCAAAAGTTTTGCAACATGAGTTAAGGTGTCGGTAATCCAAAACTAGACGATATGAATTGTCTGGTTTGGAGACCGGAAACAAAGGGTTGTTCATTTGTGAGGTGCAAGAGTCAATCACCCCCTGGTATTCTAGCTGATCTAGGATTTCTTTTACCTGTTTTTTAGCTTCTTGCTTAATTGGGTACTGCCTTTGTGCAGTAGGTTGTGATTTTAACTGGATTTTGTGAGGAGGAGAGTCCTCATCCCATCCTACGTGATTTTTATATAACGCAGGAGCTTGAGCTACTGCCCACTTTCTGGCAAGTGTGTATTTTTTATGAATTGGGATGTGATTTGAGAAGGCAGGCATAATTATTTCTTCGCCATGAGGGCACTCCCTGACAAACTCTGGTGGCCAGTCTTTTTCAGCTAGAAGGATGTCATAGCCCTTGGAGAGATTATCCCAAAATAGTCCCCTTATTTTTCTAGTCTTATCTCCCTCTATACGTAATGTTATTTCGTATATTTTGTGAGGTTTGCTAACTCTGGTGTCTGCAGTTTCCACTTGAAGATATTCATTCGTGTCCACTGTCTCCAGATGATTCATAAGGACTTTGCGAGCTATGCTCACTTATGCTGCGCTGTCTAGCATTGTCTGAGCCCATTCTCCGTTTTTCAGTTGTGTCCTCAGTATTCTCGGCATTGTTAACTACCTTGATACTGGCTACCTTCTTTTTTGGAAATTGTAATTTCTTTTTTAGCTGAGCAGGTTCCTTGTCTTTGGACTTGGCGTGCTCTTCTCTTTGTTCTGATCGTCCTCTTCTTTCCGATTTCTGCGAGGAAGTCTGAAAAGATTGAGAGGGAAGTGTATCAATGTCTTGATATCTATCAGGCTTTTTTATATTATCCCTATTTCTAAGGTTATATCTTTTCCCAGAGGGGTCACTCTGCGGTGACCTGTGTCTTTGGTTCGGAGATTTTTCTCTTCGCCTAGGAGACCTTCCTCTGGACTGGAATTTCTTTTCTTTAGGATTGGATTGTTTGTTTCCATCCCAGCTCTTTTTCTGTGATGTTGATTTATTATTAAAAAATATTTTTTCAGGACTTTCAATCAGTTGTGGTTTTACTGGTATTCCACCTAAACTATCTCCACCTAGTTCCTCATAGGATTTTTCTATGATTCTGGCAATTTCAGCTGGTTGGTCTGCTATATCTGTCTCCTTTAACCTCTGGCGGATCGCCACGTTTGCTGCTTCACCTTTTATGTTGGCTAATAATATAGCCGAGACCTGCTTGAAGTCTTTTAGTAATTTCATACCAAGAGTTAAAGCGGGTTCTGGACCGTATTCGTCTTGAATTTGTTTTAGCACATCTGGTATTACCGAAATGGATGGAACACCGTGCGTTTTTGTGTAGATGGAAGCGAAGACTGTACCCCAAGTGTCACAGTCCTCAATGTGTGGTGCGATTCCCATTGGAAGACAGATAGTCAGAATCCTGTGTTTTTCTAATGGGGTGGTGTCAGGAAACACCGCCTCTATTTGGGTGATTTTCTGTGCCAACCAGAATGGTATTTGTTCCTGTTTAGCCGGTACTTTACCTAGGCAGGATTGTATGTTCTGTGGTGTAATTTTATTTGTGTTCCCCTGGTGAGGGGTCAGCTGTGGAATTTTAATCGCTGGCTGAATTGTTGAAGTCCGCATAATATACTGGACTAATTGTCTGTGTATTTTTATTAGTTGTTGTAGCTGTGTTAAAAGGTTTGCTGCAGACATCCCATCGATGTCTGGATGTGGTGTGTATCCGGCTAGGACCGGCCACGTTGCTCCTGGTCTACCTAAAGGACCGAGCCTGGTGATGTGATTATTATGTTTTAGGGCGCCATCAAATAAGAGCAGGTGCTCTTGAAATTTGAGTGGTACTTCCACCTCCTCGAAAGGAGTGTACGTTTCAGGAGGTTCCTCTATTTTGTAATAGTGGAAGTACTTTGTTACAGCATTTGCTGCTGGAAAATTTATCCATGAATAGTATACCTCTGTCTGCCGATATTCGTGTGCCTCAATTACGAATATGACTGTGCCACCTCTAGGTGTCAGTCCGTTTTCTATAAGTTTTAAGGTTATAGATTTCCTTTTGATGACCGGGATGAGTATTATCTCCGGGTCTGCATTTTGTAGTGCAGTATCAGCTTCTGCGAGTTCAGTTGCTAATCTAACTGCCTCTCTTTCCTCATCACTGTCTACCATTTTACCGACAGGATGGTTATTTCTTTTGTTTGCAGATCAGGTTTCTTATGGAAACAAAGATTAGATGCACAATATTTTGGAACAGTGTATCCTTCAACGTTGACTATACCAAGAACCATACATAGGAGTTCCCTCCTGCGAGGTCTGGCGGATATGACCTTTCACCCACTCCAGACGTCTTTGGAGTATAATGGGAAAAAGGGCTCTGAGTGAGAAAGCATGACTGAGTTACTCTAAATGTCTTACGTTAGTTTTATCGCCCTTTCCAAACACGTTGGGCGCCATGTAGTGTAGTTCCTATTATCCCAATAGGCTCTGCGCATTGGAATAATACCTTCAATAGTATAGGCCTAGACAGACGTTAACTAGGTTCGCTACTGTCGATATTAGACTTAAAGTTTTGGGTTTGCCAGCTAGCTCAGAGTTCACTAGAAACTTTCTCGAATGTTCAGGAAGGAATTAACTTCCCTGATTAGACAAGAAGGGATTTAGTTTCTGACAACCATAGAACATGACAACTTTGCTCTCCCCTAATCAAGAGTGTATCTCGAGAGTCGTGTGAACAAAAGGCAATTTATTTTACTCAGTCAGTACGTGCATTCTTAGTCTCATCAGAATGTAGAGAAAAGGAAGAGACGGGCGTGTTCAATAAAAAGGTGTTATTTATTGATCAGTCTCTTTTCTCGTACAAGAGAAATGGATCGATATTATGGCAATACTTATGGTTAAGTAAAGTGCATACATTAGAAGCAGAAGTATAAAATAATACTGTAAAAGCATTGATATGGTTTCTAAGCCATATGAAGGTTTAAAATGAATAAAATATATTACATACACATATACATTTGACTAAACGTACTCAACTAGTGTTTCTAAATAAGCCTACCCCGTGTACCTGACCTAAGTCTAATACGTGGGCGGGAATAGAAAGTTACAGTTTAAGTTAAGTTTGTTTTTGCCAAGTGACTGACTAAAGAATTCTCTGTGAGGGGTTATTCAGTTCTGTACCTGGAAGTTAGGATGAATGAGGGATGGTATCTCTCTTCTCTGCTCTCGATATTCCAGGCTGCCTGCGAGGGCTACCCGGAAACGCCGGTGCTGGATTTCTCGGCAGGAGAAAGCAGCGCGTCTCGTTCTCAGCGCGTCAGGAAGGCGGGGCTGCGCCAGCGGGGTCTGCTCTGCTCTGGGCTTCGGCAAGTATGGCTGCTCCGTCTCGTCACCACCACGTGTGTTTGCATAGGGCAATATCGGTAATATTTATACCTTTAAGGTGCCGAGATTGACGTAAGGATGGACATAGATACGTCAATAAGGATGTCATACGACCAGGTCGTTAGCACATTCTTTTGCTGAAGTTCTCGGTGAAATCAAAACAATGGCCGCAGGGTTTTTCCCAGGTTGTCATAGGTTTGATTTGTTATGAGAACTCCGTATGCCTTATCAGGGGCTGGAGGAATATCGCTTGTCTAATTAGATCGCAAGCGTTATGACCTAATCAGATAACACGTTCCTGTGCCGTAGTGTGGCTTCGTCAGATAACGGTATCTGCATCATGGGGGTTTGCTGCCTCATGGGCCGACTGCTAGTTAACTTGTTGGTTTGTTAACCAGAATAGGGTCAGGAATAGGGGGATCAATTCAGAACCTATAGGAATACATCACACTATGGGGTGATTTTATATTACATTTTGATATACTATATTGCCAGGAAACTTGGGCAAAGGATACAATACATATACCTGGGTTTAAAGCGCTTAGTATGCAAGCACTGGGGGGGTTTAAGTGGCAGAGCAAAGGGTGGGCTTTGTACTTATATATCGAATAAGTTAACAATAAATAAGATCAAGGTTTACCATGGGGAAAGTTATTATCAATCAATCACCCTTCATGTCAGTGGAACCTATTGTATTGTATTGTATTGGCTAGCTTTTACAATATTATTCCATCAGATAGACTTCTTAATGTGATAAAGAAACTGCTGGCCAATTATTTGAAATCCTTATGTACCAACACTGTTAAAGATAGGATGTTAATATTGGTTGGTGATTTTAATTGTGCTTTGTGCTCCAATGAGGATGGTAAAACTTGTGGTATTAATGATGAAGACGGTATAAGCAATACTCACTTTTGCCACTACAGAACAGGGGAGTTGTTTAACGAATTGGTCTTCTCCCTGGACCTGGTTTTCGCGAATGGGTTTGTCGTGGGGCTGAGCCTTGCATTTACACTGTGTTAAGTTGATATGAGTTTATTAGAAGTTTAAACGCCATTTTTCCTTTCTGCTGCTTTTTGGACACGGAACATTATAATAAATGTTTAGGGTCTAGCAGAGTGTTTTGCTTCAGACGAGAATAATATGTTTTTCTATATTAGCAGCCTTGCTTGGTAAGCTTTGTCTGAACAGTGAGTGCCGAGACCTTCAAGGTTATTTCAACACAGTGGGTGTTGTTCGGACTGATCAGCGCACGTTCTACACATAACATATATGCAGTTGTGGCCACCTCTGATTTTGGCGCGTTTAATAATGCACTGCGTAGGCATGAACACACACTTTTGGAGAACATTTGCATGCTGAGAGCTGGTGCAGAATCTGATGTGATCCATTTCTGCTAAGTACCAGAGGTATGGGGCCGCCCTTGTAATCCCAAGAGACCTTCTGTAGATATATAATAACCTACTAGCAAGGGAGAGTGAAATATAGGCATATTTTAAACCTGTTTCCATTTAGCATTTTAACATGCTTTCTCCCTTTGTATTTTATGGAATAGTAACTATGGTTATAATCTTGTTGCTTATAATATGTCTGCTTGTATTAGCTAAGATACTGCGGATGAGAACACAGCATTAGAAATAAATATTTCAAACATGCACGTGTCTTCTTTTACTCCCCGTGTTGGACTAGTATAAGAGTATAACGAAAGAGTGTTCATGTGTTCCACATTGCCTGAGGTAATCTAAGTTCCAGGTTCTGGGTTGTCTAATAATTGGTGTTTTGGAAGAGCCAATGAGATACTGATGCTAGTCTGGTAGGGGATATTGGGTACTAAGGTGAGTTTTGGCACACTCTAATTCACTGAGGTTCCAATGCCCACATGCATCAAGGTAAATTGCATTCGCAAACGGTGCGAATCGCAAAATTCGGCCGTTTGCGAATGCAATTTCCTTTTTTGGGATGCATTATTTTTTTTCATTTCTTCGCAATTTAAAGAATCGCAATTATGTTACGATTTCTTAAATTGCGATTGCATTTAAGAAATTGCAATTTGTGATTTCTTAAATGCAATGTGTTAGAACCGGCTATTTCTGGTAGGCTAAGGCTGATGCCAAAGCCAGGCAGAAACCACCATTCTAGTCAGGGCAAGGAAGTCACACGCCAAGATAACCCCTGCTCACCCTCTAGGTAGCTTGGCACGAGCAGTCTAGGCTAAACTCGGAGGCGATGTGTAAAGCATTTGCGTCAGCGCACAACAGCAACAACATACTAGGTACACCACAAAAGAGACTCCACACAAGGTTATATTAAAATAACTTTTGTATTGTCAAAACATGTCAGATAGAAATTACACATGTACATTGTACCAACTGGCACGGCAATATTCACAAGGGATTATTTACAAGACAGGGCCACATGGGCCACTGTCTGAATCAACACTTTGCAGATATAGAAATACTTGTCAGTAATTAGAATAAAAGTATATAAACTTCACTGTAACACAAAGTAACAGTTATAGATCACATCCAGTAACTACTGGGAACAGGTAAGTACCACTTACGCAACCCTAAACCCCTTAGGAGACTTTCACGCAGGGGACCAGGACCTCACTAGGACCACCTGTACTAAAAAGAACAACCCCCTAAGTATCACACAGCATTTAGGGGTCTAAGCAAGAACACATTACCCATGATGCATAAATATACATTCAGAGGAGTAGTAAAGAAAAACACATAATGCATAAACCTATACATTCAGCGGTGTTTAAGAATAAAGCACATGATGCAATAAAAATACATTCAGAGGTACCAGAAAAATACAGTAGCGCAAAAGTCACATGATGTCTACAAACATTCAGAGGTGCAGGAATAAGACATGATGCAAGAAATCATTCAGAGGTGCAATAACCATACCATTGTGCAAAAACTCACATAAGCCACCACCTGTGGCAGTCCCTAGGCCAACTGGCCTTGTTGGGGCTAGAACGCCCTGAGTCTCAATGTCAGGGCGCGCTGCCATGCAGCGCCAGTCTCAAGAAAAGCCTAAACGTAGCAGGTGCCCACTACTTGCTGGGCACCTGGGAACACGCACAAGGGCCTAAACGCTGCAGCTGGCACTAAGTGCTGCGCAGCTGGGAAGGCCGGGCACCACTATGCCCTCGCTGTCCCACACAGGGACTCTCTCCTGAAATTGCGCCTAAACGGTGCAGCTGCCCACTAATTGCTGGGCAGCTGGAGATTCAAAACTGCGCCCGGGCCCTCACTGGCCCTAGAACGAACTGCGCAAAAGGTTGGAGCCACACAGACTCTGAAACAGCTGGGGGCGTTGGAGCCATCTGGCTCTTAAACAAAATATGGCCCCTCTGAGCTTCTCTGGGCTCACACATGTTGGGGCGACCCACTGCCAACTGGGGCCGCCCTAGATGCACCAAAGTCAATTATGCCCATCGAGCCTCGGGGCTCGCCCAACAAGATGAGGCCCCTTGAGCCTCTCTGGGCTCGCAAAACGCTGGGGCGACCCACTGCCAACTGGGGCCACCCTTGAAGCTCTCGTGGCTTCGCACTGGCACCAGGCGCGAGCTCGCGCCACTGGGGGGGGCGGACACCGTTACCGTGCCCCGGCGCCCCTCTTCTCTTCTGCCCCACTCTGCCCAGACTCACCGGCAGCCCCTCTCGGGCGAGGCGACGGCAGGTCTCTGCTCCCTCGAGGCTCTCCCTCCATGTTGGGAGCCTCGCGCCGGCCTTCTCTCTTCCTCGCCGGGGCTCCCTCTGCACACGGGAGCCCCTAGCAGCAGACCACGAGTCTTCTCCTCTCTGCAGGGCTCCCTCGGCACACGGGAGCCCTGCCAACTGGCCGCCTCGTCTCCCTGGGGCTCCCTCAGCCGAGAGGAGCCCCGTCAACCGCCGCCATCTCCCGCGCCTTCCTTTCTTCCTACCGCCGACTGCGGGGGGCGGGACTTCCGGCCGGCCGCGCTGAGATTGGCCGGCCGGCCGACCACTTCCGGGTCGCTGCGGGCAGCGCAGCGGCCCTCCTCTTTAGGCAGGCAGGCGGGGAACCACGATTCGAGGGGTGGAACCCTCGATACAAACAGCACCCAATAAAAGTTGAAGCGCTATTAAGCGCTTGGGGCCAAGTAGCGCTGTAAATACAGATAAAGCGCTCTCCAGCGCTTGGGGGCCATAAAGCGCTCCAAAGCGCTAGAAAAATAGGCAAAGCGCTCCCAAGCGCTAGGAAAGGCAAATAAAGCGCTCCTAAGCGCTATTGACCAGCAAAGTCTCCCAAGAAATGCAGCAGGCAGGGGGACAGTCAGGAAAAGTCCCCCAGCAGTCCATCAGGGCATCCAGGGGCTGGGCAGCGCCCGCCCCGGGTAGATTCCAGTCAGCAACAGAACAAGACAAGAACAAATTGGAAGGGAACACAGCCCCTTCTTATACACAAAAAAGGCTTTGAAGTCTTTTGTAGTCTTTGTGTAAGCGAGCCCCTTAGCCCTCGGTGTATCTGGTTTCCCTCTCCTGTCAGCCTCAGGTCAGAGGTGACAGTGGGCCATCAGGAGGGAGAGCCATCAGGGGTGGGCCGACAGGCACAGCCTGGTTCAACCAGACGCTCTTTCCTCCCCTCCCTAACAGCAGATGGGGGCCTTTCATCTACGGCTGACTCAGACCCCCTCCTCCGGGCCCTGCAGACCCCGTCCTACTCAAAACAGACAGTCCATCCACCAGCAGGCCCAGGCACTCCTGGGCCAGGCGCATCAGCCAATCACGTGCCAGCAGACTCACTACACAATTATGCCAACTTCTAAAAGTGGCGCTTCTAGACTAGACACAGCCATGCCGCATATACCATTCTGCAGCATTCCTTCTCACGAGTTCACACATATCAAACTCAACCCTGCACTCCCCATGCATCAGGAATCTACCATGGGCAAACATATTCCCCATTCATTCCTATGGGAGGGCAGGTCACTCACCATCCATACACAGAGAGCACACGCACTTTACACTGTACCACAGTGAAAAAAGTGCGCAGAGGCCTAAAATCACCAATCCAGGTTCCAAAAACAGGCTAGGAAAAAGCAAAAAGTCACGGGGTGAACCTGCCCAAAGGACCGGGTCCAACACATCCCCCTTCCAGCCAAAACGCAGGGTAGACCAATCACTACACTGATGGTCTTCAATGCTTTGGGCGACAAAACCACGGACACGGGCCTGCACGGCAGGGACACCATCCAGTTTTTCGCCACTCGGAACCCACAATGACTTCCCTCAACAAAAGCTCTCTGGCACAACTAGGATACCCCACTGGTACACACTAGTCATCCACAGTCAGGACCAGGCCCTAGGCCATCCAAACATCACAGGTCCTAACCAATCCACAGAGTGGGGGCAGTAGCCCCTGGCACACAATAGCCAATCGCCACTCTCTCTCTCAGGGTAGCTACACTACCACTGATCCAACAACCTTGGGACCACACCCCCAGGTTGACCGGAGGTCACGGCAAGAATGCCCCATCCTACCTCTACTCCACCAATGTTAGAACTGGGGGTCTCTAGTTGGCAGAGGTAAGTACCTTAGACCAAGTAGAGACCCTTGCTTCCAGTCAGGGTGAAGGAATAACCCTCACAGGGAAGCACTCACCAGGACACAACTCTCCTAGCAAATCAGGACCTCACTCCGTCACTGGTCTACCACCTGGAAACTAGTTCACTTCTGAGGTACAAAGCACACAGCACAGTCCCTCTTCAAGCAGGTGGGGGGGACACAGCACACAGCAAAGCCCCCTTTCCTCTACCTTAGTGGAAACAACAAACTGCAGGTGGGCCCCAGAACACACAGCAAGGGCAGCCCCCTCAGTCTCTTCAGCTGATCTACTTGGGTAGAGATTCCTCTTGACCTGGAAGCTTCCTAATCTCCCAACCTAGGATTTAAACCTTCAAGTTGCACCGGGGTCAGAAGTACACCGTCCTTCTGCACCCCCTTCCAGTTCTATGATTACAGGCCCAGTATGTCTCAGGCTAGACAGAGCACACGCCAGCGGCGTAGCAGCGACACACTCTCCTCCAGTACTCCCTATCACAGTGTGATTCTCAGTATGTTCCAGGCTAGACAGAGCACACGCCAGCGGCGTATCAGCAACACACTTTCCTCCCACCGGGGTCAGAAGTAAGGACACCGTCCCTCTGCACCCCCCTCCAGAGTTCTGCACCCTCCCACCTGGGAGCGGTACCCCTGGAAGCCAACAACCGGTCAGGACACTGACTAGGAGATGCCCTTCCCTCCAGGTCAGGCTGAACCTGAACCTGGCCTCCCCCCTCCTCGGGGAACAACCTCCAGAGGCCCCAAAAAATGGTCAAGCACTCTAGACGGTCAAATGCCCAGCGAACCAGGACATTTGCACTTTCCACTTAGGAGCGGGACTGCCCAACACCAGGACCGCCGGAGTTCTGATTACAGACACTCCCCGTCCTCTAGACACAGGAAGATCCTCTTCAAATGACCTGTATGTACAGTCTAGGCCCCTGACCTGGCGCTCCCTTAGGGAACCCTCCAGGCCCTGAGATAGGGTTTCGGGCCAACGTGGGACACACCGTCCCACACTCACTCCGCCTCCACTGAGACAGGGAGTGAGCCCCCACACCCCTACCATACTACTGGGACCTAGCTGGGTTACACATGAACCTCTTCCCCTTCACAGGATCATCAGATACACAAGCCACTACTTTTAGAATCACTCCCAAATGCCTCTGCAAGACATCTAGCACACCGCCAGACATCCACCTTCTTGTCCAATGCCTCTGCAGGACGTCCTGCACACCACCAGAGGTACACCTCAGGTGCAAGCTCCTTAAAAAAACCTCACACGAACTCCTCCAGTTCAAGACACCACTCATCCACACACTCCCCCTCCAGACTGGTGAGACAGTTCCTCACTGCCTCTGACTCTCAACCTGTCACTCTCTTACTGAGCACCAGGCACCATACTCTGGGAACTGGGAATGGGACTTCACGCACTGGACACATTTAAGCTGCCACCACTGGATCCTACCATACTGGGGAATCCAGACACACACACTACACTCAGGGAATAACCACCCTCCTGAGCAAGCAATTTCTCCTCCACCCTCCCTCTCTTCCATCTACCCACAAAGGGACAGGAAATGGACACTGGACCCAGCAAGGGATTCCTAATCTATGGGAACCTCCCCTCTCTACTGGCGTCCCGCCCTGTCATTTTCTCTCATCTGCCACTAGACATAAAGCGCAGGAACACCATCTGAAAATGACACTCTTGAGGAAAACCAAAATCAAAAACAATAATCCCAAACATGTGACTATCTGAAAAAAAATGCAGAGTTTTGTAATGTAGCCAGTTGTTGCTATGGCACTGCGCAAACACAAGTCCAAATCCCACCGCTGCCACCAATGTTAGAACCGGCTATTTCTGGTAGGCTAAGGCTGATGCCAAAGCCAGGCAGAAACCACCATTCTAGTCAGGGCAAGGAAGTCACACGCCAAGATAACCCCTGCTCACCCTCTAGGTAGCTTGGCACGAGCAGTCTAGGCTAAACTCGGAGGCGATGTGTAAAGCATTTGCGTCAGCGCACAACAGCAACAACATACTAGGTACACCACAAAAGAGACTCCACACATGGTTATATTAAAATAACTTTTGTATTGTCAAAACATATCAGATAGAAATGACACATGTACATTGTACCAACTGGCACGGCAATATTCACAAGGGATTATTTACAAGACAGGGCCACATGGGCCACTGTCTGAATCAACACTTTGCAGATATAGAAATACTTGTCAGTAATTAGAATAAAAGTATATAAACTTCACTGTAACACAAAGTAACAGTTATAGATCACATCCAGTAACTACTGGGAACAGGTAAGTACCACCTACGCAACCCTAAACCCCTTAGGAGACTGTCACGCAGGGGACCAGGACCTCACTAGGACCGCCTGTACTAAAAAGAACAACCCCCTAAGTATCACTCAGCATTTAGGGGTCTAAGCAAGAACACATTACCCATGATGCATAAATATACATTCAGAGGAGTAGTAAAGAAAAACACATAATGCATAAACCTATACATTCAGCGGTGTTTAAGAATAAAGCACATGATGCAATAAAAATACATTCAGAGGTACCAGAAAAATACATTAGCGCAAAAGTCACATGATGTCTACAAACATTCAGAGGTGCAGGAATAGGACATGATGCAAGAAATCATTCAGAGGTGCAATAACCATACCATTGCGCAAAAACTCACATAAGCCACCACCTGTGGCAGTCCCTAGGCCAACTGGCCTTGTTGGGGCTAGAACGCCCTGAGTCTCAATGTCAGGGTGCGCTGCCATGCAGCGCCAGTCTCAAGAAAAGCCTAAACGTAGCAGGTGCCCACTACTTGCTGGGCACCTGCGAACACGCACAAGGGCCTAAACGCTGCAGCTGGCACTAAGTGCTGCGCAGCTGGGAAGGCCGGGCACCACTGTGCCCTCGCTGTCCCACACAGGGACTCTCTCCTGAAATTGCGCCTAAACGGTGCAGCTGCCCACTAATTGCTGGGCAGCTGGAGATTCAAAACTGCGCCCGGGCCCTCACTGGCCCTAGAACGAACTGCGCAAAAGGTTGGAGCCACACAGGCTCTGAAACAGCTGGGGGCGTTGGAGCCATCTGGCTCTTAAACAAAATATGGCCCCTCTGAGCTTCTCTGGGCTCACACACGTTGGGGCGACCCACTGCCAACTGGGGCCGCCCTAGATGCACCAAAGTCAATTATGCCCATCGAGCCTCGGGGCTCGCCCAACAAGATGAGGCCCCTTGAGCCTCTCTGGGCTCGCAAAACGCTGGGGCGACCCACTGCCAACTGGGGCCGCCCTTAAAGCCCTCGTGGCTTCGCACTGGCACCAGGCGCGAGCTCGCGCCACTGGGGGGGGCGGACACCGTCACCGTGCCCCGGCGCCCCTCCTCTCTTCTGCCCCACTCTGCCCAGACTCACCGGCAGCCCCTCTCGGGCGAGGCGAGGGCAGGTCTCTGCTCCCTCGAGGCTCTCCCTCCATGTTGGGAGCCTCGCGCCGGCCTTCTCTCTTCCTCGCCGGGGCTCCCTCCGCACACGGGAGCCCCTAGCAGCAGACCACGAGTCTTCTCCTCTCTGCAGGGCTCCCTCGGCACACGGGAGCCCTGCCAACTGGCCGCCTCATCTCCCTGGGGCTCCCTCAGCCGAGAGGAGCTCCGTCAACCGCCACCATCTCCCGCGCCTTCCTTTCTTCTTCCCGCCGACTGCGGGGAGCGGGACTTCCGGCCGGCCGCGCTGAGATTGGCCGGCCGGCCGACCACTTCCGGGTCGCTGCGGGCAGCGCAGCGGCCCTCCTCTTTAGGCAGGCAGGCGGGGAACCACGATCCGAGGGGTGGCACCCTCGATACAAACAGCACCCAATAAAAGTTGAAGCGCTATTAAGCGCTTGGGGCCAAGTAGCGCTGTAAATACAGATAAAGCGCTCTCCAGCGCTTGGGGGCCATAAAGCACTCCAAAGCGCTAGAAAACTAGGCAAAGCGCTCCCAAGCACTAGGAAAGGCAAATAAAGCGCTCCTAAGCGCTATTGACCAGCAGGAAAAGTCCCCCAGGAGTCCATCAGGGCATCCAGGGGCTGGGCAGAGTCCCCCATCAGCCCTTTGCAGGGCAGAGGGGTCCCCCAGAAGTCCTCCAGCCTCCAGGGGATGTGCAGCGCCTGCCCCTGGTAGATTCCAGTCAGCAACAGAACAAGACAAGAACAAATTGGAAGGGAACACAGCCCCTTCTTATACACAAAAAAGGCTTTGAAGTCTTTTGAAGTCTTTGTGTAAGCGAGCCCCTTAGCCCTCGGTGTATCTGGTTTCCCTCTCCTGTCAGCCTCAGGTCAGAGGTGAAAGTGGGCCATCAGGAGGGAGAGCCATCAGGGGTGGGCCGACAGGCACAGCCTGGTTCCACCAGACGCTCTTTCCTCCCCTCCCTAACAGCAGATGGGGGCCTTTCATCTACGGCTGACTCAGACCCCCTCCTTCGGGGCCCTGCAGACCCCGTCCTACTCAAAACAGACAGTCCATCCACCAGCAGGCCCAGGCACTCCTGGGCCAGGCGCATCAGCCAATCACATGCCAGCAGACTCACTACACAATTATGCCAACTTCTAAAAGTGGCGCTTCTAGACTAGACACAGCCATGCCGCATATACCATTCTGCAGCATTCCTTCTCACAAGTTCACACATATCAAACTCGACCCTGCACTCCCCATGCATCAGGAATCTACCATGGGCATACATATTCCCCATTCATTCCTATGGGAGGGCAGGTCACTCACCATCCATACACAGAGAGCACACGCACTTTACACTATACCACAGTGAAAAAGTGCGCAGAGGCCTAAAATCACCAATCCAGGTTCCAAAAACAGGCTAGGAAAAAGCAAAAAGTCACGGGGTGAACCTGCCCAAAGGACCGGGTCCAACACAATGCATTAACATTTTTTTTTGCAAATAGGAAGAGGTAAATTACCATGAAGTTGAACTTCATGGTAATTTGTGAAAACTTTCAAAAATGCACAAAAGTGCATTTTTGAAAGTTTCATTTTACACACACACATGCCCTTGGGGCATGTGTGTGTGAAAAATGTTCTTAAAATTTAATTTCAGGGGTGCAGGGGTGAGGTTCCGTGACGATTTTACTCGTGTTTGTAACATTGTCGTAAATACATAATTTTGGTATCAGTGGACCGCAAATGATCCATTTAGTATATCCTGGTGTTTTCGCTATGCTACGAGCAAGAGCACTCCTGTTACCAACACAATTGTGATTTACCCATGGCATCCATCTTAGAACAAGGAAGCCATTTTGTATTCCTTGCCCTCACATAGTCAATGGACACGCAATGACCTCTTTTCATTTAAGGACACGTAGGCTTTAACCGGCGATTCACCTTGCTAGTGACACGTGCACCTTAGGCCAGCAACGCTGTAGCAGCATGACTCGGCAAGAACTGCCTCCCCAGCCTGAGGCCAGTCCTGCTATACTGGTTCTCGTGTTCGTTGGCCTGATCATGATTAGGCGGCCGAAGCTGGTAACCGTGCCCATTTACGACCCACAAACATTTCTTATCCTGTCTTTCTATCTTCTACACCTGGCTCTGCTCCTTTCCTTCTGGGCCTTTATTAGGGGGAGGTAACGAAATTTACGATGAGGCGGTCCGGGTCTTGAATGAAGAATTGACATGGGATTATGATGGACTAGTGGGAACCCTTCATTCGTAATGTTTTGACATCAGATACTGTTGACGATTCCTGTGCAACGCCAAATATTTATTGTTTAAGACACGAATGTTTAGAACTGTGGTAACATGTAAAGAATTTGCCCCGAGCAGAATATTTAGTATATAAGGAACAACCCTCTTTGTACAAATCGAACAGGCTCCTAGACACTGCCCGTGTGCAGTTTCTGTGACTTCTGTGTCCCTGCAGTAATAAACCTTTGGTCTTTGACGCCACCATCGAGAAGCCCGTGTTTCTATAAGTTTGTGCACCAAGACAGGTTGAACTCCGGGGTCTTCGGGTGTTGTCCCTGACACCTCTGGACGGAACCAAAAAGTCCAGAACTCCAATTGGCGCCCAACGTGGGGCGACGTCATTCGGTACCGGTCCAAAAGCCTGAAGAATTCGAGGAGCTTCGTGTGAAGATTTCAGAGGGAGGCGCCCCACTTCATCGATCCCGGCATATCGCAAAAGTGGCCCCGACGTCCTCTTCCACGAGGGTTCCCGTTCAGACGGCTGCAGTGCTCCGTTGCCTTGACCGTCGCCCTGTCTTGGACCCGAGGTGCAGTCCTCAGTACGGCGAAACGTGACGGGTTTCTCCTTGGTGACGTCTTCAGTGCCTCAGTTAAGTATTTAGTGGTTGCTAGTTGGTTATTTTGTGAGGGTTGCTCCTGTTTGGATAATCCTTTTAGTTCTCAGTTCAGTTCAGTTCTGTAAGATTATCACTGGTTATTCTGGTTATGATAATCATTCTGTTCAGTTCAGGTATCGATACATTTGTCAGTTCTGGTAGGCCTAAGTTCGTGGTTCGAGTGCGCATCTTTTCTGTTTGTGTCTTGTTTGTCTTGTGTTCCGGATTATAAAATGGTAAGTCGGAAAAATTGTATGTTGTCTTGTTTTAGTTGCAACAGTGATTCCCGGTTGGAGGACTCGTGTTTGGTTCCTCCGATTGGAACTCCCCTTTATGATCTATATTGCAAATTTGGTGTGGGCCCTATCTCTTATAACGAGGTATGGATCCGCTTCACAGAGAAAGATGGTGTCCTTAGTTGGCCACTACATGGTAGTTTTGAACCTGAAGTTCTCGATAATCTAGAAAGAAGGTTATTTAAGAAGAAAGCCCGGCCGGCAATGTTTGATTCTTTCCGTTATTGGCGAAAAGAATCTAATCAGAGAGAAATTAAAAAGTTGAAGAAAGAACAGAAAGAGCAAGAGTTAACTTTAGAACAGTCTGCTAGGCAGCTGCAACTCAACGAGTCTGAAAAAGCAATGGAGGTGGCCAATAGAGAGCGTAATTTAGCGATAGACAAGTGCTATCCTGCTTTGCCAACGAGTACGACTAAGATAGTAGAGGACCCTGAAAAGGATCCCCTGTTGTCTTACTTGTTACGATCACCCCCACCGTATGCACAGGGTGCTACGGCTCCGCCTATACCGAATGTTCAATTACCGGTTGCTGGACAACCTGGTGTCCCTGTTCTCGCTCCCCTGAATCAAGTTCCTGTACCTCCTGTGGTCAATATTAATGTTCCTTCGACAACCCCTCTTCTAGGGTTGCCGACTTCTTTACCTATGCCTGTGTCGCTCACACCTGCTAGTTCACAAGCTATCTTGCCTGCTACTCCTACTGTTCCTAATCTATCTGTTCCAACTGCTACTCTATTCACTGCCTCTGCTAATATTATGACTCCGCTTTCTGTTCGTCGAAGAATCACTGATTCTGTCTCTAATATTCTATCTCCCTTCTATAAAACTCTGATTAAGACTCCTACCTCTGACCCTGTGCAGAGACGTAGTCAGCTTCCCAGTACTGAAGAAAGAGGAATACTAGATTCCACTGCTCTTAGATGGGTTTCGAAAGTTGGAAGATATAATGTACAAAATGTATTAGATACATTTATGCAATGGAACGAACCGACACAACGATATGTGTTCGATGAAATGTGTTTCCTTCTACGTGAGGAATTGGAAGAGGATGACCCTGAATCAAATCTAGGAGAATTAATTAATGTTCAGAAAGAGTTTGCTACAGGTATGATAGTTGGACAGAATATAAAAGAAGCGATGGAACTGGTTTTAAGTTATAGATCCGACTCATCCCTTCTTTCACCGAGAGAGTTAGAGAAACGTAGTACGAAACGAAATCGTCAATATCCAATGAGAGAGGTTCCACCAATTTGGCGTGAAGCTGTGCAAGCTAATGTAAACCTTGGTATTGCAGCCGCTCCGGCACAATTCCAGAGAGTATGGATACATATTCCATGGAAGCGAGCTGAAGTGTTAGCAGTGAAACAGGCCTTGCCAGATCCGCGTAAAAATCCTGCAGGGTACTACAAAGAGTTGGCTCAAACAGTTGACGCTTGTGTATTGAATCTTGCTGACATAGATCTGCTATTTGGTAATGTAGTACCGCAACCAATTTGGGCTAAAATTCGTAAAGAGAATCATCCAGTTGCCCTAGGTGGTGACTGGGCAGCTATAATTGCAGCGGATGGTCAACAAATAGGTGGTTCCAAACCAGAACCCCTAATTGCTAATTTGCCTGGTAGAATAATCGATTTAATGAAAACCTTAATGCCTGCATTACGCGTTAACTGGGATAAATTGTCCGCATGCAAACAAAAGAAAGACGAAAGCGTCTCCGACTTTTTCACAAGATTCGAAGAGACTTTCGTAGATCATAGTGGTCAGGATATGAGCACAGAAGGGGGCCAGAGATTATTTGTCGATAAATTTGTGCACAATCTGTTGCCAGAACTTAGTAGTAAATTGAAGAATTCTGAAAGTGCGTGGGCTGTCTCTACGACTGCGCAAATACTTGCGACTGCTCAATACTACGAAAATAGGGATAAAGAAGAGAAGGAGAAATCAGATAAAAAGACGAAAGATTTAAAAACTAAAGTACTTTTACAGCAAGCTTATCCGCCTCGCACGAATCAAACTAATATGCAGCAAGGGTCATATCAAAGAACGGATTATAATTTTCAAAGGCCACAATATCAATGGAATCAATGTGCTTATTGCAAAAAGGAAGGTCATTACAAAAGTGAGTGTCCAGTTCGGGCGCAAAATAATGATGCGGCAGCTCAGAGAGGTCGTGGTAGTTCTATGCAAAACTCTAGAGGTCGAGGACGAGGTGCTATGCCTCCACGGACAAGTGATCGCCCCTCTAATTATTTCGATCAGCGAAATGGACAATCTGCCCAACAGAATAGGTCTCCACAGTATCATGTCGAAGACTATTATGAAACTAGTGAGGAAATTCAGCAAAGTGAATACTAGGACAGCCATGGACAAGGAGAGGGAGTAGTATCAGTACCAGTAGATCAGAGTGGACCTTATGTCGCAGTAGCAACATCAGGTATAGTCGAACCGTTTCTGTTGGATACTGGTGCAGCAAAAAGTTCTATCATACATGCGAAACTCCCTGGCGCACCTTTGTCTGGCTCAACAAACGTTTCAGTAGGTTTTTCGGGCGCCCCTGTTCACAACCCTGTTTCTGGTCCTTTGTCTATTTCTGTTGGACCCCGTCATTTGAAAGCACCCCTGATTTTGACGACAGGTTGTAACGAAAATCTGCTTGGTTTAGACTTGTTAAAACGCCTGTACGCGACACTGTACTGTTCTCCAGCAGGAGTACAGCTTACGTTGGGTAAAAGAATCATCTCCCCGATGTACTTATCGATGGATGCACTCCCACCAGAGCTGCGTTCACTCCCTGATACTCTTTGGGCGACTGGTCCTAATGATGTAGGTCTCTTGGAAATTCCACCCTATGTAGTAACTTTGAAAGCAAATGTCAAACTTCCACGAATTCCACAATACAGAATCTCTAGTGAAGGTGAGCGTGCGCTCCTACTAATAGTACAAGACCTGATCAAGAAAGATGTTGTAGAAGAGACTAGAGGTAATGTCTGTAATAGTCCTGTACTGCCTATTTTGAAACGAACTGACCCTACAAAGCCTCCAGTATATAGGTTCGTAATTGATCTTAGAGAGGTTAATAAAATTGTGATCCCACAGTTTCCTGTGGTACCAGACATTACTGCATTGTTAACGTTGATTCCCGCTACAGCAGCATGGTTTTCAGTTGTCGACTTGAAAAATGCCTTTTTCAGCATTCCGATAGCCGAGGAAAGCAGAGATATTTTCGGTTTTTCTCTAGGAGGACGAAGTTTTAGATTTAAACGCGCTCCACAAGGTTATTGTGAAAGCCCATCCATTTACAGTCAAGCATTAAAAAGTCAGTTAGATTCCGTCGTACTTCCTCGTGGTTCTGCTTTAGTACAGTATGTTGATGATCTTCTAGTGGCTGCCGATGACAAGGAAACTTGCAAAACAGCTACGATTTCTTTATTGCATCACTTATCAGATTTGAATCACAAGGTGTCACCTTCAAAAATGCAATACTGCTGCCAAGAAGTGACCTACCTAGGTCATCTCTTGTCAAAGGAGGGAAGGAAGTTGACCCCAGAGAGAATAAAAGCAATTACACAGATGAATGTTCCTAGTACGCAGAGAGAAGTACGTGCCTTTTTAGGTATTACCTCATATTGTAGGCAATGGATCCCAAATTTTTCTCTTTTAGCAAAACCATTGGTAGCTTTGACTGGGAAAAATGTTCCGAGTCCGGTACCATGGTCTGCAGAATGTCAGCAGAGTTTTTCTGTGTTACGAAATGCACTGTGTTCAGCACCTGTATTGGGTACACCCGACTACAGTAAGCCATTCACGCTCTATGTCCACGAGAGAGAAGGTTGTGCATTGAGTGTTTTAACGCAGAAATTTGGTGATAAACAACGCCCTTGTGCGTATTTTTCATCAACATTAGATCCAGTAGCTAGAGCATTGCCTAGTTGCTTGAGAGCTACAGCCGCAGCTGCAGCTTCCATTCGACAATCTGCTGGTTTAGTAATGAACAACATGCTAGTAGTTATGGTTCCTCATGCTGTGGATACACTCATGAACCGAACCAAGACGCAACACCTTACCAGTGCTAGACTATCAGGCTATGAACTGACACTATTAGCTAGTCATATTCAGATCAAAAGATGCAATGTATTGAATCCAGCAACATTGTTGCCGACTAGCCAAGAGTCGAGTGATTCCGAACCACACGACTGTTGTTTCAGAACTGAGGAAGAAACAAAAGGACGAATCGACCTAAAAGACACTCCGTTGTCAGAACCAGATGGCACGCTGTATGTTGATGGGTCTTGCTTCAAATTGGAGAATGGTGATGTGACTGCTGCTTATGCAGTAACGACCTTGAGTACGATTGTGGAGACTGCAAGAGTGAGTCAGAATTCTGCCCAGGCTGCAGAATTGATCGCGCTAACAAGAGCGTGCGTTTTAGCTAAGGGAAAGAGAGTGAACGTGTTCACAGATAGTCAGTACGCGTTCGGCGTGGCCCATAGTTTTGGCCGTTTGTGGAAAGAGAGAGGTTTCATTACGTCCCATGGGACTAAGATTCAACATGGCCAGCTAGTTAATGACTTGTTGGAATCTCTAACCTTGCCGACTGAAGTTGCGATTGTGAAATGCAGTGCTCATAAAACAATCACAGATGATGTTGGTCGTGGGAATGCTTTTGCTGATGAGACTGCAAAACAGACAGCTAGAAATATGATGAGTAGAATGTATGTTGCAACGTCTACAAGATGGATTTCTGAGTCTGGAATGTGTGAAGACACAGTGGAAAGCGTGAAAGAAATTCAGAAAGAGGCGACTAAGGAGGAAAAACGTGCATGGAGAGAGAGCACGGGTAAATTGGACTCGAGTGGGTGTTGGATTGACTTGTCGGAACAACAGCGTTGGATGTTGCCTGATGCGTATGTGCTTGCAGTAGTAACGATGGCGCATGGATCAGCGCACATCAGTTCAAAAGGGATTTGTAAGATGTTGGCTCCGGTCTGGAAGAATGACGGAATTAGTAAGTGTGCAGAGAGAGTGGTGAGAAATTGTATGGTATGCTTGATGCATAATCCTGGCAAGGGGATCCCCACACCTGCGGGTCACTTCGCTCCTCCTTCCTGCCCCTTTGAAGTGATCCAACTAGACTTCATTCACATGGACCGTTGTAATAACCTGAAATACGTCCTAGTGGTAGTTTGTGCTTTTTCCAGATGGATCGAAGCATACCCACTAAAGGACAATACTGCCTTATCCACTGCCAAAATTCTTCTTAAAGAATACTTCCCCCGATACGGAATGCCACGGATTGTATGGTCAGATAACGGAAGTGAGTTCGTAGGGAAAGTTATGCAGAGTGTGTGTGCCGGCCTAGGGATTAGGCAAAAATTCCATAGTGCAAATCATCCCCAGTCCGCGGGTTTAGTCGAGGGTTACAATGGCACCCTTAAACTGAAACTCGCTAAGATACAAGCATCCACGGGTTTGTCCTGGCCAGACGCATTGCCTTTGGCTTTGCTATCAACAAGAGCAACTGTACATTCTAGAGTAGGGCTTAGTCCCTACGAAATAGTTTTCGGTCGTCCTGCAAATGTTTGGGGGGTACCTAGACCGAAAGAATTTAAGCAGCTGGAATACCCAATGTTAATTGATTACCTTTTCGACTTGACTGCTAAATTAAGTCTTATTCACCAACAGGTTTTCGATGCATTGCCAAAACCATCAGAGAGTCCAGGCCATCAGCTGAAACCGGGTGATCAGGTGGTCATCCGAAATTTTGCAAGAACGAAAAATCTTCAGCCCAGATTTATTGGCCCGTTCCAAGTCCTGCTAGCAACGAGAACTGCTATTCGTGTGGCCGGAAGAAGAAATTGGATCCATACAACACACGCTAAACGTGTGCCTCTGCCACTTCCTTACGACAACTGGGTAAAGAAAGGAATCGGTGCCTCTGAAACGGAACAAGTCCCCAGGTTCATACCTTTCAGCGATGCAGAACTAATCACGGATTCACCGAATTCTGACTCTCCTCCTGAAACGGCTCTTTTGAACCCTGAACACTTGCCATCTGCACCAAAAGGACATTTGCCATCTGCGAACGTGAACATTGCAACGTCAGCTGAAAATATATTGTTTCCAGATCAGACAGCTCCTGCAAAACTGAGATACAACTTACGTTCTCGCAATATGGACAAATAAAGCAGGAAACTGCCTATTTTCAGATTTGAATTTGCTATACATTGCCTCCAGCCAGGAAGTTTGCTAAATACTCTGTATTGTTTCTTTTTGTTTTAAAATTGCCTTGCCGTCTGGGTAGCCGTAGGGTCGTGGCTGTGTGCCTAGTTGAATCTGCGGGGGTCAGACACAAGGTCGATCTTTCTGTTAGTTCTGGGAACTCCCAGGGCTGATAGAGGCATTTTCATCTACGTACACATCATCAGTGGTCGCGAACGGTCGTAGAAGATGGAGCTTCCTGAGCTGCAACGAGAAAATGTAATTTATGTTCGCAGAAATAGACTGTACAGAATACTTCACAGCAAATGCTTTCTAATGCAATGTGCAGTTACATTTTTAATTGTTTTGATAACGTTGGTGGGTGGAATCATCTTTGGTGTACATTTGATTTTTATGCCAGTAACTACAGTACCTCCCCTTGATCCTACTACTTCTACGGTTTCTTCTATGCATTCTTTTCACCCATTTCCTGAACACGAACAAGCTCGACGCTCAGAATTTATTAACAATACATTTGTACAGCTCTTGCATCAACACCAACTGGTAGTTAATACTACAGACTGCTGGGTGTGTGGCTTGATACCTCACACTATGGATAAAGGCATTCCCTATTTAGTCTTGCCTTTTAGCTACAATGGATCATTTCAAGCCTTTCAGACCATTTTTTCATATGCTCTTGAGACCTATCCTGCGCGTCCACCACGGTCCACTAAATACAACTCAGCCAACAAAGCTTTAGTCCAGGGAATTATTGACATGATTAAAGACGTCAATAATACTCCATCTTACCCCAGAGATGAATTACGGGTGTATTTGAGTTGGAACTCTACAGAGTATCGCCTTAGTTTGGGAGAAAGCAAGCGTAAAAGCTCCACTTCAGTTTGGGTCGTGCCTCACCGAGGTCAGGTCTGTTTGCAAGGAAATGGGAGAAATCCGAGAGCTCAGCTAGGGAGGAGTGAGTGCGTTGAGACTTACGTATTTCCGTCTAACTCCTCCCCTGCCTTTCTGACTGCTAGGGGTACCTACTTCATCTGTCAGGACAGAGCTTATACATGGCTACCTGCTGACTTCTCAGGTTCATGTTATATTGCTCGATTGTTACCTCCGACATACACTGCTTCTTCAGATTATCACAAGACCAGAGTAGCACGAGGTGTCTTCAGCAAGGAAGATACCGCTGGTCAAGAAGCTGGAGACTTTTTCAAAGGTTTCCTTCCGTTTTGGGGGCCTATGGCCAATAGTAGAAATCTACGTCAACTAACACGGGTAGTTGAATCTACTATTACAGAAACTGCTGGTGCCCTTAGTAACTTAACAGCTGAGCTTCAGGCGGACCGTCTCATGACGTTGCAGAACCGTATGGTTCTAGACGTAATACTTGCAGATCGAGGTGGGGTATGCAGAATGATCCAATCGAGCTGCTGTGTCTTTATTCCAAATAATGCTCCAACAGTCTATGAAGCAATCTCTAAGCTACACAAGATTTCCGACTCTATACACGTAGATAAGGGAAACTGGTCCTTCATGGAGTGGTTTTGGACTCTGGTATCAGCGTGGGGATGGAAGGTTCTGATGGTCATTGGTGTCATCCTAGTATTTCTGTTCTCGCGCTGTCTTATTATCCAATGTGGTCCCGCTCTGTGTAGTCTCTGTGCTGCAACCTGTTTCAGAAAATCACCTGCATTAGGAGAAAAGGCACGAGACAGGATGATGATACAACAACATGTCACTGACCTAATGAGCATAGAATTAGACTCTGACTCTGATATAGACTGAGTAATTGCCTATGTAAGGGCAAAAGGAGGGTCTGAGGTTCCGTGACGATTTTACTCGTGTTTGTAACATTGTCGTAAATACATAATTTTGGTATCAGTGGACCGCAAATGATCCATTTAGTATATCCTGGTGTTTTCGCTATGCTACGAGCAAGAGCACTCCTGTTACCAACACAATTGTGATTTACCCATGGCATCCATCTTAGAACAAGGAAGCCATTTTGTATTCCTTGCCCTCACATAGTCAATGGACACGCAATGACCTCTTTTCATTTAAGGACACGTAGGCTTTAACCGGCGATTCACCTTGCTAGTGACACGTGCACCTTAGGCCAGCAACGCTGTAGCAGCATGACTCGGCAAGAACTGCCTCCCCAGCCTGAGGCCAGTCCTGCTATACTGGTTCTCGTGTTCGTTGGCCTGATCATGATTAGGCGGCCGAAGCTGGTAACCGTGCCCATTTACGACCCACAAACATTTCTTATCCTGTCTTTCTATCTTCTACACCTGGCTCTGCTCCTTTCCTTCTGGGCCTTTATTAGGGGGAGGTAACGAAATTTACGATGAGGCGGTCCGGGTCTTGAATGAAGAATTGACATGGGATTATGATGGACTAGTGGGAACCCTTCATTCGTAATGTTTTGACATCAGATACTGTTGACGATTCCTGTGCAACGCCAAATATTTATTGTTTAAGACACGAATGTTTAGAACTGTGGTAACATGTAAAGAATTTGCCCCGAGCAGAATATTTAGTATATAAGGAACAACCCTCTTTGTACAAATCGAACAGGCTCCTAGACACTGCCCGTGTGCAGTTTCTGTGACTTCTGTGTCCCTGCAGTAATAAACCTTTGGTCTTTGACGCCACCATCGAGAAGCCCGTGTTTCTATAAGTTTGTGCACCAAGACAGGTTGAACTCCGGGGTCTTCGGGTGTTGTCCCTGACACCTCTGGACGGAACCAAAAAGTCCAGAACTCCAGGGGGGGTCCTTTGGACCCCCCTGCACCCAGGAAATAGCATTCTCATTTTGCAATTCCTTAATTGCGAATCGCAAAATGGGAATGGCTTCCCATTCATTCCTATGGGCCTCTAGGCCGATAGGAATCAATGAGTAGGGATTCCTTAATTGCAATTCGCAAATTGTGAATCGCAATTAAGGAAAATTAAGAAATCGCAAACAAAATTGTGATTCCTTAATGCATAGCATTTTGCGATTTCTTAATTGCGATTCCTTAATTTTCGCAATAAGGAAATCGCAAAATGTAAAAATGATGCATGTGGCCGCAAGTCTCTATGCACAGTTCTGTGTGGGAGCAGGATCCCTGCCTCAATCTATATGCCAGACCCATCCTAATGGCTCAGACTTTTAATGGTAGTGGCCTATTCATCCAGGTTGCACTCCTTTACAGTTGGTGACTTCTTCCCTCTCTGTATATCAGCCTCTCTTTTTCCAACAAGTAAATTGGGAAGGGACAAACAGGTTGACCAGGCATTGGCTAATGTAAAAATGTATAAAGTCAACCGATATACTCTACGTTGGTCCATGGTGGACCCTATAGCGGTCACACAACAGCTGATAACCAAATGTAGACTAGCCTTTGACACTTTCCTGAGTGAGTCAGCTACTCCCGACAGCATTCTATCCTCATTCCAAGTAATAGCAGATGTGGTAAAGGTAGTACTACATGCCCAAAGGTGAACAGCCTTTACAATGAAACTTTTACAACGCACTACCTTTACACCGCAACTTTTACAATGCAAACTATTACAACGCATTGCT
The DNA here is from genome assembly GCF_964261635.1 of Lissotriton helveticus. Lineage (NCBI taxonomy): Eukaryota > Metazoa > Chordata > Amphibia > Caudata > Salamandridae > Lissotriton > Lissotriton helveticus. The sequence goes on along the minus strand of NC_136060.1, from coordinate 217,677,527 downwards.
CTGGGGGGCGCTCTAGGATAGGGAATAGGTTAATTTACTATCCAATAACCTTCCCTAGTGTCCACGGGGACTGGAGTTGGAATAGTAAATTAAACTATTCATTATCCAGCACCCCAAAGCACTATGCGTTGTATGGACTGCGTTGTAATACTTACGTTGTAAAGGCATGCGATGTAAATGCATGCGTTGTAATGTCATACATCCGCGCGAGTTAAACAAACATCCACGGAATCCTATTAACATCAGGCAGGCGAGAAAGCGCTATAGGGTTGCCCTTATAGAAAAAAAATTGCCCTTAGGGAACAAGCCTGGGAATCCCTTCACATAGCTTCCCAAATGAAAGATAGTGCTGCCTTTTGGATCACCTGGAGCGGGCCCCTCAATTGAAATTGCCATATCCGAGGATCAGTGGATTGAATATATTTCCAGGGTGTATAACGGGCAGGGAAATTCTAATATCAAACTCACCAATTCTCAAGAGGAAACCTACCTATAGCTTGGACCTCCAGTTTACCCTGGAGGAATTAAATAAAGCACTCTCACCAAGCCTAGGAGGTAAGGCCCCTGAGTCAGATGGGTTCCCAGTGGACCTGTTTCATTTAAACACCAGTCTTTCGGGACCAATCATTACTCAGGTAATAAATGCCAGCTGCCAGGCTTATTATTCTGCCGACCTGGGTGGAATCTATCATTGTCCCCATTTTTAAAAAAGGGGACCGTCAGGATCCTGACTGCTATAGGCCCATTTCCCTATTGGACTCTTGGAAGTTGTTGGGTGAATTATCTTGGAACGCCTACATGATTGGGCCGAGGAAAGCCAGATCTTATCCGTTCTTCAATATGGTTTTCGCTAGGGGATAGGGACAACAGAGCAGAGCTTAAATTTAGCCATCTTCTTGGGCAAGTACATAGGGTGAAGTAGGGCAGATTATTCTTAGCCTTTGTGGACCTCACTGCGGTCTTTGAGTCTGTAAGGCATGATAAACTGTGGGAGGTCCTTGAGACCGTGGGGGTTGACCCTAACATTATTCCTTTTCTTAAGCATCTCTACAGTGGTGTGAAAGAATAATTGTATTATGGCTTGGGCGGTGAGCGTACTGCTTTGTTCCCCATCAGGAGGGGGGTTAGGCAAGGCTGTGTCCCAGCCTCCTTCCTTTTTAATCTTTATATTGATGGGTTGGGGCAGGCATTGCTTAAGGATGGTTGTGACTTTCCCCAAATAGGTGTTGGTCCTATACCTGCTCTCCTCTATGTGGATGATGCAGTGTTGATGTCACATACCCAGATTGGTCTCCAGAAGGTTTTAAACAGTTTTTCTAATTTTATGAAGAATCTTGGTCTTAGCATTAACCCGACAAAGACCAAGCTAATGAGATGTGGTCGTGGGAATCAGAGGTCCAGGGGAGGAACATTGGCTAACACCACAGTATATGGCGTGGCCTCAGGAGGCAAATTTAAAATGGGTAAGATCGTATTTACGTTTGCCTCACTGGTGTCCTCAATTCTTCTCAAATGACTTAGAGTTTTATTAGTAATTGCTTGGGCTGGACCAGATAGACCTGGTACATTAATTCCGGTATTACCCCTTGGCCTCTTGGACTCCAGTCGTCCATTAACCTCACTATTGTTAGACTGGGTTTGAGTGACTGGGGCCCTTGGTGTATTATTAGGCTTTCCATTAGAGTCAATAAGAATAGGTTGAGGTAGTGTAGGAATTAATTTATCCTGAATAGGCTGCTGATTACCAGCAATCTTTTCCTCCATATTATTTACCCTGGTTTTTATATTCGTAACTTTTAAACGGATAGGTTCTAGAAGGGTTGTTAAAAGGGTCTCCATTCTTCCCCAAAAACACTCATCAACTGCTGGATTAGCTATACTATTTGGGGGAAATACAGTCTCAATCTGACTGTTACCCTTATTTCCTTTTATTCAAGTTCTTTTGCAGCAGTTTTTTGCTGTTTATGGCCCGCATTCCCTTTAGCATTTTTTGCAGATGACCCTTCCCTATTAGTATGCCTTAATTTACGTCTTGCCTTCTGCCCTCTGGTCGTTACTCGCGGGCTATCGCTATTAACGCTTGAGATTGAAACAGAGATCGGACTTAAAAGCGTATCGCACCCCATCTTTTCTGTAGGATCCTCGATCAAAAGTGGAGGCTCAAAGGTTACATCCTTTGCAAAGATTGTGGGTGTCAAAGATAGCCTGGTTAAAGAGGGCATGGGTTCAGATGGTACATTACCCGTAATAGGAATAATATCATGTGATAATAGGGTAGGTTGAGCCCCTGGCAAGGCAACAAAAGATGGCGCTAGTATTGAGTCCTGAGAATTTATTGTGAACATCGATATATTTGTAGCAGGCAATGGGGGAGCGTACCAGCTGGGAGGGAAAGCCGCCTTTCTGTGCTTTCAATGGCAGATGCAACCACCCCTATAGTTTTTTGCAGCATTCGATCGATTGCTGTCAAACTAGGGAGAGGAGTATTTAAAGCTACCCTTTGCTTCGTGGCGGGGACAGGCTGCGCGAGAGTATTCTTCCCCATAATCTAGCACAGAGATGCAAACAGTTTTGGAGTTAATATCAGAAATAATACGGTGATACCAGCATACAAAAAAAAAAGCGAATCAAACACTGAGATACAAAACATATACTCTTATTTAAAAATCTAAATGAAATATTTAGTACAATATTGCTGTAAGTTCATAAGATGCTGACTAGGAGCTGCGGCGGCAGGGGGAGACCAAGTGCGGCGCTGCGGGGCGGCGAAACCAGCGGGAACAAAGAGCGTCATAAACAAGTGCCCCAATGTCAATAGCACCCCCACTCCACCGGGGATGCCCTCAGATTTAAGCAGCTCCTGGCGCGGAAAACGTGGTGGCAGCTTCCAGCCGCATAGTCTCTCGGCAGTTGTGGTTCCCCCCTCGCTGCGGTCGCGCTCTGGTAGCAAGGAGCTGCGGCGGCAGCGGGAGACCATGTGCGGTGCTGCGGGGCGGCGAATCCAGCGGGACCAGCGGGAACAAAGAGCGTCACAAACAAGTGCCCCAATGTCAATAGCACCCCCACTCTACAGGGGATGCCCTCAGATTTAAGCACCTCCTGGCGCGGAAAACGCGGTGGCATCTTCCAGCCGCAAAGGCTCTCGGCAGTTGTGGTCCCCCCTCGCTGCGGCCGCGCTCTGGTGGAAAGAAGCTTCGGCGGCAGAGGGAGACCAAGTGCGGCGCTGCGGTGCGGCAAAACCAGCGGGACCAGCGGGAACAAAGAGCATCACAAACAAGTGCCCCAATGTCATTAGCACCCCCGCTCCACCGGGGATGCCCTCAGATTTAAGCGCCTCCTGGCGCGGAAAACGCGGTGGCAGGTCCGGCCGCAAAGGCTCTCAGCACTTGTGGTTTCCCCCTCGCTGCGGCCGCGATCTGGTGGAAAGGAGCTGCGGCGGCAGAGGGAGACCAAGTGCGGCGCTGCGGGGCGGCGAAACCAACGGGACCAGTGGGAACAAAGAGCGCCATAAACAAGTGCCCCTATGTCAATAGTGTAGTGTAGTGTTTTAGGGTTTAGGGTAGTGTTGTAGTGTTTGTGTAGTGTAGTGTTTTAGGGTAGCGTTGTAGTGTTTGTGTAGTGTGGTGTTTTAGGGTAGTGTTGTAGTGTTTGTGTAGTGTTTTAGGTTTTAGGGTAGTGTAGTGTTTGTGTAGTGTAGTGTTTTAGGGTTTAGGGTATTGTTACAGTGTTTGTGTAGTGTAGTGTTTTATCGTTTAGGGTAGTGTTGTAGTGATTTAGGGTTTAGGGTAGTGTTGTAGTGTTTGTGTAATGTGTTTTAGGGTTTAGAGTAGTGCTGCAGTGTTTGTGTAGTGTTTTAAGTTTTAGGGTAGTGTTGTAGTGTTTGTGTAGTGTAGTATTTTAGGGTTTAGTGTAGTGCTGTAGTGTTTGTGTAGTGTAGTTTTAGGGTAGTGTTGTAGTGTTTGTGTAGCATTTTAGGTTTTAAGGTAGTGTTGTACTGTTTGTGTAGGGTTCTAGGTTGTAGGGTAGTGTTGCAGTGTTTGTGTAGTGTAGTGTTTTAGGGTTTAGAGTAATGTTCTAGTGTTTGTGTAGTGTACTGTTTTATGGTTTATGGTAGTGTTGTGCTGTGTGTGTAGTGTTTTAGTGTTTAGGGTCGTGTTGTAGTGTCTGTGTAGTGTTTTAGGTTTTAGGGTAGTGTTGTAGTGTTTGTGTAGTGTAGTGTTTAGGGTTTAGGGTAGTGTGGTAGTATATGTGTGGTGTAGTGTTTTAGGGTTAGGGTAGTGTTGTAGTGTTTGTTTAGTGTGTGTTTTAGGGTAGTGTTGTAGTGTTTGTGTAGTGTAGTGTTTAGGGTATAGGGAGTGTTGTAGTGTTTGTTTAGTGTAGTGTTTTAGGGTTTAGGGTAGTGTTGTAGTGTTTGTGTATTGTTTCACGTTTTAGGGTAGTGTTGTAGTGTTTGTGTAGTGTAGTGTTTTAGAGTTTAGGGTAGTGTTGTAGTGTTTATGTAGTGTAGTGTTTTAGGTTTTAGGTTAGTGTTGTAGTGTTTGTGTAGCGTAGTATTTTAGTGTTTAGGGTAGTGTTGTAGTGTTTGTGTAGTGCAGTGTTTTAGGGTTTAGGGTAGTTTTGTTGTGTCTATGTAGTGCTTTAGGTTTTAGGGTAGTGGTGTAGTGCTTGTGTAGTGTTTTAGGGTAGTGTTGTAGTGTTTGTGTAGTGTTTTAGGTTCAGGGTAGTGTTGTAGTGTTTATGTAGTGTAGTGTTTTAGGGTTTAGGGTAGTGTTGTATTGTTTGTGTAGTGTAGTGTTTTAGGGTAGTGTTGTAGTGTTTTTTATTTTTATTTTTTTTATTTTCCAGTAAGCAATAATTGGACAGTTACTTATACAGATACTTATACAGATACATGTACAAACCAACGCAAAATTGGGGAAAATCCCAGAAAACAGGAAGGTAAAAACGAAAGATGGATAGGTACAGTCAGGGGTCTGACCAAATCGTCCTAAAACATCTAACCCACGCAGTCTATAACAGCAAAACAGACATTAGCTCACATATTCTCGGGCATAAGAGCTCTATGAAACTACCAAACATATTTATTCCCCTTTTTCCCCACACTCCCAGAGTTTGGCCCGAGTATAAAAAAGTCTAAACACTGTTTTATACGTTTGAGCTTTAAGGTTTGCACTTAAAAAAGTTTTAAAAAAATTCTTAGATAGCTCTAATGACCTACAAATATCTATGTGAGAATTATCAAGTTTTATTGCCGAAGCGGTTTCGACTTTGCAAATATCATCCGGGGTAGCTTCCATCAATATTGTTCACAAATCCTTAACACACATTCGTTTTTTCATCAAACACTCCAATATTGGGATTTGACCCAGGTTAACATAATGCCTAACCTTCTTATTCATCCCCTCCCTCACTTGGATATATTTAAAGATAGTACTTGAGTGTAGCCCAAATCTTGTCTGAAGCTCCTCGAATGAGGCAACCCCATTCTGGTCTACAATATCCCCTAACTGTTTTATACCAGCATTTTCCAATTTTTTACTTACACTATCAGACAACAGGGCCGGGAAAGCTGAAGAACGCCACATCTATATATATATACATATACGGATTGTAGGGATCTCCAGCATTTTGCTGATATTTCTCCATATATTCCAGGCAGTTTTTGAAAATTTTAAAACGTGTTTTCTTGTAATAACTACCTTCCAGCTGCCTTGACAATAGCCCAGGAGAGAGTTTGCCAACTGCTAATTAATAAATACTTGGTGGTGTTTCCTCATCAGTCTCGACCGCCCCTGCCCTACTCCCACTTTGAGACCTAAATAAAATAATCATATGTTGCAGCATCACTGCCCAAAAATAATATGTAAAATTAGGAATTGCTAGCCCCTTCCCCCGATGTTGCGGTAAAATCAGAAATTTTAGTGATCTCCTAAGTTTTTTATACCCCCACATACATTATGAAAATATACCCTCTGCTTTTTTAAGTATGAGGTTTCCTGGTTCTATGGGGATACATCAACAGAGATAGAACAGATTGGGGAACATCGTCATTTTATTGACGTTTGGCCTTCCAATAATGGAGAGATGTAAATTATCTATCCGCTTCAGGTACCCCTCCACTTTTTTCAAAATTGGGGCCGAATTTATTTCCCACGTTGAGCCCACCTTAGCGGTAATGCAAATCCCTATGGGGCAGATTTATGTTAACTGCCGCATCCCCAGGGATGCGCCAGTTAACATGCGCCACAGTGCGCCACTGCTCCGCCACCCATGGTGCGCCGCATTTATGATGCGGCGCACCATGGTGCAAGGCAGTGAGGATGCGTGACGCATCTCTCGGCGTACGGGCGGCGCATTGCAGGAGTCATGTCGCAAGTGCGACATTACTCCTGCAATGCACAGGAGCCACCTATTCTATGCATTGTGCGTCACCCTTACGCCTGCTTCAAGCAGGCGTAAGGAATTGACGTAGAAAGTGGCTGAGTGAAATCTCATAGATTTCACTCAGCCACTTTTAGGAGGCGTTCCTGCGCAGGAAGCCCTCCCTGCGCAGGAACGCCTCCTTATGGCGCAGGGGTTTCCAACGTGACGCATCTCCTAGATGCATCACGTTGTAAATAGGGCGCATTGTTTGCGCCGCCGTTGCGTCACATTACGTGACGCAATTGCGGCGCAAGGGCCTCATAAATCTGCCCCTAGATATTTAGCTACATCTGTCTTCCGTGCATCCTGAAATTGTGTATTTTTAGTGCAGACGACTTGTGTTTTACCAGTATTTAAGCTATATCCTGATTGTTTACTGAATTCTATTGCTAGCCTTTCAATCTGATCTATAGCACTATGCGGATCTGGAGTGACAACCGCAATATCATCCGCGTAGGCTAGCACTTTTGTATGATATCCTAGGGTGACTACTGGCTTAATTACTGGATCCGCCAGCATTGAGCTAAACAGAGGATCTATATATGAAGCGAACAATATGGGGGAGCAAGGGCACCCCTGCTGCGTCCCCCGTGGGATTGTGATCCTATCCGATACCTTCCCCATTAGTTGAATTTGGGTGTGTGCCTCCACATACATGGCCTGTATAGCTGTTATTATTCTTTTACCAATTCCCCTAGCTCTTAAATTACTTCACAGATACCCCCACTCAACTTGATCAAATGCTTTCTGGGCATCCAACAAGATCAAAGACATCTGTGGCCCTGTGGCCGCTGCTATATCAAATAGAGAGATGACCCTACGAACATGATCCGTAGTACTTCTGCCCGGGATGAATCCATGCTGCCATGGACTCACTAAGGTCTCAATTACTCTAGACAGCCTCAGGGCCAACATTTTTAAATATAATTTCTCATCCGAATTTATTAATGCCCTTCTTCAAAAATATGACAATATTTGTTTCCTGCCATGACCGTAGTGGTACCCCTTTATATTGTACAGATAAAAACAGATCCAACAATATTGGAGCTAATTCTATCTGTAAGACTTTATAAATCTCCATCGGCAACCCATCCGACCCCGATGCCTTTCCTGATGACATCACCCCTAAGGCCTCCAAAACCTCATTTAAAGTAATCTCTTCCTCCAGCTCAAAGAGCTGAGGAGATTCATTGCCAGATTTTTCCCCCAATCCATCCGCTATAGGGTCCCTAGAGCGATAAAGGTCCTGGTAAAAATCAGCAAATATTCAATATACCCGCTGACATCTGTAGCGATTATTCGGCCTTCCCTCTTAGCTGTTAGATATTATTAGCGACTGCCCGCTGTTTTATTCTTAATGCGAGGTGTTTCCCTGCCATCTCCCCTTACTCGTAATTATCCTGAGTTGCTACTTGAAATTTTTCCGCCACCTTTTTATTAAAGATTCCATTTATTTTGGCCTTCTCTTTAAGTACTTTTAGCTCCAACCGCATTTGCTGTGCTTCCTGAGTCTCTACTATGGCAGCCATGTGTTGTTGCTCCAGTGAGCTGAGTTCTTCTGTTAGAGCCTGAATGTCATCTCTTACTAATTTCTGCTGGAAAAACCCAAAGCTTGTTATTTCGCTCCTGAGCCCTGCCTTATATGCGTCTCAAACAGTCTCCCTAGATGCGCTATATCTATTCATATCGAAGAACTGTTTGGTCCAACCCCTAATATGATCTGTAAATCCTTCAGTGACTAACAATTTTTTATCAAACGTCCATTTCTTTAAGCCCCTGACATACTCTGGGGCGACTATACTCATTATAATGGGGTTATGATCCGATACAATTTTGGGGAGCCTTTTAATCTGTGCTCCTTCCAAAAGAGACGGTGGAACCAAGAAATAGTCCAATCTAGCATATTTTCAGTGTGGGCATGAAAAATACGAAAACCCTGGATCCCCTATTTTTTCACGTGCCCACAGCTCGACCAACCCATGGCTTTCCATAAGAGCTCTGAGTGCTTTAAAAACCCGTGGTTTTGCTACCTACATACCCGCCCCTACCCCACTCCCCCGTATCTATATGGATATTAAAATCCCCACATATAATTATAGGTGTCGGCCATGATACTAATTCCGTTTCCAGTTTTACCCATAATTCCGCGTCATCAAAATTAGAACCATATAGTGTACATATTGTACAATTATTAGGTATGAAAGCAATGGCCCAGCGTTCCCATTTATCTGCCTTTACTCGATTAATAGGTAATAATCGAGAGGAGACATGTATCGCAACACCTCGGGTATTAGTAGTTTAGGAGGAACAAACAGCTTGGGAGTGCCCAGGTATAAAATTGAGCCCTCTTTCCTGCCAAGGAATATGAGTCTCCTGCTGACATATAATATCCGTCCTTAATGACCAAAGCATTTCCCCCACCCGATTCCTTTTACCCCTATCATTTAGCCCCGCGACATTGATAGTTACTATTGTTAGTCTACCCATTCTTACAACTTCCCATCTTTCTAAGTTGTACCTTCCGTTTTCCTCATACCCTCCTTCCAATGTAACTTCTGCCCTTCATACATCTTCCCTCCTGCCCATCAAGCTTGCTTTCCTGGATTTTCTGTATTTTCTCCCCTCTCCCTTCACCCAACCCCCATCCCTTCCCCTCCCATTCCCTCGGTGACCCTCTCCCTGCCCCCACCCCGCTACATACGGCATCAGACCTCTCTAGGTCTGTATGTGATGAGTGGTGGCACCTGCCCTTTCCCAGTAATGACCAACTATTTATACTGTGCATATTTCTATTTCTAGATACTTAAACAACATCTTACAGAACCCGAATCAATACCCCACCCTCAACCCCAAAAAAGATGATAGCCAGAATGTATTCTCATTTACTAAACCATATTTCCCGCATTTTGTCCATACTGTCCATACTGTCTTATTCAGACCGTTCTGCCCAATAGTCCAACCGAGATCAAAAAGAAGAGAAAAAATATATATATATGTGACCAAGCTCCTTCTAGGAGCGAAACGCATCATGGAGGGGCATTTTCCCGTCATTTTCTTTAAAATAAATTATTCACTCTGCTTCTCACTTGAATTTGGAATCTGTGTTCTACTTTGCTGCGAACGTGAAAGACGAACTTGAGGTCCTCACCTGGTTTCCCCTTCGCTGATGAACTAGCGAAACAGGAACATTGCTGCATATATATATATATCCATATATATAAACGAAGATCTATGCAAGAAGACCTTAACTGACGTTCACCCCCCTGTATTCAAAAATTCCTTAGCCTTCATTTCCGATACAAAAAAATTAGTTTGATTGTTGCAAATGACCTTCAGCCGAGCCGGGTTTAGAAGAAAGGCCTGTGCGCCCTTCTCCTGGAACTGGGGAATCATTTGCCGCAATCGCCATCTTCGTTCCACCGCAACGTGGCAGAAATCCGGCCGAGTGAAGAAGGAGAACCCTTCACCTGCCCTTTGCGCTTCTGGTGTAGCCTTTCAAATACATTCTGTCTTAACAAAAAATTTCAAAAATATACTAGAAGAGCTCTGGGTTTAGCATCTGGGTGGACGGGCTGTCGAATGTTAAAAGGAACTTGATGTGCTCTCTGTATTTCTTGAGCCCAGTTCCACCCTGCCAGATCCGGAAAAGATTTCTCCAACAGCTGGACCATAAAGATTCATGCATCAGACCCTTCTTTGCCCTCCGGAATTCCCAAAAAGCGTAGATTGTTCCTTCTCTGGCGATTTTCCCCCATCCTCAAATTTCCACTGGATGTCAGTAAGTTGCTCCTCATGTGCCTTAACTTGACCTCTTGAGCCTGCCACATCCTCTTCCAGTGTAGCCGTCCTTGTTTCCAGTTCTGACATCAAATCCACTATCTCATTGCAGGTTCCGGCAATCTTTCCAATTGCCCCCTGCAATTTCCGAGTGGCATTCTGAGAGCGCTTACTTTCCAGACGAGCTTCTTCCCTATGCACCATAACACACTGCAGGATGGATTCTAAGGTCAGAGACTGAGCTGGAGACCCTGTCAGACCCTCTACCGTATAAGGCTAGGTCCAGGTGCTCCCCTGTTGATTTTTCAAAGTATGTTCCCGTCTGTAGTCAACATGTTTAGAATTGCCGGTTTTCCCTGAGCGGAGATGTACTTTCCTATTTGGGGTGGTTCTGTCTCTGCCCTTCCCCTCCATAATGTGCACCGGAAAAGCTGTCGTCCTCACTTGACTCTGTATTGGACCCCTGTGCTGAGCCGAACCCGGACCAAGTAGAATCAGAGAGTGAGTAGAAATCATTTGTCTCTGAGTCTACATCTCTCTCCTTATGAACTTTAGGGGGCCTTTTAGAATCTTTCATCCCTACAACTGGAGTTGCCAGGAGACCCAAACTTTCCTCCTGCTGTGCCCCTGTCCCTGTCCCATTACTTGCATCAACATCGTGAGTACCCCCAGAGGCTCCTAGGTCTTCAGAGCACACATCCACAACATTTGCTACATGTATATGGGTTGCAGCTTGTGCCTGTACCGGTTGAAAGACAGTTAATTGATTGGGGCCAGATTCCTGTATTTCCCCAGCCCCCAACGGTGGCTTACCAGTGATTTTCTGTCCTTTGAGGGCCTCCTCCTTGCTGGTACATGGCTGATCCTTTGCTACATTGCCCGGAAAAGATCGACAATTGTAACGGTCCTGGGTTGTTGGGGCTGTGATCCCGCACCCCTCCCCTTCCCGTCCTGAGCGTTCTCCGTCCGCAGGCGCTGCTGCCTGCGACCCTGTATGGCCGGGACCACCTCTGATTCTGCCAGGTTCTCGGACAAGGTCTGCTTTGGAGACTCTGCCGCTGCAGGCTGCGCCGGTACTCCTTTGCCCTTGGCCCCCGTTTTCGGAGCCATCTCCTGGAAGTTGATCAACTTGAGTAGAGTTGCTCTCGACCGTTTTCCAGCTTCCTTCTCCCGGACCGGCTCCGCCTCCAATCCGCGGTATCCAGCAATGAGCCGCTCCGTGACCCTTGCAAGTACGACGATTACCCGCTGGATCTCAAGTAGGTTCTGCACCGTTATGGGGGTCCGTTATTCCACGAGTGTTAATCCATTACTGCCATCACTGGGGAGAGACCACCTCCAGCCGAGCTCACTCAGCCGCCATCTTTGCCGCCATGTTGTAGCGTTTGTGTAGTGTTTTATGTTTTAGGGTAGTGTTGTAGTGTTTGTGTAGTGTAGTGTTTTAGGGTTTAGGGTAGTGTTGCAGTGTTTGTGTAGTATAGTGTTTTAGGGTTTATAGTAGTGGTGGAGTGTTTGTGTATTGTAGTGTTTTAGGGTTTAGGGTTGTGTTGTAGTGTTTGTGTAGTGTAGTGTTTTAGGGTTTATGGTAGTGTTGTAGTGTATGTGTATTGTTTGAGGGTTTAGGGTAGTGGCTGTATAGTGTAGTTTTCTAGGGTTTAGGGTAGTGTTTGTGTAGCGTAGTGTTTAAAGGTAGTGTCAGGGGGTCATGCAGGGTAGTGTAGTTTTATTGTAGAGATTGGGCTGGAGGTTGGGGAGGGTTGTGTAGGAGTACTACATTAGTGTTAAGGGTAGGGTAGGGTAGAGTCACTTACCTTGCAAACATTTACCACGACTTTAGCTTTACCACCCATGCCTATGCATTGTAATGGCATGCGTGGTAAAAGCATCATCGTGGTAAAATATTGCAATGTAATGGCATGTCGTCATTGACATTGCATAGTAAAACCCGCGTTGTAATGGCACGCGTGGTATTGGTATGCGATGTAATGACATAGATCCAATTACGCCACCATTTTCCTCTTTCTTCCCTACCGCTGACATAGATATTAATCTTGCCCTGAAGGATTTTGAGGAAGGATTTACCAAGGCATTAGATATCATGTGAAAATGAAGAAGGGGGGCCCTTACAACCCACTAGAGCATGGGCTGTACCACAAATCGTGTGAAAAAAGAGAATTAGCTCTAGCCAGAAAAATGTATGCAGTTTATTTGTCGCTGTTGGTGTGGTAGCTCACCTACTGTGGTTAATAATATTTTAGACTGACACTCTTCTTCAGAGTTTATTGATTACGTAGAATCAGAATATCGAAATTCACAAAAATTAATTAACATACCATAAAGCATTGTAACTCATAATCAATTTACTAAATATACACAAACTGATAACAAAATATATAATGTAATAGGTGGTTTAGGTGTACACAAATGATGGATAACTAGACTTTATTAAGAGCACCAATGGAAAGACCATCTACAGGTACCTAAACAACAAAGGAGAGATGCCAATACTGATACAAAATTTCCAAACAACTACATTCACAATGTACAGATACCAAATCAATACAAACGGATGCTAATCAATAGCTATTTATTTGTAAATATTTTTTATATACGCACATTTTTTCAAATAAATGCAGTGGTTCAAAAACACAATTTTAAGAAGAACAATCAAAATGAAGACACAACAGGTGAGATAAAAACCTCATACATACTATCATTCATAATTCTTCAAACATATCACAGTCGCACCTCTTACATTCTAACAATCGCACAAAGTATTCCACACACTGGAAGATCAATAAACCAGTTAGTGCAGTACTCGGTCTGCTTATACAACTCAAAAGAACTTTCCTAAGGTTTTAGACAATACACTACATGCAATTCATTTTTAAATCATGAGATCGAAATCACAATTATCTACTTTGAAGTGTAAAGACATCAGTCGAGATGCGAAACCATTTAGCACCCAGACGTAAAGAAGCAGACCAACGGGCCTACGCGTTTCGAATCCTTAAAAATGAAAGGATTCTCATCTGGGCCAAAAAATCTCTCTAAAAAAGAAAAGAAACACAAGTCTAATCTCTCACTTTTTAAAAAACTCAAGATTCAAAATGAGCACTACAACACCGTTGTATCCAATCAGCTTACCAATTAATCTTTTTAACAACAGATGTTCAGGTGAAAGAAACCTCCTGTAAAACGGGGTGAAAGAAGGGAAGACAAAGAGAGGGAAAGCAAGATTTAGTATACTCATTTAATGCCCTCAGTCTTTGGCGTGGTGCACAAAGGCAGGAATGGCAAACAAATTGCCTTACCTCTAAAACGGGAGAGAGGGCACCATACTCGGTGTTTTACTGTTGTGTAGTCTTTATATCAAATGAGGTGTGATATAACGTATTAAAGGGCCCCGCGGATATGAATAAAACACCGTAAGTGTACTATTTTAGCAAAGACCGGTCCACCAAGATTTATAAGACATACGAACAAAACGCAGCTTCACCTTACCGGGCTAGTGGCGGGCCATCATGCAAGCGAAAGCAGTATGTAGTCAAAAGCTCCGACGTGATCCAAACACGCGATAACTCGAGCAGGAAGCTAGTTGGAAAAGCGAATCCGTTAGCAAAGTGCTTTTAGCCGAAGCGCGGGATAACCGAGAAAATGGAGGCCCAAAGGCAGGGAATACAGCACTTACCGGTAGGTGTACCGAGAGAAACAGCCGAGTCCTAGAATCAGTCAGGGTGAATCGTGCTGCGCAAGCGTTCACGCAGTCAGTTCTAGGTAATGTAGTCTCGGCGATCATCGAGACTCAGGAAGCTCAATACCTATTTCCTGATACATAGAATCATGGGTGGTGTAGTCATTAGCATAGCGCTGTGACGTAACTCAAGGCCGTGAAAAAACGGCGGCGAGGGTGCACACCTCAGAAAAATTAGAAATATATTACCCAAGGGAAATTTGATCGAGAAACAGGGGGAGATTTCAAATCTAATTCCTAGGCTGGAAGTTAATATATTGTCAGAGTCCCAATGGTCAGGGGACATAAAGAGAACTGACAGGGATCAGCTAACTGCCAAGGAACAAACAGAGCTCTATAGTTTATAAATTTCAGATAATTCATTCAAGCCTGATACAGCTGTATCAAACTTGACGATCAACAGTGCCTCTCTTTTGGATAGTTTTAGGTCATGATCTCCTCCACGTGGATCTGTTTCAACTTTGGAGATAACTGTCCATTTAAGGTCACTAATTTGATGTTTTGATCTTATCCAGTGATTCACAAGGGGAGCCGTTTCAACTTCATTTTTGATTCTGGATTTATGTTGGGAAATTTGTTTACGGATTTCCTGGTTCGTTTTACCAATGTACAGGAGCCCGCATGGGCACAGTACTCCATATACGACATATTTTGATTTACAGTTGCTGAAAGCATCATGTTTCCATGAAATCCCTTTATGTTGGAATAGTGCCCCTTCCATGGTATATTCACAACTTATACATGTGCCACATTTGTGGTGACCAACTATCGGGCTTAGGCCCATTAAATTTCTCAAAGTAGGTCGGCCTTCCCTCGGGGCTGCAGCTCGCACTACGTGATTCGCAATGTTGCTCTCTTTTTTGAATGCAAAAAGAGGTGGTTCACGTAGACTTTCTTCCAAGTTTTTTATGAGGTGCAATTTTGTCCAATGATTTTTGTAAATTTATTGGAGTTGGGACAAAATGTGGTAACGCAAACTTGGCGTTTCATTTGAGGTTTAATTCTGCGTTCCAAAAGGCACTCTCTGGGGGTCCATCTCACTCTTTTCTTAGCATTTCGCACTAATTTTCTAGGATAACCACGATCGCATAATTTAGTTATCAAGTTCCCAGCATGCAAATTGAAATCTTCATTAAACAAACAATTTCTCCGAATACGCAAAAATTGGCCGTAAGGCAGGTTCTCTTTCATGCTTCGCGGATGGTTGCTTGAAAACATTAATGCCTTATTTCTATCTGTTGCCTTCGTGAAGAGTGAAATGGCTAATTTGCCTTCAGCAGGAAACACCTCCACATCTAGGAACGGTATTTTGTTGGCCAAGTACGAAATGCTGAACTGAATGTCAGCTGTCCTGGCATTTAGCCATTTGTGGAAGAGTAGAAGTTTCTCCTCACCACCTGTCCAAGTAAAAAAAACGTCATCTATGAAACGTAGTCACGTTCCAATGTGTTCTTTAAATGGATTATCGTTATGAACAAAGGTATCTTCAAATAGGGACATGAATAAAACAGCCAGCTCCGGGGCAAAAGGGCATCCCCATCGCCACCCCCTTCGTTTGGAAAAAGAAATCCTTGCCGAAGCAGAAATAGTTCTTTCTAAGGGCAAAGGATGCCAATTCTACTAAAAACTGAGTTGGTACCTGTACTGGTCTGACTCTTAAATCCAGATAGTGTGAAAGTACTGCCACTGCTTCATCCTGGGGAATTGAGGTGTAAAGTGAAGTTACATCCATTGTAACTAATAAATCAGTCCCTTTATTGAAGTTGACATTATCGAGTTTATTGATGAAGTCAGTGGTATCTTGTAGGTATGAGACTACAAGAATCATAAATTCCTTCAAAAAAACGTCCACATATTTAGCGATAGGTTCGAGCAATGAATCGCATCCTGCCAAAATAGGTCTTCCCGGGGGGTTTGTTTGGTTTTTATGAATCTTTGGTAAGATGTAGAACATGGGTGTCTTCGGGTGTTTATTTCGTAGAAATTAATATTTCTTTGGGCCTACAAAGCCCTGTTCGAACCCTTCCTGTGTAATGGAAAATAGCTGGTTCTGCAGTTCAATAGTTGGATCTTTAGCAATTTTGGGATAACATGCTTGATCATTAAGTTGCCTCATTACTTCTACGGTGTATTGCGTGGTATCCCAAACAACAATGAACCCACCTTTATCTGCTTGCTTTATAGTAATTGTGGGGTCATTCCGTAAGGTGGATAAAGCAATAGTCTGTTCCTTTGAGATGTTTTGTTTGACAAACTTTCTTTGTTTTTCCATGTCAGAAATGGCGGACAAAACCGTCTTTTTGAACCAAATTATTTCTTTAGGTATTTTATTGCCTGGAGGACAAAAGGTAGATTTTTTACGTAGCCCAGTCACTTCAGATGGCATTTTAGATGTACTATCAGCGAACAACATAGTCAGTCGTAATTTTCGACATAATTCAATGAATTCTGTTTTCATCTTTACAAAATCCATTTTCTTGGTTGGCACGAATGACAATCCTTTTGCAAGTACACTCTCTTCTGCATCAGTTAGAATTCTTGGGGATATGTTGAAAATCGGGGACGTCGCTAGTTTTTGTAATGTTGGCGGCGGGTTGTCATTTCCCATGGTTGTGTATATCTTGTCCTTGCCCTTGGTCTGGATTGGTCTCTCCCTAAAAAAGAATTCGAAGTGGAGCCCTGTTGTTGTAGGGGCTGATTCCATTTGCGGCTTTTGTTGGGTCTACTGTTGCTGTTATCACTTTCGCCTCCAGAGGAGGATGATGTGTCGGAAAAAGTTATAAATTGATTCCGTGATCTCCCCTGATTATCAGGTAGATAGCGTCTTGAATCTGCTTTCGTGTAGAAATCCACTTGTAGAAACGGATAGACGTTTTCTAACGAAAAATTATTTCTGTCCTTTTAGAACTGGTTAGTTTTCTGTGTGATGGTATAGTCCCTGAATTCCTGAATTTCTTTATCCACTTTTTCTAATAAAGCCTTAGAATCTATTATTGTTAGGTTATTAGATATTTCAGATTCCAACTTTGCAATTTCCTCTAGTTCTTGTAATGAGATCCGCACAGCAGTTTCAATAGTAAGGACCATAAGGTCCCTACTACACTTTGTTTCAATGCAGCTGAATCCCTTTTTGAATAACGGGTCTTTGGTAAAGATTACCGGAATATTCTTAATTTGTAGGCCTCCTGGGATGGTCCCGTCCCTAAGATGTTGAAGTAAAAAGTGACCGTGGAGGTCCGTTCTTATCTGTTTTTTCTTTAAACGTAAGAGTAAGAGTTTATCTGACTCGTTCTGTGAAGTAGCTGATACACTAAGGGTTACTGAAGAGAATACCGGTGGAGCGTTCAAAAGATTCTTGATATGATCCTCAGAATAGGCAAAGGCGTTCTTCTCTGCCATAATATATACAACAATTACTCTAAAGTTTACTGGATGTAATATCCAGAGGGGGTGTTAGTAATAGGATGAAAATAGAAATGGAAATAAGTGGAAGGAAGAAAAGAAAGAACTACCACCTAAAAGATTGAGACTAAATCTCTTGTAGGGAAGAGAAGAACCTCGCGAGACCATTCCCGCTATCCGTTGGTCTGCTTCTTTACGTCTGGGTGCTAAATGGTTTCGCATCTCGACTGATGTCTTTACACTTCAAAGTAGATAATTGTGATTTCGATCTCATGATTTAAAAATGAATTGCATGTAGTGTATTGTCTAAATCCCTAGGAAAGTTCTTTTGAATTGTATAAGCAGACCGAGTACTGCACTAACTGGTTTATTGATCTTCCAGTGTGTGGAGTACTTTGTGCGATTGTTAGAATGTAAGAGGTGCGACTGTGATATGTTTGAAGAATTATGATTGATAGTATGTATGAGGTTTTTATCTCACCCGTTGTGTCTTCATTTTGATTGTTCTTCTTCAAATTGTATTTTTGAACCACTGCATTTATTTGACATTGTATTGATTTGGTATCTGTACATTGTGAATTTAGTTGTTTGGAAATTTTGTATCAGTATTGGCATCTCTCCTTTGTTGTTTAGCTATTTGGCTCAGCCTTACTGATTAGAGCCTACCCCAATTGTTACTCGTCTACAGGTACCAGCATAAACATTTTATTAGACCATCTTGTGCATTTCAAAAATTAATTGGCTGCAACATTAATTTTGTAGTCTTAGACGAAAAGGGTTTTGTATGTTTTTTCATAAAGTAATGAATGGTGCTGGTCCTAGATGGTAAGGGTCGACGTGTTTCGACCTCCAAGTTGTGGCCTCCTCAGGATAAAGCGGGACTGGGATCACCCAAACTTTCATAAGAACACAATATATACATTTACAATAGTCATTATTATCGTAAATTTATATATTGTGTTCTAAAAACAAAGTGCAGTATGTAGATCAGGCCCTGGTAATACCCAGCATGACTGTGGTTTGATAGATTACACTTATTTTTGGAAATGAGGAATGAAGTAATCTTCCTTCTCTTCTTTTAAAGATGGGTTTGGTGGGAAAGTAATGATGTCACTTGCTGTGCAGATGACGGGAACTGTACTGAGGTCATTTACTGTGCAGATGGATATTGGGGGTCTTTTATTTCAAAAACTGTTTTGGCTGGAAACCAGTCCTGTCACTTACTGATCAGGGTCTAAAAAATTGTTTTCATAAATGCCTAATTTCAATCATGTCCATCATTCTGAATTGAATAACTTATTGGCACTGACGCCCTCATTTATTGGATTGTGGCATAGGGCAGAGAAGCAAGGCAAGTTGCTGCACTGCCCTACTCAAAAATGAAAGGGCAATGTTGCATCATATTTATGCAATACAGTGCATTCCTGTCCTTTCTCCCTGCACTGGCGCTTTATCGGTAGCCTAGCACCAATGCAGGCACCCTTGCTCCATGGTGCAATGCCTCCGCTACATGCAGGATATTTTTTTGCACGTAGGCCACCTTCAACAAGGTGAAAACAACAAGGAAATATAAGGATGTTTCTCCTTGTTGCGCCTCACCTTGGGAGGTTAAAGGATTTTGAGCTTCCCCAGATTTGCATTAAAAGCCACCTCAATGCGCATTGAGTGCCTCCCGGGCAAAGACTAAGACGATGCAGCATTTTGCACTGCATTACCTTACTAAAGATTTGTGAGGCCACTCAGGGTTAAGGTTTGTGTGGCTTTATAAACCTGATTTGTAGCCCTGTTTCACGCATGTACCACTGTACATGGTGCAAAAGTGACACAGGTCTCACATAAATGAACCACTACAAGTTTTAGGTTTGCTTTCTGGTTAAGCATTGCAGGAGGAATTTACGCATTTGTTTAATAAGTAATCAACCTGCCAGAGAGATAGTAGATGAAGCCGTCATTCAATCCGGGTAAAAGAAGACTTTCGTGGTCTGCTTAATTGTATGCTGGCGTTACTGCAGGTCACTGTGATAGTCACCTGCTATTGTAGGACTGATTAAACCTTTTCTATTACTGATGATTGTTAAAATATTGTGTAGATAAAGAAACTGATATTATGGCTGTATTGTGGGTCTCATCTGTCCACTGACACGATTAATGAAGCGATGACCAGGAGCAATGAACAGAAGAATTCCTGCATGGCCACAAAATCCTCTACTAGCAATACGCAAGTGGGATTTTCCCCATCACCATTTCCCAGGCTGCTAAGTAAGGGTGTCATGATGTTCGACCATAAGATGTATTATTGCATATTGAAAGATGCATGACGTATATTGTGTATAACATAGTCTATAACTTGTGAGCGAATGTCCAAAGTATAGGTGCAACAGTGTTTCAATGACGTGATGTCAATGAGGAAAGCCATAAAAAATATCCAGGAGTCCTTACATAAAACATGTGTTAGTTATTTAGGGCTGCAATTGGGTGAATCTGTCTTCAAGGTAGGAACTGAATATGTCACGCTTTAAAAAACGTTGCATATGCCACATATTACAGAGAGAAAAGCTCCTAAAAAGTTGGCTTCAACTGCTCTGACACATTTGCATGTACTATGGTCGAATTTGCCCTTCATGTACAGTTCAACGGCTTTGATTAATCATACTGAGAAAACTCAAGAATATTCTGACCTTCTTCACAAGCTGAACTCGCTTTTAGCATTTTCTTTGGATTGCAAAAAGCACTAGCTCTTTGTGGGGCATGCCAGCGTCTTAGTCTTGCTGTTTCTGAACTCACTCGTCTTGCTCAAAGAAAAGAAACCGAAAGTGGCCTATAAATTAAATGCAGATTTCGCTGAATGCATCCTGGTGGCAATCAATAACCCACCGTAGCGAAATTCCATCCTTAAAACATATTCCAGACCTGAACAATACTGAACTTCTGCCAGCGTGAGGCTTGCCTTCTCCTCGCAGCTGCGTGTTCCAAAGTAAAGTGCTTCACCTTGAATCGCCTAGCAACTGAGCACAAACAGCTCGGCAACAATTTAGACTATCAGACATATCTATAAACAATTTCTGATTTCTGGTTGCCTCAAATTCTAACGAAAGAGTAAAATACTTAATATGTTTGAACAAACATTACTGACCTTTCCTTGAGGCCACGAGCATCCCATGAAACTAAGCTAGGGACGGTAAATGTTGAAAAGGAAAATCTGTGCAACATAAATAAAAAATATTCTAATGAACTTTACTGCTCTTCGTTGTCTGCTAATTACTTCTTTAGTTACCCTAAGCGGGATCATAATTTCAGTGTTCGAAAATTATCAGAAATCAAAGCGTGCTGCTGTGCACACTAATTCTGAGATTTGTTTGAATCTTCGGGGGTTACTGAAGTAACTATTTTACATTGGCGATGAAGGAAATGGAATAATGATTGGTTGGCACTCCTCTTTGTGATTGCTCAACTATTTTACTTTTATGTCGCTTTGCTAGGCTTCCGAGTAGAATATGCCAAGTCGCCCCATTTACGAACATGGGACCATAGTATCAGGAAAGGATGAAACATTATCGCCGCTTTTATCGGCAGGAAACTGCAGCTAAAGCGGCGATAATGGGCTTGATAATATGCCCTGTGAATTCCCATAGAAGTCCAGGTTAACACCAGATTTTGGGCTTCTGTGGGAATTCACAAGGGCATATTATCAAGTCCATTATCACCGCTTTAGAGGCAGTTTCCTGCAGATAAAAGCGGGGATAATATATCGCCCTTTCTTGATAATATGGCCCATGAAGCGATGTGGCTCCCATATGCGCTAATTAAGACAACATTACTCTAAGATATTAGGGCTAAACTATATAAACTAAGATTTTTTTTATGGTGCAGGTGACCACTACCTGCTCTCCCTGACAGTTTCCCAAATGAGAAACTGCCCCTCCCTTCATAAAAAAGGCTCCAGTTTCCTTAAGATACAAAAAAAGTTGGAAATGCAGATACAGGAATAATGGTCTCCTGTTCCTTGCAGGCCACCATCCCTGAGTTTGTAGCCAATCGCAGTGGATAACAATTATTAACATGCCTAATTACCATTCATTGGGCAAGTAGTTCTGCTACTGCCTACGACTGGAGATTTCGTGCTTCAGCCTATTAGCAAATAGTTCACATTGCAAAATCAGAAATGGGTTCTTAAAAGTTAGTGGACAATTTGCAGCTAGATTTTGATACCTATCTCTTAGTACATTGGGCTCCAATCTAGGCTGCATTGTTCTATGTGCTAACTGCACATGCGCTATTTGCTAGTTGTTAGACTTGGCATCTTTTGGTGTGATTTCCCCTGTCTTTTTGTTTCTGACCCCCTGTTTTTGACTATGTGCTACATTTCAATTTTGCTGGTTTTCGGACTCTGGGAATTTTACCACTGCTGATCAGTACTAATGTGCAAGTGCTCACAGTGTAAAATGTATTGATGATTGGTTTATCCATGATTGGCATATTTGATTTACTAGTAAGTCCCTAGCAAAGTCAATAAGAGGTTCCCAGGGCCTGTATTCAAAAGCTAATAGTGGGCCTGCAGCACTGATTGTGTCACCCACATGAGTAGCTCTGTAGACATGTCTCAGACCTTTCTCTGGAGTGTCTATGTGTGCAGTTTTAAACCACCATTTTAACCTGGCAAGTGCACACACTTCCCAGGCCCAAACCTTCCCTTGTACTACATGTAAGTCACCCCTAAGTTAGGCCCAAGACAACGCCTTGGTCAGGGTGTAGTATATTGAAAAGATAGGACATGCACTGGTGTGTCCTGATAGTGAAATACTGCTAATTTTGCTTGTTCACCATTGCGCGGTAGAGGTGTGGCGCAGCAGCCAGGGGGACTGACTCTGGAGCGGGGGGCTCACGGTTCGATCCCCAGCACCAGAGGCAGATCAGCGCAGCATCGTGTGACTCTGGGAAATAGCTTACTTAATCTCCCCGGCGTCCACCAGCGTCTTGAGACCCTTAGGGCTGATTAGTTTGTGCTTTACGGATATCAGATTATCAAGGCCTATCCCTTTCATCAGGTAACCTGGAGATTCGGGCTTCCTAAGCTGCAGTGGTGGGAGGAGTTGACACTGACACCTGAATAGGGCTCTACCTGTCCTCACACAAAGTTGCCTCCTCCCCCCTGTAGTGTGTTGGGAGCCAGGTCAGGGAAAGGCACTACGTAGACTTTTCTTTGAAGTTTGCCTTCTTCAAAGGCTGTATGTGGTATAAGCATAGGTCCTCTAACACCCCAAAATCAATACACATTAGGACTGAGAATATTCCGCAAGGAAGTAGAGCTGGGTGCTGTGGGAGGGACTGCTACATTGCCTGTTGCTTTGTTGTGCTGGCCTGCAGCCTGCTGCTTCTGTCCTAAGAGTGAAAGGACTGGACTTTGCTATCTGTATCCAGCATCCAAGGTACTCCAGGGGCTTATGTGTGCTTGCCTCCTGGTAAGAAGTCTCAGGGCCCTCAAAGACTTCACCTGCCAGTGCCTGACTCTTCTGCTGACAGTCTTGACTTGTCAAGTCGTGCCAAATCCAATTCCTGGGCCATTAGAAGTGTAACCTGGTGATCTTAATAAGAAAATCAAAGCATTGACTCCCATGCCTCTTTTCTCAATGCACCCCTGCAAAAGGTTCACGCCTGTACCATAGTGTGGTTCCTGCTTAAAGCCTTGATCACCGCATTCAACACAGGTCCCAGCTCACCGTTGTAGTGTGCCCGAAAAATCACCACAGAATGAGTCCTGAGCACCGTGCACTGACATCTGTGGCACCTACTCTGACACAGTACCTGCTTCGTGACTGAAGAATGATGCAGCACCTGCTTCGAGGCTGTCAAATCCATGCAGCACCTGCATTGCTGCTGTCATATCAATGCAGCGCATCTGGATTATCGAAGCATCGTCCCTCGACGCTGACTCTCCACTAACACCACGCCACAGTAAAGAACCGAGGCCGAGCATCTGAAAATCGATGTATCACCTCCCCTTCCAGTAAGGAACTGATGCATCATCTCCTCTGCCAGTAAAGAACCAACATATCACCTCTCCTGCCTAGCAGTAAGGAACCATTTCATCACCTCCCCTGCCAGTAAGAAACTTATGCATCACCAGCCCTGCATAGCAAGTAACTGGTGCATCAGCTTGCTTTTCCGGCACCTCCCCTCCCCTGCGTCCTGCACCATCTTTTATTTTTGATGCATCCAAGGTACTTTGTGTTGAAACAAACGCATCGATTGGTTTCGATGGACTAAACTTTCTTAATCTTTTTAGAGTGATATTTTAACTTGTGTAAGTTGGATTTCTGTTTTTTTGGTTGTATTTTATTCCGATAAATATTGGCTAAGTTCCTAAACTGGCGTGGACTACTTTGTTTTGGTTTCACTGTGTTACTGTGTGTGTGTATAGAAATGCTTTACACATTGCCACTAAGATAAGCCTAACTGCTTGTGTCAAGCTACCAAGGGTGACCTGGCTAGAGTGACGGTTCCTACTTGGACAGGGACACTTTGCCAACCAGAGACCGCATTTTCAACACTAGTGTATAAATAACATACCTTTTCACATGTGTACACAGATTTTCAGAAGGTAGGACCTAGTGAGAATGTGTTCACACATAGTGTGATGGCCTGTTCTATGAATTTTAAAATGTATTCCAGGTTAAGTACATCAGAATTTCTTATCCTTGAATGCATTGCTTTAGTGCATAGATTAGAAAACCAACACTATTTGCCAACATGATCCCCACAATGTGAGCAAATAGCATAGGGATGTGTAATTTGCCCTAAAGATTCTTAGAGCATATGCTTTCCCACAATACACACGAGGCATAGTAATACAATTATAACTGGCACAACAATAATACAAAAAACATTTCTGGCGGCATAACGATGATTCTAATAGGGAAATCATCTGCTCACTTTTTGTCAAATGGAGTAATGAAGACCTTCCTTCCATGATAAAAGTTGAGATTACATGTTACATCTAACACAATTCCTTTTTACAGGCATTGGGTAAGTGTTATAACAATCCACCTTTTAGATTCATGTTAGCGTTAACATATGTTTCTCACAAACGTGCAAGTCTACTTCCTATGTCATACTTTTTTATAATAATTAGATCAGACCTATGGCATGTGATATAACATTTTCTGAAGAACCAGTCATGCCTACAGTATTTACCACTGGCTTTTCATCATAACCACCTTAGACATTCTATAGTAAGCGCATAAGGCAATCATTGGGACATTTTGCTCTGAGTGAATCTGCAAGCAGAATCTCAACTATGTGAGTTCTGCTCATGCACACTTTACCCATGGTCAATAGAGGCACCGGATGAAAGTTAAGTGTCTCTCCTTGCCCCCAGTACCATATTAATGTGCATTCCTGCTGATGTATTTCTGGTGGGTCCATGATCCCTCAGCAGGAATCCCCAATAAACTACCATATTTTTATTTAGTTGAGAGGGTTAGTGATCCTCTGGCATATGGTATTTTCCCCATGCATGGTGTAACCTGAGAGGCAGTGTTTCTTTGTCGTGGCACGGAATGTAATAAATGTCTGCCATTTTGAATCTGCTTAAGAATATGTTATTGTGGGATCGGAGAGCACACATAGTAGACTTTTCATTTTGTTTTGTATACATTTGATGCTCTTGATTTGTCATGTTGGTAATGTCTTGATTATACGTGATTTTCCGCATTTTCTTTTTTTGCAAGTAATATTTTTTAGATGTAGGTGACTTTATTGTGTTCCACTATGTTGACAGTTGTGATTTTTTTCAATTTATTTTAATAAGTCATAATATTTGTGAACTTAACACTATATTCCTTTTACTATAGAGCTCTTGATTTCAAAGGCGGCTTAATCTGCATGTGGTCTCTGTGGAAAAGTAAATTTTGCCATGTTCTGTGTCCCTACGTGTCCTCCATCTTATGTTATGTGTGCATGATTAATATGCATATGTATTCCCCATGTTTGATTAAAGACACAATTACAGTTGTGTCCATCTCTAGTATGCCAGTTTCCAGTTCTCGTGAAAGCTACGAGTATTAGGCCTGTGTAAAGCTACGTTGCCACGTTTCCCAGTGTGCACGTTATTTCATTGTAAAGTCCCCGTTTCTAGGCCTCTAAAGGGCCTGGACACCAGATTCAGCTCCTGTCTCCTGAATCCTCGCTGAGGGGCGATACAGCCCCCACCTGTATCCTCGACCCTTCACTTACTTCCTGCCTCACAGTGCCCGGCTCGGCCTGGCTCTGCCTCTGAGTCTGCCAAGAGTATGTTATGATTCTAGTTATCAGTCCAGCCCTCCTTCTCTGCATTCCTAAGCTACTGAATCGCATCAATAGTTTCCGTCATTGTCTAGCCTTTACGTCTCCATGTAAGAGAAATACTGTATTAATGGTCATTTAATATTCTTCATCACGCACTACGTGTAGAATAATGCATGCTCCAGTCTTAGAGTCTGTTAGCCTCTCCCTTCCTGACTCTTAGTTTATATCAACATGTCCTCTAAACATTAGATACTAGATAGGGTTTAGGTACATGTCGCCCTGACTCTCCAGACTTCAGTCTCTGCTCCTAGCACAGAGTTCATAGCCCCCAGCTTCTCCTAGTAACACGTCATTGTCAGTTTGCGCGCACTATTAGGTTAGAGGTCCCGGCTCCTTAGGTAGCCCCCTCCATGTTTCCGCCCCATTTATGACATATTCTGTTACGTTTACATCACATGTCTATGTATACGCCTCTTGTTACACCTACTTTCACCCTTATCTCTCGCGACTGCTATTGACCACACCCACTGCTCCGCCTACTGTAATTCACTGTAATGCAACTGTTTTAGTATATATACCTATGTAATGTTATTAAACGTTAGCGCGCTCATTCCCTGTCCCCCCTGCAGGGCCCTGCTATCCTATTCCTGTGCAGGTTGTCCTGTTCCTGTCCTTTATGCTGTATTAAACCTGCAAACTCCTACTACCTCGAATCTTGACTCTTATTTATTGAGCTATCTGTTATTGCTATGTCCAGTAAAACCTAGATCTGGTAATATTTATTTATATACCACATAATGGCGCCCGAACAGGGACTTGCCCTTTCCCCACGCGCCGGCGAAGCCACGCCGGCCCCCTGACCCTCTGCAGCCGTGACGGAACTCTTCTGCGCACCGGCAGATATTTCTGCTTCAAGTATCCCTCAGGCCCACGGAGGAGACGGAGGTGGCGGTCCAGCATCCAGACGAGGCGGTGGAGGAACGCGGCGAGTCCCGACCAGAGCCCAAGCTGAGAGTCCAAGGTCCGAGGTATCCGGAGGCCCACCCGTAACAGAAGTCCGAAGTTCGTCCGTCCGGCGTCGAAGCAGTCCAGTCCAGTCCGAGGCCTTCCGTTCTTGCTGCCCGGTGAGTACCATTGCTGGGGTAGTATCTAGACAGGGTCAATCTAAATTGACTCTGGTCCGTGGGTTGGTGGTACACAGACCCAAAACGAAGTGTCCACTTTGGTGGATGCGGGTCCTAACGTGTCTCTTTATGAGACCGGTGAGTTTCGTACTGTTTTAGCAGTACATCTAGTTTCTGTTCTAGTCAGTTCTGTTTCTCGAGAAAATTCATGTATTCTGTTTCCAGTATTCCAGGTAGTATTCTGTTCGAACTGTTATTTTAAATGTTTTTCATGTATTGTACTGTCGTGGTATGAATGTGGAGTAATTATCGTGTTCATTGTGTATTGTATTGTGTCTAGATTACAGTCCAGTCATGCCCTTATTTTCTAAACTACGTCAGTTAAAAACCAGAAAAGGTCTGCTAGAAGCAGCAGTTCCTGTCCCGCCTAGGGACAGTCCAGGTCATTTTATGTATCAAAAGCATGGCATAAGTGCCATATTATATCTAGATTTATGGGTAGAGTATACCAAACAGTTAGAAGAAAAGTATAGATGGCCCGTATCAGGTACGTGGGATGCCGAGTGCATCATGCGAGTAGAAGAAGCATTATGGAAAAAGAAAGCCAGACAGTCACAGAAAGATGCCATCGAGTTATGGCGCAAAGAATCTCATAAAAGAACCGAAAAAGAAATCAGAAAGTCAGAATTAAGTAGAGAATCCTTAGAACGAGCCCAAGAAAGGGAATTAATCGAGATAGGTGAACGAGTCAAAACCGAACAGTCAGACAGACAGAGGCATGCCCTTATTAAGGGTATGTATCCTCTTCTTGCCGAGGGCTTGCCAAAAGCGACCCCGGAGGCATCCAGTCATTTTCCGCCGCCACTAGTTCCGACTAAGCTACGTCACAAACCGACCGCAGCTGATATTTTCATCTCGTCCTATTTGGACGACACAGTCCCGGAATATGCAAATCCTGTTCCGCCAGTCCCTGTAAATCAGGCAATTCCGGCTCCTCCAGACACCGGAGTGCCTGTTACGGTACCCCCGGTCCAGCCTACATTACAACTTCCCGCCACTCTGCCAGCACGAAGAGTATCAGTCGACGATTCCAGTTTAGGGGCCGCAGGAGGAGGTCCTCCTGGTACCCCGCCGCCACACCAACGTAGAACGTTGGCCGAGTTACATGAATGTGCGTTACAACGTACGCCCAAATTTAAGTCCGTTGCAGATATCCGACGAGCTCTTACTGAATGCCGCTATGATCCGGTTGCAGGTGATGATAGTACAGTTATATATTCCATCCGTGTAAGACGGGTGACCGGGTATTCGGACACCCTACCAGATATGAAAGAAGATCTAGACAGAATATATCGTTTCATCCGTACAGGGAATGATCCAGAAAGTATTGGCGAAGCCATGTCTCAACGAAAAGCTGAGATCCAGCTCATGATATTAAAGTTTCTGATTAATTGTTTAATAAGGGAACAAGATTATCCGACCAAAGATCCAGCCGAAATGAGAATCCTGACAAGGTGGAGTGATAATATAGCCGAGGGTAAGCACAAGACTATCAGTAGTATAGAGAGTATGTACAAGAAAATTCGTAAAGAAATACTAAAGTTACACGAACAACGTAAAGCAGCACAAGTAAGCGAGAAGGAAAATGACTCTACTGAAGAGGTAGAGGACGAGAATCCCGCCAGAATAGCGTATGTAGGAAAATCTAGATTTCCAGACCGCCATTCACGCCTAGAACACAAGACAGTTTTTCATCATCCAGCACCAGAACAAGGTTCTCTAGAACAAGTATTTCAAGCTACCGATCATATTCTGAAATCACGAATCGGTTATAGCGAGTTAAGTACTATGCATGAACAAGAACTAGTCCGATCAGCAGTCCGATGGATTACTGATTCTACCACTTTTCCAGACGAAATAGTGGCACAAATGTTTCTGAAATTGCCCCCAGCCGAGCAGCGACTGGTGGGTATGTATATGATCCAGCACCTCATTACTCTGTATGAGGGTCAACACTCTGATCCAGGTCCGCTACACGATGTCCTGAACGAGTTACTCCAATATAGATGGAAAGGTCTAGGTACCGATTTAATTAGCGTCATTCTAGAACAGCGCCACAAATATAGAACATTTTTGAACCCGCATTTTGTTCATGTCTCACCCCCAGAAAGTAAACCCTTTTACATAGATAGACAGAACCCGTTACGAGAAGTACACCCAGTCAGGACAACAGATGGTGAAATGCAACGAGTGTTTGTTTACACCCCGATTACAAAGATGGAACTCTTAGAGATGAAGAAATTAATTCCTTGTCATGACAAAGATCCAGCAGGGTTCCACCGAGAATTAAAAGACATGCTCCGTATGGGAGAATACACGTATCCAGATATAATTAAAATGTTAAAGGTCCTGTTGCCCGCAGGGGTATACGAGAAACTCAAGGAAAAAGAATGGGAGGTGGGAGAGAAAATGATCGATTGGGCAGTTCTCGAAGCTGAAGATAAGATACGAGTACCAGGTACCGGTCTAGGAGAGAAATGTAAAGAATTACCAGAATTATTAATACAAGTTTTGCCTAGATTATTAGCCACTAAAAAGGAAGACTGGGATGCAATCTCAGCCTGTAAACAGAAACAAGACGAAGACACTAGTGATTTTTATTCTAGATTTGAAAAGTGTTTTATTATAAACAGTGGCCTCAAGACAAGTAGCGAGTCATACCCTCATCTTTTTGTTACTAAATTAGTCGAGAATTCAAGTCCACAAGTTAAGAACCGAGTTCTGAAAGTCGAAAGTACCTGGCAAGCTAATACCCCGTCCCAGATGTTGCAGATGCTTCAATATCACCAGAATAGAATCAGAGAAGAGCAAGATCATGAAAGAAAACGTATGAAAGACACGAAAATGAAAGTACTAGTTGCACAATCTGTTCCTCAAGACAGTCAGAAGAGGGGTCCGAATCAAGCAAGTCATCCTGCAGTTCCCGTTAAAGGGACATGCAATTATTGTAAACAGCCAGGTCATTATATAAACGAGTGTGCAGTTCTGAAACACAATATAGCTACTGGTAAGACTAAAGAAAGACCACGTCCGCCTAGACAAGAACAAGTTTCACAGACTTCTCAGCCACAGAATGCACAACAGACAGTTCCAGCACCGCAGCCTATCGCTGCAACACAGCATGTTACACAGCAGATGTACCAGTATGCACAGTCCGAGTATCCAGAGTATCAGCCATATTCATGAAACAGCCTAGAGAGGGAGGTAGGCTTGCCTCTCATCGAGATACCTGTAGATCAAGAGGGTCCCTATGTTCATAGTCAAGTATTAGGGAAAGACAGAAAGTTTCTGATTGATACAGGGGCAAGTAGGACCACCATCAGCCACGCCGAAGTTCCAGGGGCTCCGCTCTCAGGCTCTAGAAATGTTTCCCTTGGATTTTCAGGAAAGCCTATTGTAAACGAGATATCTAAGCCAGTTACTCTAGAAGTAGGTCCATTGTCCCGCACTACTGATCTATTACTTACGAAGTCATGTCCAGAAAATCTGTTAGGTATTAAAACACTGAAAGAATTAGGTGCAGTTATTTGCTGCTCCCCCGAGGGAATACGATTGTTCCTACGTGACTTCAAGGGTCACTACGTGTTACGAGATTTTGATCCGAGATTGTCTAATGTTCCGCAGCATCTATGGGCGCAAGGTCCAACTGATGTTGGTTATATGCAAATCACACCCCATCGTGTGACTCTCAAGCCAGGTGTAGTGTTACCACGAATCAGACAGTACAGACTGCCACCTGAGGCTGTAGCAGCCTTATCCAAAATTATTGACGAGCTCATGGCTCAAGGGGTAGTTGTAGAAACTGACTCCAATGTATGTAATTCTCCGATTATTCCCGTCATGAAACGTACTGATCCAAATGCACCTCCAGTATATCGATTGGTGATTGACCTTCGAGAACTTAATAAATGTATTATTCCCCAGTACCCAGTTGTCCCAGATATCTCTTCCCTATTGACAGCCATTGATTCCGAAGCCTCATTTTTCACAGTCATAGATCTCAAGAACGCGTTTTTCAGTGTCCCCATTCATCCAGACAGCCAGTTTCTTTTCGGATTTTGTTTAAATGGAAGAAGCTATATGTTCACACGAGCTCCTCAAGGTTTCACAGAAAGTCCTAGTATTTACAGTCAAGCACTTAAGAGACAACTAGACAACATTCACATGCCAACTGACACTGCCTGCTCCAGTACGTCGATGATCTATTAATCACAGCCCGTTCTGAACGTGCTTGCGAGCGAGCATCCCTTACAGTCTTGTATTTCCTTGCCGAGATAGGGCACAAGGTGTCCCCTTCGAAGCTTCAATTCTGTGTACAGCAAGTGATCTACTTAGGCCACTTACTGTCCAAGTGGGGTAGGCAGTTGACACCAGACCGTATCCAGTTAATAGCGAGTCTTCCTCAGCCCAAGACACAGAAGGAGGTACGTGCTTTTATCGGCCTCACTTCTTATTGTAGACAATGGATTCCTCAGTATGCATTCCTAGCCAAGCCACTGATACAGTTAACGACACAGGAGGCAGCCGTATCGACTGTCCTCCCTTGGACATCTGAACATACACTTAGTTTCAATGAGTTAAAGAAAGCTTTATGCCAAGCTCCTGTTCTAGCTACACCGAACTACAGTAAGCCTTTTACACTTTTCGTCACTGAACGTGAAGGTACAGCATTATCTGTTCTCACACAAGATCAAGCAGGACAATACAAGCCATGTGCTTATTTTTCGAGCACACTAGATCCTGTAGCCCAGGCTCTGCCTGCGTGCCTCAAGTCAGTTGCAGCCACAGCACTAGCTATCAGACAAAGTGATTCCATAGTATTAGGACACTCCTTGACAGTACAAGTTCCACACTCTGTGGAAGTTCTTTTAAACCGAACACAGACTCAGCACTTGACAATTGCACGTTTAACAGGTTATGAATTGACACTGTTCCAGCCACACATAGAAATCAGACGCTGCAACGTTTTAAATCCTGCAACACTGTTACCATCAGTTAATTCAAATCCTGCCACACACGACTGTGTGGAA
Organism: Lissotriton helveticus; assembly: GCF_964261635.1. NCBI lineage: Eukaryota > Metazoa > Chordata > Amphibia > Caudata > Salamandridae > Lissotriton > Lissotriton helveticus. The sequence goes on along the minus strand of NC_136060.1, from coordinate 217,645,674 downwards.
GTAGTTAACATTATGACTAAGCCAAGACAAGATCTGACAGATATTCCATTACCAGATCCCGACCTGACACTTTATGTGGATGGTTCATGTATGAGAACAAGTACAGGAGAACTAGTAGCCGCGTATGCAGTGACTACAGACACTGAAGTTATAGAAACACACCGTATTGACACCCTGTCTGCTCAAGCAGCAGAGCTAGTTGCTCTGACTCAAGCCTGCATATACGCTAAGAACCTGAAAGTTAATGTTTACACAGATTCACGTTACGCATTTGGAGTCGTACACGACTTTGGAATGCTCTGGCAGGAGAGAGGTTTCATGACTTCTCATGGAACCAAGATTCAGCATGGTCTCCTTATTCAGGCTCTGTTAGATGCCATACATTTACCGACATCTATTGCTATCATGAAGTGCAAAGCACATACGAAAGTTACTGACACTATTTCTCAAGGTAATGATCTAGCAGATCGCACAGCCAAGCTTACAGCACAGACTCCAGATATTTCAGTTAACCCGACACAGACACATACTCCAGATCAGACTACATGTATGACAGTTAAGGACCCCACTCAAGATGTCATAGATATTCAGTTACATGCTACTCCCGATGAAATCAAGAAATGGTCCGAACAAGGAGGGGTCCAGACAGATCAGGGATGGGTAACGAAGGGTAAAGCCACATGGTTTCTCCCCGACTCTATGGTTCAAGTCATTATCAATACCGCACATAGTCCAGCACATTTAGGAGAAAAAGCTATGTTAGACAGTATCCAGAACATTTGGTTCAACAAGCATTTACGAGCTGCAGCCAAACAGAAAGTCCGTACCTGTATGATATGTTGTCAGTTTAATCCAGGTAAAAGTGTCCCGGTGGAACAAGGTGGATTCCAGCCCCCTGACCACCCTTTTGAAGTCCTCCAGATGGATTATATTCAGATGGAGCGATGTCGAGGTTTCAAGTATGTCCTTGTAGTTGTATGCGCTTTGTCCAGGTGGACAGAAGCATATCCAGTCCCAGATTACACAGCCGCGACCACTGCCAAGCAGTTGGTTCGTGAATTCTTCCCCCGCTACGGACTCCCAAGAGTCGTATATTCTGATAACGGCCAGCCATTCTCATCTGAGTTGATGAAACATGTTTCCCTGTTGTTAGGGTACCAGTGGAAGTTCCATTGTGTACGCCATCCAGAAGCAGCAGGTCTAGTAGAGAGACATAATCAGACCCTGAAAATCCGTATTGCCAAGATTTGTAAAGAAAAAGGTGTGGACTGGCTAGTAGCTCTGCCAGTCGCTTTATTTTATATGCGCATGGTCGCACATTCCAGATCAGGTCTGTCCCCGTATGAGGTCGTATTCGGCCGCCCCCCTAACATGTGGGGTACACCTAGACCTCGAAGTATTACAGATGTTTCAAGTAATATGCTGACAGATTACCTAGCTTCCTTGATGTCTGCCCTCAACTCTTGTCGTTCACAGGTTGCTGCCGCATTTCCAGACAATACCGAGGTGGCACCGCATGACATCGTTCCCGGATGCATGGTTCTTGTCCGGAATTTTGATCGTTCAAGTCCGCTGGAGCCTCGCTAGAAGGAACCCCGACAGGTCCTCCTGGCCACCCGTACTGCCGTCAAGCTGGAAGGCAGGAAGGGCTGGGTCCACCTGTCACATGTGAAAAGATTTTTTGGACTAAAGCCTGTTTCAAAGAACATTTCCGAGGATCTTAAAGACTGCCAAAGTACTATTCTTAAGGACTGTCCCGCAAAAGACAATGATACTGAACCCTCCCTGTTAGAGAAAACTCCGCAACAGGAGTATAAGCAAAAACTAAGGTCTAGTAAAATAAGTCAGCCAGTTTGATTGTCTAAGTCCTCCCCTAGGTGAAACGGTTAGACCGGTTTCTGACATGTATAAAATAGACCCCCATAGTGAGAGAGTTAGTCAAAACTCAATCCGATGTATCGTTTTTCTAAGTTTCATATTGTTTTTCAGCCTTATGATTACCTGCACATGTTATGCATTTTATCTGTATTTTCCAGTTTCTCATGTAAATAAGTCTGCTACTGCTACAGTAGAACACACGTTTAGTGATCTGCCTCCTCATGAACTCTCATATCGTCTCGCTATGCGAAATAATTCTTTTATCCGCATGTTACATTATTCACACCAGACCAGCAATGCCACTAATTGTTGGGTGTGTGGTCGACTCCCCCCTTTCCAGACACCGAAGGGAGTTCTGCCACTCTTTCCTTATCCATTTTCACATAATGGTTCGTGTGGAGCATGGTCCACGTTAACGTCATCCTCAACAGATATGTCTTTTCTTAACAGTACATGTTTTCCAGACAAGCAAGGTCTTCCCCACAGAACAGGGTTAGATCTAGAAAATGAAGTTTATAATTTAGGTAATTATTCTTCGAATTTCATGGTCCTGAATGTTCAGTCTGATTCTACTCCAGACCTACCTACTATATCAGTATTACCAGTTAAAGGCGAATTATGTGTCCGAAATAATGGTTCCGTACATGTAGGCCATAGTGATTGTACTACTATTGTCAAGTATAATGACAGTAGGAAATCTATTTTTAAAGCTTCACGTCATTCTTATTTTGTTTGTGGTCAGACCGCATATGTTCGTTTGCCCCTCGATTGGGAGGGAACCTGTTACATTGCCTTCCTACTGCCACCAGTTTTTCTAGCCCCACCTGACTATCATAGGAATTCCCACCTAGTACATACTAGACACAAGAGAGACCTCCCGATTGTCGATTATACTGAAACTGCTCTAGAACAATACATAGATATCAATAAAGGTGTCTTCCCCTATTTAGGTACTGTTGTAAATAGTAAACTGATACGTAGATTAACCAGAACACTTGAAGCAGTAGTGATTGAGACTACTTCTGCTCTAAGTAACTTAACCGAAGAACAATCCTTTATGAGAATTGTCGTGCTCCAGAATCGTCTCGTCCTTGACGTCATACTGGCCGATAGGGGCGGGGCATGTAGAGTCATCGGATCTAGTTGCTGCATTTTCATTCCTAATAACGCGCCGTCTGTTTATTCAGCTATTACCAGACTCCATTATATTGCCCATATGTTACACCAAGATCCAGGCACCTAGACATGGTCCGGTTGGTTCTGGAATATAATTTCCGCCTGGGGATGGAAAGTATTGTCTTTTCTAGGTATTGCAGTAGCGATCATATTCAGTTGCTGCCTCTGTATACAATGTGGCCCGCGATTTGCGGCATTTGTGCTACCTCTTGTATTCCTAGTCCTAAGTCCCGTTCTAAATCCCGTTCCAAGACAATTCGAGACGAGCAAATGATACTGTATGAAATGATAGATGGTATCATGAATATTGATGTTTCCTGATGGAAACGTAGTGACAAGGAGGGAATGTGGAAAAGTAAATTTTGCCATGTTCTGTGTCCCTACGTGTCCTCCATCTTATGTTATGTGTGCATGATTAATATGCATATGTATTCCCCATGTTTGATTAAAGACACAATTACAGTTGTGTCCATCTCTAGTATGCCAGTTTCCAGTTCTCGTGAAAGCTACGAGTATTAGGCCTGTGTAAAGCTACGTTGCCACGTTTCCCAGTGTGCACGTTATTTCATTGTAAAGTCCCCGTTTCTAGGCCTCAAAAGGGCCTGGACACCAGATTCAGCTCCTGTCTCCTGAATCCTCGCTGAGGGGCGATACAGCCCCCACCTGTATCCTCGACCCTTCACTTACTTCCTGCCTCACAGTGCCCGGCTCGGCCTGGCTCTGCCTCTGAGTCTGCTAAGAGTATGTTATGATTCTAGGCATCAGTCCAGCCCTCCTTCTCTGCATTCCTAAGCTACTGAATCGCATCAATAGTTTCCGTCATTGTCTAGCCTTTACGTCTCCATGTAAGAGAAATACTGTATTAATGGTCATTTAATATTCTTCATCACGCACTACGTGTAGAATAATGCATGCTCCAGTCTTAGAGTCTGTTAGCCTCTCCCTTCCTGACTCTTAGTTTATATCAACATGTCCTCTAAACATTAGATACTAGATAGGGTTTAGGTACATGTCGCCCTGACTCTCCAGACTTCAGTCTCTGCTCCTAGCACAGAGTTCATAGCCCCCAGCTTCTCCTAGTAACACGTCATTGTCAGTTTGCGCGCACTATTAGGTTAGAGGTCCCGGCTCCTTATGTAGCCCCCTCCATGTTTCCGCCCCATTTATGACATATTCTGTTACGTTTACATCACATGTCTATGTATACGCCTCTTGTTACACCTACTTTCACCCTTATCTCTCGCGACTGCTATTGACCACACCCACTGCTCCGCCTACTGTAATTCACTGTAATGCAACTGTTTTAGTATATATACCTATGTAATGTTATTAAACGTTAGCGCGCTCATTCCCTGTCCCCCCTGCAGGGCCCTGCTATCCTATTCCTGTGCAGGTTGTCCTGTTCCTGTCCTTTATGCTGTATTAAACCTGCAAACTCCTACTACCTCGAATCTTGACTCTTATTTATTGAGCTATCTGTTATTGCTATGTCCAGTAAAACCTAGATCCGGTATTATTTATTTATATACCACCAGTGGTAGATGTTTGCCCTCGTGTTCATGTAGTTGCATGAGTCTACAAGAAACCATTTGTGTAATGTTTACTTCAAATGTGTATCACTGCCCTGCTTTGAAATTAATGTTCGGCTCTTCACAAGAGCTGTAAGTAGTGGTTTAGTGGTAACTTTTTGACAAAAAAATTTAGTGGGAATATTTTGGTGTTTGCAGTGTGTGTGGGGGGGGGAGTCGGAGCTTTGCTCCAAAGTGTATCTGTCCTTGCTAAGGAGAGGTACCTTTTCTAAATTCTTATTGGTCTCCAAATCATTTGATGGAATTTGCTATTTTTTCCAGGGATCATGAGTGAGGATTGGTATTTGCTTTCTCTATGATTGCTGTATTTTGGGGACAATACTTGAGCGTTGCTCATAGATCACCTTGATTGCAACTGTCTCCTCAAGATTAACCCTGTTGTTGACCATTTAGTAGAGAGTTTCTAAGATATTTATGGTCCAGTTCAAAATAGCTGTGGATGAGTCTCTGATCATCTTTAAGGGCAGCTGGTTTTCAAACAGTATACTTTCACCAAAGGCAAATTATGGCTTTAAGTTGATATGTATTGTGAAAGTGCCACTGAATATGTGTACAATTGTAGGGTATACACTGGTCAGGATTCTTTCAATGACCCCCTCGGTAGTCTGACTATTGTGGGAAAAAGTGAGAAAAGTGTCCACTTTTTGACATATATTACCAATTGTACCATGGCAACTTAATGCAGTTTTTGAGGAATTGTTCAAAGTACACATCTAAGAATGTGGCACATGCATTATAACTGTAACGGTTGTCCAAAAGAGTTTGAGTGGATTACATTTCAAGAGAGCAGTACCTGGCACAAGAGAGAACTGCTTTTTAGGTCTCGTCTAGCATTGGAGTGCCAATGTGCCCTTCGCTCTGCAATGCGTCTTGCAATCGATAAGATTTCTGAAAGGGACTTAAAGCACCGCCTATTATTTTGATTGGCTTATGTCATAGTTTATGCTAAACGCTTCTTGGTTAATGCCCTGTCTCCTTTTGGCCAAACCCATCCGGACTAAATTGTTTCCTTGCGGTGTTACAGGGTCTCCATGAATTAGTCGGTGGGCACTTTTTTCTCATTTGGGCAAAGTATGTTCATGCTGATCGCAGCTCCCGCTCAGGGACACCGCGTTCAGTTTTTTAAAATTTTTTATTTTTAACTTTAAGATGCAGCACGGCGCCCGCTAGGGACACCACACTCACTTTATTAATTTATATTTTCGCTGCGTCCGTCCTGCTGCCAGAGCCGGTACTTTTTTTATGGGTATTTTTGGACACTGCACTGCCTCGCATGGTGTCAGGTTTCATGTTTTTTTAATGGGTATGTTTGGCGCTGCCTCGCACAGCGCCCGGTTTCATGTTTTTTAATGGGTATGTTCGGCACAGCGCTGCCTCGCACGGTGCCCGGTTTCATGGTTTTTTTTCTTTATTTTTCCGCACCATTGCAAAACTACAGCACAGGAACAGGCCTGCCTTTCTCATTTTATTTACGATCGTTTGCCGGTAAACCTCGGGGCTTGCTATTCGGTGAGGGCAAAAAAGTGAAACTGAAAGTTGTCCCTGTAACAGGGAAATTCACTCGTAACCAGTGGGCGGAGACTTACTCCAAGCTAATCAAGGCTCAGGCAGTCCCGTAGCAGAGCTAAACCGCTCCATCGAACGCTTTGGCGCCATTCGTACAGGTATACTAAATGCATGGATGTTGCATGTTGTGCGCATGGTACATAGTCATGATACTGGATATATTATGCATGGTATGTCTGTTAGGTAACCAAACTAGATGCAGTTTGTGGATTCCTGGTTGCTTAATTAGGGTGCGTTGTGCAGCTTGGGCCCGGTACTACTGCCCTTGCTGCACTATTCACAGCTGCGCTGCTGCCCAATCGTAGCCGCGCTTGTGATTTTACTGCGTGGGCGCCCGCAACACCCGTCGACCCCAGGCTCCGGTCCATAAAGAATTGCCACCGGGCAGAACCATATCAGAGCAGGGCCCGGGAGGTACAAGGCAGTGGAAATGCCCCCAGTGCGGGAAAAAATTATGTGTCTTTCCTTGCTTTAGAGCTGGGCCTCCCTATCTCAATACCTCTGCCAAATAAAGGTGCCCCCACCTCTTATTTTCTTTTGTGTGTGGTGGGGGCAGGGGTGGTTGTAAGTGTGGGGAGGGGTATGGAGGGCACATTGTTTGGCTGAATAAACACCCATGCACCCTCAAATCTCCCCATACTTGGTCAGCCAGTGGTGCCGGCTCCACGTTCACGCCAGTGGGGTGGGCAGCACGGGCTTCCATGGGTCGATAAGTCAGGCAGAGAGGCTCAAGGCGGTGTCTGGCGCCTGGCTGTTCCGACGAGGGATCCCTCCCAGTTGGACGCCCAGGAATGCTTTCTAAAAGCGTGTCGAGGCTGTGTCAGCGTGGGGACCAAATTAGACAAAGCTTTGCAGTCTGAGTAAACCCACACTGTAGAGGCACCATGATACAGAGGGCAGACACCAACGGAGTAGAAATCCTTGCCACACGGTGCCTGTAACACACCCATGGAAAAAGGTTTATGGCCTAGCATCTCAGCGCCTAGCCTTCCCTTCACAAGTCTCTTTATGTGCTTCACGTGGCTTCCCAAGATGTTTATCTGGTAGGAAAAAGAAATAAATATAAATAACTAAAGGGATGTGGCCAAGGTTGAGTCAACGCCCTCCACAAATTTATTTCCATCTCACCCCATAATCTTCTTGTTTCCCTATATCCAAGCCAAGGTCTAATTAGATACAGTGATAGCAAGCATTTGCAATGTAATACGTCTCACAGTTACGCGAGTTTCAGCTATTGGCATTGTAAATGACACTGCCTTTTCTTTATGTTTTTAAAACAAAAATAAAAGGCATTATTATTTGCAATGTCAATAACTCAAACTCGCATAAATGCAAGACCTATTGCATTGCAAAGGCTTGTTTTGCATTGTTGAGAAGAAATGTGTACATGTCAGTAACTTTTTTAGGATGAAACAAATTACTCCATCACTGTTTAGGGTCAGTTAGCAGAAGTGCAGAAACCAGTGTGAATTGGGGTGCTTGAGAGACAGACATCGCGGCCCGATTCACAGAGCTAACTTAAGACAAAATCCGAAACTTACTACCTTTTAATCATTTTGGTATTCATAAAAGGCACTTATTCTTTTTGGTATTCACAGAAGGCAGTTACTCATTGATGAGTTAGTGCCTTCTATGACTACCAAAATGAGTAAGCGCCTTCTATGAATACCAAAATGAGTAAATGGTAGTAAGTTTCGGATTTTGTCTTAAGTTAGTTCTGTGAATCGGGCCTACAGTACGAGAGATTAGCTGGTCATGTTTTATTTGGAGTCCTTCAATGCCTATTTTGTTATCAAAGAATGGTCACTAAGAAATAGGATAACCTTTGTACATTTTCAGCAGTCTGTGATAAGCAGCTTTCTTGCAGTGGAGCAAGCAACTATTCCAGGCACTGGAGTGATTGAGGATGTGGCTGGATAAAAGACTACCATTTGCTGACTAGATTGTGCCAACAACCTAAACAAACTTCCCTTGATGAAGGTGTAAACTGTATGCCCTTGGAGGAGTTTCAAAGGAAAGCTGTCTTTATTGTCCTTAGTGTACTACATATCCTAGTCTACATGTATTGACATATTTCAAGCTTTACCATACAGATCTGAAATATCGAAAGCATCCTTGCCTGTAAAAGGCAAGCTTAGAGTATGGACTTTCTTGCAAAATTTAGTATAGAGTTAATAGAAGAGTTCAAGATATTAAAGGGATAAGATTCCTGATGCATGATGTCTCTGTGTGTGATGGTTGACTGGCACTGTGTGTGGTGGTAGGCTAGTGGTGTGTGTGTGTAGAGATAGACTGGCAGGGTGTTGTGGTTGGCTGGCATTGAGCATGCAGCAGTGTCTACGTGTGTGTGAAGCAACTGTATGGCTATTGTCTGACATAAATACATGTGCTAGTCATGTTGCTCTTGGTTATTAGTATGAATGGGTGGCAGCTTGCTTATGCTATATGTGTGATGGTTTCCTGGAGGAGTGGTTGTATATAGATTTACTGATGATGGTTTGTGTGAATAGAAGTTGCAGTCCTGAGAACGAAAGGGCTAGGGCCGAATGATCTCCAACAATCACCCAACGGTCACACTGGGTCTGCCCAAGCCCACTGAACAAAGGAGAGTGCCAAGACAACTGCAGCCAGAAGGGGGCTTTCTTTGAAATTCTAGTTTGCAAGTTCATTCCAGTGATATCAGCGAGAGGCAGATTTAAGACTCCAAGAGCTGATGTAAGCAGTGGCTCCTGGGAGACACCATCTTATACTGTCCCAGTAAGCAGGTTGTTAAAGATATTACATGTACTGAAATGATCTCCAGGGGCTAAGTGTATGATTACAATGCAATGTTTTCTCAGTGTGATGCTCTCTAAGTGCTGTTTTCACAATTGCATGTTGGTGTAAAATGTATAACAAAACAAAGACTTGGGGTTTATTTAGTTGAACTGCTTCTTTGATTCACCATAATGGTTGTAAATGCTATATTGGTTTCATATTGGTTATATACTGCTTGCAGTGTATATGTGTTATCAACCTTCATAAGTGAGTTCATGCTGGAGTATTATTTGTGCCAATTGCATTGAGGTACACAATGATACTTTGGTTTATTACTCTTCAACCTTAATAAAACCAATAGGCTCACTTGATATGATTGTGTTACCCATATAGGTGGTCACAGGTGAATACACAACATCATATATGGTAATTTCCATCTGCCACTTTATTGTGTAGTATTTAGTAGTGTGTGTGTAATACATGTACTTCTCCTTTTATGAAGAAAAAGTGCTGACTGAACAATCATTTATTGAGTGGTATTGTTGAATGCCAGTGATTCCTGATTGCTAGCCCACACCATCTTCCTTGAGTTGGCCTTGGACTGCTCTGCTTCACTACCCTCTCAGAGTCAAGTGATACAATGGGGTGTTTGGTTCCCATTGAGGACAATTGTAAACCTTTTAATAGCCCAACATCCAACAGGTGGTGTTTGCTAAAATGTGAACAGAGCAGCGTCAGCCCTTTTTTTGTACAAGTAAAATTGAAAATCTTGATGTCAATATGAACAACAATACATTTATGTTTAAAAATAAGATTGCATCTTTATTAACAAATTCTACTGTTGTGAATTCCACATCAGAGCGACTCAGACATATGTAGTCAAGCAGGCTCTGAGATCTAGGCCTGCAGTCAAATGTGGGGTAACACGAAGCTGGCAGACATATGCACAAGCAGGAAATCCCAGGTCAATCCCAAAAATAGGCACAGCAACACCAAAATGGTCAAGGGAGATTGGCCCCAATAACGCAAAAATGGTTGTAGGGGTACGCGGGCTCACAAAAACACCAGAAAGTAAGATTCCACATACATTAGAAACATATAGCCAATCTGTACACAGCACACACAGTACAGACGGTGACAAAGAGCTCCCCATGCCGGACATCTGGACATGTTAAGCACTGGCAGCATTGTGTACACGCAAGGTCGAAACCCACCTGAATTCTCCATCGAATAAATTAAATTACGACTCTGAAAGCAGCAACTCACATCCCTTACCATACAATGATCACCGGAATTAATTATGGCATTCAATGTATTGTAAATATTCTCATTTCAGATTGATTGAAAGTTGAGACAGTCCTCAGCCTCTAAGCCTGTAACTCTGTTCTCCTGGCTGCATCGTTTAATTAAATTAACTTTTCCTGTTTTGCCAAAAGCCTCTTGGGGCATATTTATAAGCTCCTATCACCACAGGAACGCCACTTTTAACAATATTCCTGTAGTGGTACAGGCTTCACCTTATTTCCACTTAATGTCGCTTAATGACACCTTGTAATTAAGGCACCATTCACGCTATACTTTGTGTGAATGGGGGGGGGGGCAATATGTGTTGCTGTGGGTGTTCTGCTGTAATACCCATTGATTTTGACGCTCCCCCTATTTCATTTTATGTAAATAGGAGGCAGAGCCAAAATTAAGACCAGAGAAAGCCTGGACTTAACATGGCAAAACTAGGATAAATGCTTTATTTCTCCTCAGTTGTGTTGTTTCTATGTGCAGTAAAGTGTCCCTTCCGGCATATAAACAATTGTTAAAAAATTGACAATTTGCAATATTCTGCAGCACACATAGAAGTGACAAATCGCCTTTCTGGATTATTTATATCCAGGAAGGAACACCTTCCTGCTCATAAACAATCATTCGCTCAATGCAGGCAGGCTTGCACTATGGTGCAAGGGTACATGTGTTGCCGCAAGGCAGCTTTATTTAGTGCCACCACGGGGAGAAATGCAAGGGTGCACTGTATTTTTGTAAATACGGCACATCCCTGCATTTCTAAGGTGACTGAGCGTGGCGTTAGCAATTTTGGAGCTAACCAGCACTCCTCTACTCACTTTTAAATATGCCTTCCTTTGTATTTTGTTTTTTCAAGGTAGTTGATGTCCAAGAAACATTTTGGTGAGTCACTATTGGTGCTAATTGGTACCTCGAACCCGACTGCAGCCAAAGGAAGGATACACCACCCAGATGGATTCACATTTGTGCATCAAGAAAAGTGAGCAGAAACCACAATTGATTGGAAGTTCTGCTGAATCTGTGGGGTCAAAGTCTGTACTGAAGCAGCCATCACAGAGGGCTAGAGACTACATCAGAACCTTGATAAAGCATTTGGCATATGGCAAACTAGGCAGAAGCATAAAAAGATAACCTGAGTGCCTTGCCACTGACAGAATCTAGCAGATTACCTATTTTATATGTCCTAGCTGAGTAGTCGCAGGCAGCCTCATAGGGATCCCGCAGAAGTCAACTTTTTGCAATATTCAACATACTAGGAAAGGTGATTATTTATTTTATAGCCCTTTATGGCTTCCAGGAGGCTATTTTTTGTGAGAAACCTATCCTGATTGGGCCAAGTTGGAACGTCAATCTTCAGTGCCACTGGTATCTTAACACTGTTGCATCTGAAAGGAGTGAGAGATATTGGTCGCCTGGACAGCTGGACGTGACACCGATAGTACACTTGGCCCCTGGGTGTGACATAGGGTGCACTTAGCACATTAGGGGAAAAGATTTGGACCTGAGAAACTAGGTGTAACTTGTGTATGGCCAAGAGGGTCCTGTGGTTCTCAAGTTATTTTATTTTTCCTCAAACTATTGCTATTACCTTTGTCCCAGAACCGATATTTGCAGACTAACAGGGTCACTTAGTTCTGTGCTCTGCACAGAGCTTCCCCTGGACACACCATGGCATGCGCTGGGAGTGGATGGAGAGATTTTTGACAAAGTCATAGTTTTTTCTCTGTCAGTTTTTGTTGAGATTGGTGTATTATAAAAGTTGATCAAAGTTTGTCCTAAATGTCATATTTCTTCCTCGTCGAGTGTTTCATATGAGGGTGCTGCTGTTTCTGACAAGCTGAATTTGATGCTGAAAGTCAATTTAGTTCCATACAGTTTTTGTTGACAGGTGCACTTTTTACCTCTACGTTGCAATCCTTTACATGCATTGTTATTTGTGTTGATAAAATGTTCCTACTGGATTGTTTGATATATCTGTAGATAGCGCTAAGCTCATACAATGTAATTACAAGAAGTACACCACACACATTTTTCCTACGATTAGATAAAAACCAAAGATTCCCAAAAAAGAACTAGTCATACTTTGTCCACTAAAACTACCAGACTTATCATGGATTCAGAATTAACCCTTGCAGCATCATCATTTTTAAGGCACATAGACTTCTTTCATGGCATTGAAGCCTTCGTTGGTAGTGTAGATGACTTTGAGAAGCTCCCACCTTGTAATCTGGAACCAACTAGCTGTTGCTTTACCTCAGACATATGGCAAGATGCTCCTTAAAAAAAGTTTAGTATTGTTGAACAGGTGATACTCCCGGGGCACTTCATTCCAGGTGCTTGTGCCATAATAATCTGCAGTTCTCTTCCTTCGGTTGTGGTGTAGCAAGGCCATTGGATGACTCATGGGGTTTTTAAGCAAAGTGGATATGTTTATTACAGGAATCTCCAAGACTGGAGTGTGCATAGTCGCAATGGAACAAATCCCTCTGCAGTTTGGTGGTAACTGGGCATACAGAAGGTCTCCACACTGCCCAAAGAAGTCCATGATGGGGAAAGTTCCCCTCTGCATTTCGGCATGAATTACTGTGATCCTACAACCAATATTCTGGCCTATGTTGATGCCATTTTCCATGAAACCTAAGGAGGCAGAAGTTAATTTCATGACAGTCTGGGGACTTACAGAGCTATCCATCCAAGTGTACAGCGAGATGTTTTTATCCCAGGTAGGTGTACATTTCCCTATTGCATCCTGGCTGACACCAATGCCATTCCTTCAAGACCTGGCTCTGCAGGAAAATGTAATGTTGAGATACTACTGGGCAAAGAATTGACCTGTTTCTCTAAACCCTGGTCTTCGACCACAGTCTGGGGGTAATGGGTTTTAAAAATAGTTGTTACACTCCTAGAAATCCCAGATCTAGGACCATCTGGGTCCAATCAACAGCGGTGGGGCAGCCTGTCTTTCTCATGTGTGATATTTCTTCCCTGAGGTTCTGCCTATCTGTGAGAATGAATAGTACTTCTGGTAAAGCATCATATTTTGTGGCATTAACTAGGAAGCACACTACTCTGACACATGTTAACAGCATTTAACTCTTACATTGTTAATGCTTGATTCTACACTACTACAGTACTACAGATGTAATAAACATTGAGGTATGTCTGGGAAAACTTATTTTGAGAGTGCAGTCTATCTGAACCAGCAGCACGAGGAATTAGGGAACACCCGAAGCACAACCCATTCATGGTCTCTATACCTATTTCTGACATTTGCTGATATCACATGTTATCTTAAAATTTAGCCTGGTCATTATGGGTCATATTGTTATTAGAGAGCTCTCTCCAGATGTGGATGACATTAGAAACAAAGGTTACTTTGCTAGCAAAGAGAAGAAAATGTAGAACTAAAAGACAACAATGAAGCATAAAAACAAAAATATATATCTTTTGTGCTGTCTTAGCCCAAAAGCATTGTTGGAGGGGGTTGATTTCATAACGACAATCTTCACCCGTCCTCTTGATCCATTTGAATCGTACATTATTATTGGCGAGAAGCTGGGTTGAAACACACATGAATGAGATGAATCTAGGGCTTCCTGCCTTCCACCTTGAGAGTTGTTATTGTGACCATAGTGAACTTGTAGGGGATCCTCAAAATGCTTCACCCTCACTTTTCTGACTCAGTTGTGCACAAACACTTTGGGGTCGCAGGTGTACTGGGTGTACCCCTGCGAGCATGGGGGGTACGCACCGTACGGTGTGTATGTGATTGTGCGCTTTTCCGTACGAATCGCCCTTACCTGACGTGGACCGTACGGATCGCGTCCTGGTACCCCGGTCTGGATCGTACTTGTCGGCTCATACGGCGTGTGTACGAGTCGTACGGAGATGGCTCCGGATACAATTCGTATGGATTTTTATTTTACCGGATCAGAATCGACCCCTTTATCTCCTACTTGCACAGCTGGGAGGTAGACCTCAGCATTGGCACACTTTTCTCTTCTATTGGTTACCTGTTTGGAGCTGAACCTTGCAAACTTCATCAGTTCACGCTGATATATATTTTTTTCTTCATTTAGTGCTTGTGACTAACTTTGTCCCTGAATTTTGCTTCTAGTGACATGAATTTGGACATTGATAGACCTTCTGATTATATTTATTGGGATGTCTAGTGATGGTCTGAACTTGGTGTATTCCTCAGGGAAAACTGTGCTATTGGCAAAAAGTATAACAATTTTCTTTAGGTTTAAATCTATTTTATTGGCGCACTTGCATATCGAGATAACAATACCCTGCATTAAGTAAATCTCTTCATTACATATTATAAGAATGCAAATTTTGACCCCTTTCAAGGGAAAGGATAAAAAGAGAAGGATAAAAAGAGAATCAACCTAACTCCCCTTCCCAACCTCACGCCCTATGCCTCCCCCACCCCTCCCTTGTACCACTTGCTATGTAATGTATGGTGAAGGAGTTGTTGCAGGATTCTCCTGGGTATCTCAGTACTTTAAGTGTCTTCTAGGTCAGCGAGATGAAGCAAGCACAGATAACAAGGGCAGGTCAGCTACCTAAATTCCTTACTCAATAGACCAAATCCGAAGTGCCTCAGTGTCTCCCGTACAAAGGGGCAGTGGACCGATCAAAGGCTTTCTCAGCATCAACGCAAAGCAGCATGCTGGAGCGTTCCCTGCGATGTGCCTTGTCTAATATGTGCAAAAGACTTTTGGTATTGTCCGCACAATGTTTCTGTGGGATTAATCCTACTTGGAAGGGGTGTAGCAAACCCTGCATCAAGGGATTGAGGCGTTCTAACAGGATGCCTGTGAGAAGCTTCGAATCTGGGTTTAGCAGCGATATTAGGCAGTAAATTGGACAGGACGATTTGTCTTTTCCAAGTTTAGGGATGGCAACTATGGGTGCCTCGTGCATTGAAGCCAGGAGAGACTGATTCTACCACAGTATTGAAGAGCCGGGTGAGAACTGGGGCGAGGTTTTATAAAACCAGGAAGAGAATCGATCTGGGCCTGGAGATTGCAAAGGCTTCTGCCTCGATATCTAAAGTGCTGCATAAAAGTTCATAAAATGGGCCGCTAAGGCACCATCCTTTGCTAATTCCTCACCGTTCTCTGTCCTGAGGGAGCTAACTTTGTTGACATGGTGTTGGGGTCTGAGCCTAGTGGACTGTAACAGCAAGTAAAGAAAGGGTCCGAGGGAAATTTATAGACTTGTGCGGACAAGTCCCTTATCCATATGTAACAACCACCAAAGAATCAGCGGATTCTTTAGTTGTTGTCTGAGCCTGGTGGCCAGGAGCCTACCGCTCTTGTTCCTGTTTAGGTAAAATGAGTGCTTGAGGCACAGTAGAGCGAAGACCGCTCTGACTAGGTCTAAACCTGCAAGTTGTTTTCTTGCAGTCTCGAGCTGGCGCCAGACACTGGGGGCACCAGTACGGTGGTGGATGAGTTCAAGTTCTCTCACCTGTTCCTGCAGTTTGGCCTGTTTGATCTTATGCTGCTTATTCTCGGTGGCGGAGAGGGAAATCAGTTTCCCCCTCACCACCGCCTTCAGTGCATCCCAGATTATGGGGAGTGGTACTTCCAAGTCGTCAATGATTTCCAAATAGGCACTTATAACCCTCTTGAGCTGCGTGACCGCCTCTGGCTTCTCCAACAGCGTTTCCCTGAGCCGCCATTGAAATCGCGCCTGAATTCATTGAAGATTATGTATCTCTGGAGTCTCTAGTTGGCAGAGGTAGGTACCTTGCCCCAAATAGGGACCCTTGCTTCTAGTCAGGATAAGGGGGTACACACCTAAAATAACCCCTGCTCGCCCACTTGGCAGCTTAGCATGAGCAGACAGGCTTATCTTAGAGGCACTGTGTAAAGCATTTGTAAACACATACAGTAATACAGTGAAAACACTACAAATGAACACCATATCAGTTTAGAAAAATAAGTAATCTTTACTGGACTAAACAGAAGACCAAACAACAAAAATCCACAATACTATAATCAAAAATAGACTTTAAAATGGTAGAAAATAGCTTAGTTCAATGTACATGGTAAATGCAACACTTTACTCTCAAAGTACCTTGGATGTGTCACAGCATACAAACAAAAGGGTTGCAAGGAAGGTGATGCGTTGGTTCCTTTCTTCAGGGGAGGTGATGCGTCGTTTCCTTACTGCAGTGCAGGGGAGGTGATGCGTTGGTTCCTTACAAGAGAGGAGGTGATGCGTCGGTTTCTTACTGTGATCCGGTGTGATGTGACAGGATGGCGCCGCGATGCGATGACTCGGTGCGATGCGAGAAAATGGCATCTCGATGTAATGCGGCTACGTTAGATGTGATGCGGGCACGCCCGAGGGCCGTGCGGCGAACACAGTAACTTCTGAGCCACAACAGGCCCTGCGACATGCTTCTCCGGTGGTGCGACAGCAACCTCTGCGGCAGCGACACACTTCTCCGGTGATGCGACACACTTCGTCGATGATGTGAGGGCGAAGAGCTGCAGCAGCGACACGCTACTTCAGCGATTCAACGGCAACTGCTGCAGCGGCGACACGCTTCTCCTCATTGCGTCGTGCTTCCAGCTCCCAGAGACTCGTAGTCTCTTCCGAGGGCCAAAACAGCAGTAGTCACCTCGCTGCAGGCAGAATTCCACAGCAAGGGAATTCAGGGGAGCTGGTGGTGAAGTCTTGTATCCCTGATACTTTAGGCAGGAGGCAAGCACAGTTCAGGCTCTTGGAGATTCTCCTTCAAGATTGCAAAAGTACACACAAAGTTCCTTTTCTCCTTTCCTTGGCAAATAAATTAACGACTGCAGGCCAACCCCAACAGCACAGCACAGGGGCAGTCTCCTCCTTTAGCTTCCTTGGTTCTTCTCCTTGGCAAAGGGTTGTCTTGATTCCCAGAAGTGATCTAAAGTTCTGGGGTCTGTGTCCCCCTTTTTTTACACCAACATCCTTTGTCTCTGAAGGCAGAGAGTGTCTGTCTGTACCTAGTCCAAACCAGTTCTGTGCAGTCCTGGAGCACTTTGTTTACAGGACTCCTTCTTTCCTTTGACAGTGTGGACCAGGGTCATAAGACGCACCACAGGTGGTGGAGGTAACATTGTGGAAGCAGACACAGCCAGATTCAGGCCCAGGTGCTACCCCTCCCAACACTCTACGTGCAGATGGGTCCATTCAGCCTTGTGCTGACTCACCCTGTCTCCTGGAGCCACCCCAGCCCTGTCACTCACAAACCAGAAATGGAATACACATCCTAGCAGAGGCAGGCTTGGATGGTTATGCAAGGAAATGCCTACTTTCTAAAATTGGTATTTTCAAACACAGAATGTTAAAACCAACTTCAATAAAAAAATGTATTTTATCATTCTGAGTTCAGACATACTAGACTCGGATTTCTACCTAGTTCCCTGAGTCAGTTAGGATTATAAGATGTTATAATCAAACTGCCCATTCTTGCCTATTGGATCAGAAAGCCTTGCAATAGTGAAAAATAAAATTGGATGTAATTCACTATCAGGACATGCTACACACATCAGGGCATGTCCTGCCTTTTACATACAATGCACCCTGCCCTTGGGCCTACTTTCAGGTTGACTAATATGTAGAAAAGGAAAGGTTTAGGGACTGGCAAGTGGTTGCACTTGTCAAGTCGACATGGCTGTCCCAGACTGCACACAGGCTCTGCAATGGCAGGTCTGAGTCTCATTTTACCAGCAGCTTCTGTGGGTGGCTCAATCAGTGCTGCAAGCCCACCAGCAGCATTTATTTTACAGGCCCGGGGCACACACTGTGCACTGTACAAAAGTTCTGGATGACCCTGCAAAAAAGGCCAAGTCCAACATCCAGTATCAGCGCTGAGTTGTCAGATTGGGTTCTCGTCTCTACTTTAACTGCACGGAGGAGTTGTTGTACATCCTGAGTTTCTAGGAAGTGGTCTAATCGGGAATAGGTTTTATGAGCATGCAAATAAAATGTATAGTCTGAGTAATAGGATAAGAGGCTCTCCATCAAATCTATTAACCCAGCTTCCTTGATCCAGGTGAACCGCACTGTTGTCACTGACCCCGTTACTCCCTCCCTCTGGACGGAGGGGGCAAAGTTTGAGTTAAAGTCTATGTTGAGGTCATCTCCTATAATAACTAGTCTGTCTTGCGATGTTAGGATCCCCACAAGGGCCTCTCGGATGAAGTGTTCCTGCCCTTCATTAGGGGCGTAGAATACCCAATGTTAGTGTCTGTGAACCCAATTGTATTTGATAAACCAGGAGACGACCCTTAAGTTCCATCAGTTTAGGGGCTATCGAGCCTTGGAAGATGCACGAGAAAAGGAGAGCCACCCCTGCTGCCTTGCACCCTGCTGAGGAGAACAATTGCTGCGGGAAGGGGTGCAGAGCCTAAATATTGATGTACAAATATCGATTTGCACAATTATCGAGGTAAAAAAATCATTGGTCAGAAATATCGATAGAAAAAATATCGTGAGCAAGAATACCGATTTTTTTAGGAAAGTGATATTGATTGAAACAATATCAAAGTGTTAAACACCGTTTGTAAAAATATAGATGTTAAAAATATAAAATTGATATGTGTATGCTATTTGTTTTTTGTATGAGAATTGTTTGTGTTTTTATTATATGTGCTAAAAAAGTTAATAATTGTTTTTTGCATTCAATTTTGCATTTTTAGTTCTGTAGCGGGTTGTGGGTTTATAGGGGAATAGGGTGGGAAGTAATTTAATTTTATGCAATTTATTGAATGATTTATATTTATTGATATTTGTATAATTGTGATGTTATAGAGTTAAATGTGTAAATTGATGTATTCATAATTGTTTGATAATTAGTTGATGATTAATTTAAATTAGTTAATTATTAATTAATTATGGTAATTGTTTAATTAATTTTAGGTGTGTGTTGTCATGTTTATAGGTGTAAATGGTGGGAAGGATGGGAAGTAGTTTACTTTTTGTTGATGACTTATTCATTATTTGTTCATTCATTTACATTGATTAATTAGTAATTAGTAATTGTAATTGTGTAATTAATTTTAGGTGTGTGTTGTGGATAATATAGTGCTAAAGAATGTGTAATTAATGAATGTTTATTATCTTTAATAATAATATATTTAAATTCAATATTAATTATGTTAATTATAATTAATATGTGATACCATGTTGATTTTTTTTTATTGGTGTAGGATTCAACACTTTCCCTACTGTTGCACTCACTGGAGTGGGAAGAGTAATTTTTACCTCTCCGCTATCCTGCATTTTCCCTGCTGTTTCACTCACTGGAGTGTGAATAGTAATTTTTACCCCTCCGCTATCCAACACTTATCCTGCTGTTACACTCGCTGGAGTGGGAATAGTAATTGTTACCCCTCCGCTATTGAACACTTTCCCTGCTGTTACACTCACTGGAGTGGGAATAGTAATTTTTTCCCCTCCACTACCCAACATTTTCCCTGCTGTTGTATTTATTGTGTTGCAAAATGCATGTTTTATTTTTCTTGTAATAGTTTAATGGTTTAATTAATTATAGAATGTTTTATTCTATTTTTTATTATTTATATATGTGTATATTTTATTTTTATATAATTTAAAAAGTTTATACATTGAATAAAGATAATAGTTACTAAATTATATTTAAGTACATATATGTGTACATGTTTATGTTTGTGTGTTTATATTATTTTAAATTAAGTGTATTTGTTATATTTAGTTAAACTATATATTAAGGGTAATTTATTTGGTTACAAATATTAATAATATTTAATATATTTTAGTTATATGTATATTTAAGTTGATATTTTTTACATCTATATTTTTAACTTCGATATTTTTTATTCAATATTATTGTACTTACCTGTTTAAGTATAGGGAGTCGATATTTTTGTATTCTATATTTTTGCATCTGTATTTGTGTATGTCTATATTTATTACATTAATATTTAATCAGGGAACCACAGGAAGGATCTGGACTTCAACTGCCATGAGTAGCCTACAAGGATATGGGTCTCCTGTAGGAGACAGATGCCTGCCCCAGTGTGTTCCAAGTAAGAAAGGACAGCTTTGTGTTTCATTGGTTTGTTTAGCCCTGTGACATTTAGGGAGATGATCTTTAGAGCGTCGTGTGCAGACATGGTGGTTGCCTATTGACATGCTATATGATGGTGGCCGCCCTATCGTCCATCTGGCTAGGATGTATTGGAGCACCAAGTCCCAGGTGTAGAGAGTGATGTGGTAGTGTCCCTGTCACCCCTATACATAGGCACATCATAAGAGTAACAGAATGGTACATTTCAAACAAACATGTATAAGTGATAAACCATAAAATACAACATCCCAAAATAGTAAACCGAGTCTCTCGAAGGGAGAGTCCAATTCGGGCAGTCTCCACCTTTCAAAGAATAAACCTGACGTAAGGGGTCCTTGTTGGTCCGAAGTCTTCTTAGAGGACCCCCTCTCACTGCCCCTGTTAGTGTCTGTAGTGTGCCCCGACAGTGGGCAAGGCAGACTGTGCAACGTTAATCAGCTCTACAGGGCAATCGGTCACCCACCAGGCTCTCAAGGACTGCTCTTCTATCTTGCGCCACTGCTTCTGGGTCAGGCTTTAAGGGCCACAAGTCCTGCAGTATCCATCTTTGTCGCTCCCAACGGCCAGACCTGGCCTCAGCTCTGCCCCCCCCCCCGTAGGTACCTCTGGCTGCTCGATCTAAAGAAGGGTGCAGGCCACACTGAAGGATCTGAGTAGACAAGTTTCCCCCGCCCATGTGAAGATCAAGCAGAAGGGATGGCCCCAGGTAAACAAGATGTTGTGTTCCCAGAGAAATGTGGTCACTGGGAAAAATTATCTTCACTTCTGCAACATAATTGCTGACAGGTCTTCGTACAGTTGTAGTGAGCTACCACAAAAGAGCATTGGATCAGGGCCACTGACGGCCCAAAGAATATATTCCTTCAAGGGGAAACTGTGCATGCATGCAAGTCTATCTGGGGGCGGCATGGTTGGGGCTCTGGAGGGTCCAACCTGGTGGACCTTGTCCAGGCGAATGTCTAATTCTGGTGTGTGTCCCAGGATTAGGGCAAAGAGGGCCTTAACGTACTCTTCCATGTTCCCTGCCCCGGCAACCGTTGGGGCATTCCTGATCCGTATGTTGTTGCACCTTGGCCTATTCTCAAGGTCCTCGGCATGGGACTGGACATCTATCTGTCTATTCTAGAGGCAAATTTTATGTTGCCGGAGTTGCTCCATCTCTTCTCCTTTGGTGATCTCATTTGATTCCAGCGTTTCCACTCTATCACCTTTGTTGGTGATCTCCTTCCTGACCCCTTGTAGATCCCGAGCCAGGTCTCCCCTAATCAACTGCAGATCTTCCTTAAGCGATGTGAATAAAGACTCAAGATACAAGCGAGTAATAGGTGCCTCCCCGTAATCTTCGCCTTCCATGGGTAACAAAGCTGTCAGAAGGCCGGGACGGTCTGGAGTCAGGGTCCTAGTGAGCATGTCCTTTAAGGTGCGGACCTTTTTGACTCGGGCTGTCGCCATATTCCTTCATGGGGGGTCTTTGAGTCTTCTAGGAGGGAGACAAGACTATCTCTGTCCTCTGGGATGGGCAGCAAGAGCGTGGATGTCTTTCGCTCCTCACCATACAGCATACCTTGATGGGCCCAGTCTACAATGCATCTCCTGAGGTGCTAGGGTCGCAGCAAACCCTCGCCCACAGGTCACCTTTTACAATTGCTAGGTTGCTGCCCACAGCGTGCCATCAATCCAGAGGTTTGGATCCTTCTGCAGGTATGATCCAGTCTAGGATGAGCCTAAACTCCTTGAGCCAGTCCGCTCTGTGGGGGAGACCTGGTAATGTGTCTATGAGAGGGGGTATCGTGGTAGGACCATGCACTGCAACCCACGCAGTACAGTGACCTTCAGGTGCCCTGGGGTGCTGCTCATGCTCCCGCCTCCACTCTTTCTTTTGTGCCCTGGGCCTTTTGTGAAATAGCACCTCATTGCCTGTATAGGGTCTTTCCCCCAGTGATGTCCTGCCCTTATTCTAGGCCCTCTCCTCTCTCAGGGCCTGTGCAGGTACCAGAGGTGCTCCCCAGTCACCACTCCTGCTTTCAGCCCGACAGTCCTAGGCCCCTCTGAAAGTGCCGCCCAGAGTGCTGATCTCTGCTGTCTCAGTGAATGTGTGGTGCAAGTCCCAGGACCTCCTACCTCTATGCTCCCACTGACTTTTGCCCGATTTCCTCCTCAGGCCATCGCGGGGTCTCAGTTGGCCCCTACAGTCCTGGCCCACACCGCCCTCATGCTTTGCAGGTCTATCTGGCCCGGGCCTATCTGGCCTGATCCCTGGCCCTCCTGAGGACCTGGGGGAGATGTGACCCAACCGCCACCCAGTCGACTCTTGCTTGTTCACTCTCTCGCTTCTGAGCCACGGCCGGAGGCCAATGCAGGCAGGTGGGGTCTCAGGGGTCCGAGGTCATCTCCACCAGGAGCAGCGCAAGGGTGCAGGTTGCAGCGGCATCAGTCCCCCTTCATGATCTTCCACTGAGCCAGGTAGGCCTCAGCGGCCACTGGGTCCGCTCGCTTCAACTGGGCCACAGATCCTGAGCCATGCAGCCAATCAAACGGTCGATGAGCAGATCCCCGGGATCCCAGGTGTGCTACGCAGCAGATCCACCCTCGGCAACCTCAGGGCACTGCGGATTAAGGGCGTTGATCGCAGTGCCAGAGCGGAGAGGTCCTGGAGCATGTCTTCTCACTCTGTCATCTTAGCCACGCCCCCCACCTTTTTTTTATTTAAAGTAGTGCATAACTTGCTGATCATGCTCTTCAAGAGGCCATTCAGGTGCATAACAATACCATTACTTTGGGGATGGTATACAAAAAAAACTATTTGTGCTTTATCTGTAACAGTGTTGTAATATGTTAAAATACTATAGTGGAAACATTTGTGTCATTGTCGGATCTTATTCCTTCTGGGATTCCCCATCACAGAATCACTTCCTAAACTAGGAATGCGGCTGCTGACTTGGCATCACAAAAGCCACATGGTCCTGCTTCAATCCATCGGGAAAGTGGAGAGACCACCACAATGAGGTACCTGTAGTTATTTCAACTATCAATCATATCCACAAAGATCAGATGAAGGGCTTTAAAGGTAACGTGTGGTCATGAAATGGAGGCATTTATCACTTTTAGGGTGGAATTAGGGGAATACTGCTGGCAGATCATACAGCTGTGCAGATACATGGTCATGATGTTGTGAAATTTGAGGACAAACCAGTCTTGTTGTATATGTGTTGCCATATAGTCCCTGAAGGTGTGGGCTGTCACATGGATCTGATCCAGGTCTAGCCAGATAGCTGTCCATACACTAGGTCATCCCCTGACTGGATGCATCCTCTATCTTCCCATAACTGCTTTTCGCGTAAAGGATCAGCTTTTTGCAGTTCTCTAAGGTGTAATCTCACTGTCTCAGTGGAATGAGGCATGTCCGTGAAGTCTTCAATCCAGACTCCACTGGTGAGGCAGTCTGAGCTATCAGTATTGGGGCAGGTTGTGGGTCTGGTGGTACCTTTTGGGGTGTGCACCTAGCTACATACTTAGCTGCCTGATCTGTTAGTGCATTACACCGGGACACAACTGTCACTGTCTGTGGTAAAACAAGTGCCTCTATTAGTGCCTTCAATGTGTTTATATGCATCACAGGAGTACAATCTGATTTAAGATTAAGAAACCCTCTCATGCTCTACCTCATAATGCAGAGAGCACTGTGGTTGTTACATATGCTGAATCTGAGTATATGGTAATTACTTATCCTGCTCCCGACTTAGGGGCAGCTATTAATGCTGTTATTTCTGCTGTCTGGCTGGAGTAATGTGAGGGTAATGTCAATTGTTCTATGATCTGTAGTGCATCAGAGGAACCATGCTGTTCATCCTTGACTACTGCTGCACCTGTGTGTCAAAGTCCTGTCTCCGGGTCAATCGTGGAGGAACCGTCAACAAAGTAGACAATGTTACATGGTATAGGGTCCTCTGTGGCTTGACTTCATTCATTGGGACTGCACATTGCACAGTCATGTGCATCTTCTTCAATGTTTAATATTTGATGAAGGAGGAATGTTACACGATTTACTGTGTAACAAATCACAACCTTCAAAGATGGCAGTGACAGTATCACCGTAAACTTGGACACTCTCTGAGTAGTAAGAGTGGTCATCACCTTCTGAATTGTAGCAAGTACTGCATATTCTGCTTAGAGCATAAAAGGTGGCCCCATAACTATGTCTGTGCTCTTTTGTACTGTATAGGCTGGAGTTGCTGGAGCCTGCTCACAAGGATGGTGTCCTTTCATGACTGAGTCCAGCAGCCCACTAAAGTATACCGTTGATTTGATTTGCGCCCTAGCGGATACTTCTGTGAGAGGACAGCTGCCATCACCTGACTGTTGCAATAGTAGAATAAATAATTCCTTGGTATAAGCTAGAGTTCCCCAGACCGGAGCATTTGTTATTTTACTTTTCAAGTTCTGAAAAGTCTCGTTCATCTCTGGGGGACATGTTATCCTGTCCTCTCTGTCTTTTGCCTGTTCTATGGCAGTTAACAAGAGGGCAATTAGCAAGCTATAGGCAAATACTCACTGTCTCACATATTTACAGAGACACAGAAACGTTTTTCATCTCTGGTGTTCATGTTATCCTGTCCTCTCTGTCTTTGCCTGTTTGATGGCAGTTAACAAGGGGGCAATTAGCAAGCTATAGGCAAATACCCACTGTCTCACATAGTACCAGAGACACAGAAACGACTGCATTCCTTTGACAGTTTCTGGCTCTGTCAGCTTTGAAGATGTTACAAAACACACATGATATAGAAGGTGTTACTAACAACAAAAAGAGATGGCTTGATACCTTTCTAACAGTGTTAAAGTTGTGGATACTGCATTGGAGGCGAAAAGGACACCAGTGCAGTGGAAGAATGGTCTACGAATGGTCTATGGCAGATATACTATCCCTTGAATGTGCGATACAGAAGCTCAATGATCAGCTGAAAATTTTGAAGACATGGTTTATTTTCTATGGTGCAGGACTTTGGCACTTGCATCCTTCTAAGGTATTATTATTAGTTAATACTGGTTTTGATAATCGTTGAATTGCCCGGCATGACTCTTATAGGAGTTGACATACACATTATTTAAGACAAATACTTCTGCCCCATTGGCTTATGTTCATGGTGGTTGTATTGATTTGTTGGAAATGATGTAGCTGTATACCTGCCACGTAACAACTGACATTTATAAGTAATCTTCAACTTTCTGCTCTGAAATTAGGACAGTGAAAAACCTTTGCTTTCTTTAATGATGATCGCTCAATAGTGTAAGTTTTGATTAATAAAAAAGCAGTAACATTTTGTACAAATATATCACAAAGCGACCCCATGTTCAGTACTTTGTTGTGTTTACATTTTGCAAATAGTATTACAAACATTGATGCATCCACTTGCTACGGGGGTCCCATGCTCAACTGTGCCCTAGTCATGATAATATTCAATTGACTTATTCTTAAGTAGAATTAATATTTGAATCAGTTCCTAATCCTTTCAACAGAAACTGCTAAGAGGAAGACTTTTTTCAACAGCAAACATAAAGAGCACTTCCAAAACTCACCAAATATTATGAAGTACACAAACACACAATGTTCTGTTTGGCAGCATATAACGTTGAGGAAATGTAAATCTTCTCACTTTAAATATCAGTCCTCTTTTTTCTACATTAAAAATAAATTCTTTAGTGATGTCATCTGTTTGATTTCAAGTTTATTAAAAAAATGTGTATGCCAACAGTATCGTAGCCTTGCTCTCCCTAGCCTTCTCTCCCATTTCTCCTGTCTTGTCCTTCAAGGGCAGAACGAGGGACAGGGTTAGAGCTACAGAGACAGAGGGCAAGAGATATAGAGATTGGCAGAGAGACAGGCAGATAGACAGATATGGTTTGTAAATTGACAGGGTTAGGTAAGGGGTCTAGTGCAGAAGGTTAAGTGTAGAGAGATAGAGAAAGATAGAAAGATAGGTGTAGACCGATAGGTATGGCCTCACTAGGGTGAAATGTGCAGTGACATTGAAATAGATTGAAAGGTGAAATGTTTACATGTGAAGTGAAAAGCTTTTGTGCATGCATGTGCTTCTATGCCTGCCAAGGGCCTATCTTGTACTTCATGAAAGTGTCCCTCACCTCTCTACACCCCATGTTCCTGTCTGTCCCTTCAAGAATAAACACTGATCTGCAGGTTCTAGGTGATCAATAACAAAAAAGTGCATATTTCATGATGAGTAACACGAATCTGGTGCAGGGCTGGCTGGGACCCCACCCCTCTGGGGCCTGGTGCACTGCAGCAGATGCACCATTGGTTGCTAAGCCCCTGTATGCCAACCATATACATTTATGTGAACATGTACAACAAACAAAAGGAGAAACATCAACTACGGGCCTCATTATGATGTCGGTCGGAAAGCAATCCGGCCGACTCCTTGTCAGAATCAGTTTCAACTGACTCGCGTTTGGCAAATCCGACCAATTATGATGGATCCAATTACTGGTCATTTGGACTCCCATTGACTTCAGTGGTAGCCTTTGTTCTGACCAACAACACAGGCTCCCATTGAAGAAAGGGGTGGTTGCGGAAAACCGTGCACCCCATGATGCCTGCCACACTGTGCATGGTTACAATGAGGGGTCACATGAGTACCCATACGGGTCCCAACAGGACGCCTCAGGGCAAAGGGGGGCCTTCTATCGGCCCCCAAGGGCAGATTCTAACAGCTGATTCATGTCAGACAAACTGAGTCAGAGAATCCAACTTTGTCATCTGTTAGTTGGAAACGCGGTGCTTAGAGCTGTACAATTTGGCTCTGACCGACTCGGTTCTTCTCAATGCAGGTGGGAACCGAGTCAGAATGACCTATCGGTTACCTATCATCCTAATCGGTTGTTCGGAAATCTTTCTGAGTCGGTCGAAAATACGGGTTCCGTCACAAATTCGGACAAACAGAATGCCGTTTGGAGCCTTTCTGATTGAAATCGCTCAGTGGAACTACAAATCAATATGTCATTGACATATTGCCTTGGCAGTGTGCGGTCACAATGAAAATTTGACAGATCATTGTTTATCGTTCTGTTCGACACGCTGGGGGACTCACAATCACCTTGGGATAAACAAGAGTACAATACTGAGCCCCGCAATAAGAGAACGCTGTCAGATAGTGCCTGTCTGGATGAAGAGGAATTCTGAAGAAGGCGTTCTTAAGATCAATAACTGAAAAATACTTGGCATCCTGGGGAATATTCACCAAGATGATGGAGGGGTGAAGGACAATTGGGAATTCAGGTACCACTATGTTATTCACAGGGTGTAGGAGTTGAATCATGTGCCACGTATTACCTTTAGCTTTCTTGACTGGGTAAATCAAAGAAACACTCCAGGATAAATCACTCCCTGTTTCAGCAATGCCTGCAGAGTAGAAGTGATGCCCTCATCTGCTTCCTTGGACAGGGGATATTGCTTCACCCTGGATAAGAGGGTGCCTTCCTTTAATGTAACCTGGAATGGTGCAGCAGTGCGGATGAGACCAGCATCGTGGGGACCTTAGTCCATAAGATGACTGGTATTTGGGAGAGTCTGCTGCCTTTAGTGAAGCAAACATTCTGCTTGGTGTGGGTGGTCTGACTTCTGGCACTGTTCTTAATGGTATTTACCATTAAAAAAACACAACTGTTTTATTGAGTCATCATCAAACTGTTAGCCATCCAGTATCTTCCTTACCAACATACCTGGCTCAAGGAAAATAAGAAATGCCCAAAAAACTTTATTATGATTGCTAGCTCTCAAAACGCCATGATCTGGTGTTATTTTCAAACCTTCTATCTGCAATATGTAATATCAACTCAGCATCTGACATCCAAGAGTC
Organism: Lissotriton helveticus; assembly: GCF_964261635.1. Lineage (NCBI taxonomy): Eukaryota > Metazoa > Chordata > Amphibia > Caudata > Salamandridae > Lissotriton > Lissotriton helveticus. The sequence goes on along the minus strand of NC_136060.1, from coordinate 217,617,436 downwards.
CTTTCGCTGTTGTCTAAAAAGCAATTAATGGGGCACTTCCACCTCTTTTACCAGCAACACTGATTTGGTCTCTGTTGGAGGAATCTACCATTAGTTCCATGATTCTGGAAGGTGGGACACCAGTGATTGTACAAATCGTGGTACCATCTGATTCCAAATTATTGAATATATTTAATTTGGTCATCATGGGCCGGATGTTCAACCCGTTTTTTCATGCACAAACGGGTTTGCAACCCGTTTGCGCATGCAAAAACCTCATGGGCCATGTACAAAGCCTATTTTGCGACTCACTAATTAGGTTTTGCAACCTGCTATTAGGAAAGGGCGTTACCTTCCTAACAGTAACCATAAAGCCATGTAACAATTGAGGTGGAAAACACTTGAAAATTACTACCCTCTTCAAGCGTGTGGTAATGGAGTTGCAAATGGGAAGGGGACCCAAGGGGACTTTGTGACTGCCTCTACCTGCCCTTGTGACTGGGACCACTACGTGCCATTAAAAAATGAAACAAAAAAGTTTAATTTTGTAAAAATTGTATCCCATTTTCCTTTAAGGAAAATGGGCAACATAAAAAATCTGCTTTATTTAAAAGCAGTTCCAGCCATAGTGGTCTGCTGAGCCCAGCAGGCCACCATACCTGGGAGGGCCTGTGTTAGATCTGGGGGTCTCTAGTTGGCAATGGTATTCACCTTTGTCCAGATAGGGACCCTTACTTCTAAGTCAGAATAACAGGATTACACTCCTAAATAACCCCTGCTCACCCCCTTGATAGCTTGGCTCGAGCAGACAGGCTTATCTCAGAGGCAGTGTGTTAAGCATTTGTGAATATACACAGTAATACAGTGAAATCACTACAGATGGACAGAACACAGGTTTTATAAAAATTAAGTATTCTTTATATAGACTTAATACAAGACCACAAACGACAAAAATCCACAATACTATACTTAAAGTTGACTTAAACGTCGCTTAATTCAAGTTGATGATAAATGCGACAAAGTTCTCAACAAAGTACCCGGAATGCATAACGCAAAGTGAACAAAAGACTCACAAAAGGGGAGATGCGTCGGTTCCGTGATCCATAGGAAATGATGCGTCATGCCTCAATGCTTGCTCAGAGTAGAGGGTGCGTCGTGATGCTTACCGGTGCGGGATTGATGCGTAGATTCTCGGCCTGCGGGACCGATGCGCAAGATGGTGCCTTGATGCGATGCAATGATCCGGTTGCGGAGCGAGAAGATGGCGCCCTTGATGTGACGATGCTATGACGATGCGTAGATGCCCTGGCAGCCTTGCAACGACTTTGTACTTTGGAGCCACGACAGGCCTTGCGACACGCTTCTCCGGTGATGCAATGGCAACTCTCTCGGTGGCGTCACGCTTCTCCAGTGATGCGACAGCAGGCAGCTTTGACAAAGACACGAGTCCAGGGAGATGTGGCAAATATCTGGAGTTGGAATTCCCGGCAAGGAAATTCAGAGGGGAGCTGGAGATTAAGTCTTTAGTCCCTGAGACTTCAGCAGGAGGCAAGCACAGTTCAAGCCCTCGGAGAATATTCTGTAGATAATGAAAGTCCTTAAAAAGTTCCTTCTTCTTTCCTTGGCAATGAAGCAACCACTGCAGGCCAACCCAGCAAACAGTACACTGGCAGTGGGGGAGTCAAACTCCTGCAGCTTCCTTGGTTCTTCTCCTTGGCAAACGGTTTCTTGTTCCAGAAGTGATCTGAAGTTCTTGGGACTGGGTTCCAATTTTTATACCCCACAATCTTTTGTTCTCTGATGGCAGAGAGGGCTCTGCCTAGTCCAAACCAGTTCCTGAGCACTTTGTTTACATGACTCTTTCCTTCCTTTCACTGTGCAGGTGAGAGACATCAGCCGCCCCACAGGAGATGGAGCCAGCACGGGGAGGGAAGGTACAGCTCTTATTATTATTATTATTAATTGTGTTTAGTTAAGCGCAAACTACCCGGAGGCCTCGTAGCGCTACATTGTCTGAATCAAGAGTGGGCTAAGAAAGCCGAGTTAGATGAAAAGGAGAGTTTTCAGATCCTTCCGGAATTTCAGCAGGTTAGATTCACTGCGAAGGGTATCAGGCAAGGAATTCCAAGCCTTGGCGGCATTCCAGGAGAGGGATCGCCCACCCCATCCGGCCCGTTTGGTTTTATTTATTGTAGCTAGGAAAGCTGTACTAGATCTCAAGGATCTGTGAGGGAGATAAGGGGTCGCCAAGGAACAAATCATAGGTGGGGCAGTCTTCCACATGGCCTTGTGCATGATGCACATAGATTTGAACAGGACTCTGGCCTTAATGGGTAGCCAGTGAAGTTTCTTCAAGGCTGCTGTGCCAGATTCTCGCCTGCTAAGGCCTAGGAGGAGGCGAGCAGCTGCGTTTTGAGTAGTCTGGAGTTTCCTTGTGGTAGAGATAGGAGCTCCCAGGTATAAGGAATTTCCATAGTCCAAACGGGATAGAATGATGGCTTGCACCATCATTCTGCGTGCTTGGAAGGGTAAAAGTGGCAGCACCTTCCTGAGCATCCGCATCAGGCCAAAGCAGGTGGCGGACAAGACAGTTGCTTGTTGTTTAAAGTTTAGATTTGAGTCCAGCCATATGCCCAGGCTTTTTATTTGGGTTTTTGGTTGGGGCGGATTTCCCATGCATGGGGGCCACTCTGGCATAGGACTGGGGATGAGTGAATTGCCCAGGATCATAAGCTCTGTTTTCTCGCCATTGAGCTTCAAGTGTGAGGAAGTCATCCACTGATTTATTGCTACCAGACATTTAGTGAGGTTAGGGGGGGAGGTGTTGGGCTGATTCATTGATACAACTAGTTGCGTATCGTCGGCGTAGGTTACTATGTCTAGACCAAACGAATGCACAATGTCAGCAAGAGGTTGTAAGTAAACATTAAAAAGGGTAGGGCTCAAAGACGAGCCCTGTGGGACCCCTTGTTCAAGGTGCCAAATTTTTGAGTGGGTGTTGCTCTCTTCTACCTCAAAGGAACGATTCTCCAGGAAGGACTGAAGCCAGTGTATGGCCCTCCCTGAAATTCCTATTTGGCGTAGGCGGTGGAGGAGAATGCTGGTGTTGATAGTGTCGAAGGCGGCACTGAGATCAGGCAACATGATTGCTACAGTGCCGCCTCAGTCCATCTGTTTCCTTGCCACCTCAGTCACCGTCAGAAGAGCGGCTTCAGTTCCTAACTTGGGACGGAAACCTGCTTGGGAGTCATGAAGCAGGGAGTTGTTTTCCAGATATTGTGTGATGGAAGCATTAATAAGTTTCTCCAGCAGTTTACTGACCCAGGTGAGAAGTGAAATTGGACGGTAATTGGCCATGTTATCAGGGTCCAATGTGGGTTTCTTTAGTAATGCTCTAACTTGAGCGCATTTCCACGCCATAGGAACTATACCTGTGGCGATAGAGGAGTTTAGAACATTAAGGATAACAGGCCTAATGGTATCTATGATCTTAATTAGATGGCAGGGGGGTGCAGGATCAGTAGGTGACCCAGATTTGACCTTCCGCATTAGGATGTCAAGTGAGTCCTCATTGAGCAAGGGGAACTCTTCCAATGTCTGAGGCGTAGAATGCGGTGAGATAGTCACGTTATCGGTAGCCACGGTGGGTGATTCAAACGTGGAGGTGATGTTCTGTATTTTTTTATAGAAATATTCCGCCTGGCTATCACATCGTGACTGGGTTTTATTGGGATCAAAGGGAATGGTCGGAATATCAATGAGGAATTTTGCAATTTTAAAAATTTCACTTGGGGAGTTAGAGGCACTGATAGTTTTGCTTTCAAAGTAAGAGGCTTTTGTGTTTCTGATTTCCGCTTTATATTTTTTAATTGCCTCTTGATGGTTGGATTTATCTGGATTACTGCGGGATACCCTCCAAGTTCGTTCCAATTTCCTACAGACTCTTTTCAACTCTTTGAGTTGGGGGGTATACCAAGGTGAGTCTCTTGATTTGGTTTTCTCTTTAAGATTTCTCAGGGGAGCGACGGAATCCAGTGCTGTACGCAGCCAATTGGTGTAGTTGTCGTACAGAGACGTAGGGTCTGTGTCAGATTGGGGGGGAGCGGGGGACAAGGATTTAATCCACTGATCAATGGAGATTTTTGACCATTCTCTCCCCTGCAAAATAGTGCGAGGGAGGGTTGGGGCTGAAATAACTGGTGTCCACTGTATCGGGATCAGGTAGTGATCTGTCCAGGCAAGGGTTAGAGGCATCCCCACCTCTAGTCTTTGGTCATTGCTAAATACCCAGTCTAAAAGATGACCTTTTTCATGGGTGGGTCGAAAACCTTTCTGTGTGATTTGAAGGGCCGCCAAATCATCTACCAAAGATCTGGCCATCATGTTACTGGGGTCATCCAAATGGATATTGATATCTCCTAATAGGGAGAAATGAGGTCGTGCGATCACCAGTTCTGCTACTTTAGAGTGAAGTGAGTTGAGGAACTCTCCCATTTGATTAGGGGGGCGATAAATAAGAATGCCAGAGAAGGTGGCGGTGGGTTCGAAATCCAGAGAAAAGTGCATACTTTCGCAATTGGATATCGTGATCGGGCTGATTCTACACTGGTAATGGTTTTTGAAAAGAATACCTAAACTCCCTCCTCTACCCTGTGGTCTGTCCATCCTGTGAAGGGCATATCCCAGTTGCATAAGGGCAGTAATATCCGGGTCAGATGCATCTTTAAGCCAGGTCTCTGTCAGAAATATTACGTCAGGACTGGTTTCTTCTAAAAGTAGTGCCATTTGCACTGCATGTTTTGTAAGAGAGCGACAATTTAGGAGAAACATTTTATATTGTTTGGCAAAGTAGGGGGTACCACTGTAACTAGAGAGTGTGTACTTACAGTGGGAACAGATGCCAGTAGTTGTATTCCGATGGATTGAGTGCCGACAAAGATCTTGTGTAGGTGGCATTAGATTTTTCAGAGAGAGATGGTCATACCGTATAGGTGGGGCATCGTCCGATCTGAATTGACCAGGGGGAGTGGCCCCTGGTCCCGTCCGGTCGCGGACGGGCGCAGACGGGCTTGCCTTTGGCGCGCCTTCGGCGTGCCGCCGGCGCGCCCGCTGCGCGGACGGACAGTGCTCTTGTATTTATCCATTAATTGGGATGAGGAGGGTGGGAGGGACGATAGTCTGCACCGTCTCCCTTCCCTACCCAAGATGGCGGCTCCGGTGGGTGGGGGGAGTGCCCAGCGTCTATCGCGAGCGGTGCTGTGAGGTCCGTTCGTGACGCTGCCTGGAGCGAAGCAGTCTCGCCCCAGGTAAGGACCGAGAGTAAAAACTGCAATTAAAATATTTACAATTTTAAAATAAGCCTCGATCCTATAGTGCCAGAGGTGGCGCTATTCACGAGCCCACAATGGATTTTAGCAGTATTGCAAACGGTTTTTAACAGTATTATTAGTAGTCAATAACACTAGATTTCTCAATGAAGAGGCGCAAGAGAGCGCTAAGAGTCCCCGGCTTCCGCCTCAGGGAGAATACAACAGACAATACCGATGTCACAGTATTACAGCCTTTAAGTAGTCTGGGAGGGCGGGAGGGACGATAGTCTGCACCGTCTCCCTTCCCTACCCAAGATGGCGGCTCCGGTGCGTGGGGGGAGTGCCCAGCGTCTATCGCGAGCGGTGCTGTGAGGTCCGTTCGTGACGCTGCCTGGAGCGAAGCAGTCTCGCCCCAGGTAAGGACCGAGAGTAAAAACTGCAATTAAAATATTTACAATTTTAAAATAAGCCTCGATCCTATAGTGCCGGAGGTGGCGCTATTCACGAGCCCACAATGGATTTTAGCAGTATTGCAAACGGTTTTTAACAGTATTATTAGTAGTCAATAACACTAGATTTCTCAATGAAGAGGCGCAAGAGAGCGCTAAGAGTCCCCGGCTTCCGCCTCAGGGAGAATACAACAGACAATACCGATGTCACAGTATTACAGCCTTTAAGTAGTCTGGGAGGGCGGGAGGGACGATAGTCTGCACCGTCTCCCTTCCCTACCCAAGATGGCGGCTCCGGTGGGTGGGGGGAGTGCCCAGCGTCTATCGCGAGCGGTGCTGTGAGGTCCGTTCGTGACGCTGCCTGGAGCGAAGCAGTCTCGCCCCAGGTAAGGACCGAGAGTAAAAACTGCAATTAAAATATTTACAATTTTAAAATAAGCCTCGATCCTATAGTGCCGGAGGTGGCGCTATTCACGAGCCCACAATGGATTTTAGCAGTATTGCAAACGGTTTTTAACAGTATTATTAGTAGTCAATAACACTAGATTTCTCAATGAAGAGGCGCAAGAGAGCGCTAAGAGTCCCCGGCTTCCGCCTCAGGGAGAATACAACAGACAATACCGATGTCACAGTATTACAGCCTTTAAGTAGTCTGGGAGGGCGGGAGGGACGATAGTCTGCACCGTCTCCCTTCCCTACCCAAGATGGCGGCTCCGGTGCGTGGGGGGAGTGCCCAGCGTCTATCGCGAGGGTGCTGTGAGGTCCGTTCGTGACGCTGCCTGGAGCGAAGCAGTCTCGCCCCAGGTAAGGACCGAGAGTAAAAACTGCAATTAAAATATTTACAATTTTAAAATAAGCCTCGATCCTATAGTGCCGGAGGTGGCGCTATTCACGAGCCCACAATGGATTTTAGCAGTATTGCAAACGGTTTTTAACAGTATTATTAGTAGTCAATAACACTAGATTTCTCAATGAAGAGGCGCAAGAGAGCGCTAAGAGTCCCCGGCTTCCGCCTCAGGGAGAATACAACAGACAATACCGATGTCACAGTATTACAGCCTTTAAGTAGTCTGGGAGGGCGGGAGGGACGATAGTCTGCACCGTCTCCCTTCCCTACCCAAGATGGCGGCTCCGGTGGGTGGGGGGAGTGCCCAGCGTCTATCGCGAGCGGTGCTGTGAGGTCCGTTCGTGACGCTGCCTGGAGCGAAGCAGTCTCGCCTCAGGTAAGGACCGAGAGTAAAAACTGCAATTAAAATATTTACAATTTTAAAATAAGCCTCGATCCTATAGTGCCGGAGGTGGCGCTATTCACGAGCCCACAATGGATTTTAGCAGTATTACAAATGGTTTTTAACAGTATTATTAGTAGTCAATAACACTAGATTTCTCAATGAAGAGGCGCAAGAGAGCGCTAAGAGTCCCTGGCTTCCGCCTCAGGGAGAATACAACAGACAATCTGGATCACTTTGTTGACATGAGTCCTTCTCTCCTTTCACAATGCAGGGCAGAGACATCAGACACACCACAGTAGGTGGAGCTAGCATTGTAGAGGGAAGGCCCAGCCCTATTCAGGTCTCAGGTGCAACTCTTCCCTCCCATCTAGATGCAGATCTCTCTATTCACCTCTGGGTTGCCCCAGCCTGGCTCCTGGAACCCTCCAGCCCTGTCACTCACAACCTCCAGACAAGGAATACATAACCTAGCAGAGGCAGGCCTGGACAGTTAGGCAAGAAAATACCTACTTAAAAAAGTGGTATTTTCAAACAAGAATGCTAAAACCAACTTTACTAAAAGATGCATTCTATCATTCTGAGTTCAGACATACTAAATTCGAATTTCTACCATGTTCCCTGAGTCAGTTAGTATTATAAGAATGTAATAATCTAACTGCCCATTCCAGCCAATTCAGAACAGGTAGCCTTGCAATTGTGAAGAACAAAAATGGCTGTAATTCACTATTAGGACACGCTAACCACACCAGAGCATGTCCTACCTTATACTCACAATGCACCCTGCCCTTTGGGCCTACCATAGGGGTGTCTGATATGAAGCAATGGGAAGGTTTAGGTACTGGCAAGTGGGTGCATTTGGCCACACACTGCACACATGCCTTGCAATGGCAGGCCTGAGACATACTATCAAGCTGCTTCTGTGGGTGGCACAATCAGCGCTGAAAGCCCACCAGCAGCATTTGATTTACAAGCCCTGGGCACACATGGCGCACTGTACTAGGGTCTGACAAGTAACTCAAATAACCCAATCATGGAGTCACTAATCAGTACATCAATTTACCATAGGAGCACTTGAACTTTGGCACTGATTAGCAGTGACACAGTGCCCAAAGTATATAACCATCAAGAACATATCAAAAACAGAGGAGGCAATCAGTAAAAATGGAAGGGAGACTCACGCCAATGATGCCAGGTCTAACAGCCTGCCATTCCAAATGGGGTCGCAAATTGTGAGTGGATCATTAATATTCATTAATATTCATGAACCTTGTATTTTGCGACTCCATTGGGAATCGCTAACAGTGTCTCTGACACTGTTGTACATCCCAATTTCCGACTCGCAAATTGTGACTCGCCCTGTGAAGCAATTTGCGACTCGCAAACAGGGTGGTCGTACATCTGGCCTCAAATCTCTTCCTAACAAATTAGCTGGGGCAGATGGAGAGAACAGTAAACACTCATCAATGTGCCTCCCCCTACTTCCATCTCCACTGTTTTGGTAAAAGGAATCTTTATTGCTTCCCCAGAGAATCCCTGTGTGTCAATGTATCTGTTGGAAATTGGAAGGCCTCCCTCCCTAATACATGATTTGGTTGCACCTGTATTTATGAGCAATGCATAGCTACCCCCACAGTGGGTTTCTCAGCCTGCCTGTGCATTACTGAGAACATTGCATACTTAGAAATACTCTATGGGCACCCTCATTGTATATATCCTCCCACAGTATGTTCCTGGAAAGGATTTCATCCCCTCACATCTATGTCTCCTTGTCCACTTTGGTGTGAGTCCTTGTCGGGGGTGCTTGGTAATTCTGCTGAGGTAGTCCCTGCTGGGGTAGGGGGAATGCTGCTGCACATATTTCAAGGGTTTCTGGGGTACTTATATTATTTGTGGACTTTGCTGTGGCTGTACTGTCATATTTATTGGCTGACTATAAAGTCACATTCTTCATTTTTGCTCATCCCATCTCTTTGTGTTACAGTCTTTAATCAAATGTACAAACGCCTGACAATAATAACATGACTAAACCCTTCTTGGTGGACCCATCCTACCTCTTCCTACTCATCCTCGTCCTTCTCTACTACTTCACTGTGCCCTTACATCGTTCTGTTGTTGTGGGTACTGTCATTGGGTGGCGCCTGGGACTGTTCCCACAGACAATGCAGTCCTATGAGTGGCCGCTGCCACTACAATACCTTCCATTTTTCCTTTCTTCACTAATTTCTGCTGTACCTATTTGGCTGCTGCTTTTTCTGCTACTTCGTGTTTACTTTCTTATTCTACTAGCTGTTTCTTGCAAAAAATGATTATATGTGCTTGAACTTCAATCCAGGGCTTGGCTTCCAGTCTCACTATGTTATCTAAGCTGTCCTGCACATCCGGAGGCAACCTTCTCCTGACTACATTATAAAACAGTACAGCATTACCGCCTGTCACTTCCCAACCCTGACCTATATCATGGATCCATTTTTGTTTTAGCTTATTGATATATTGTGTGGGATTCTCATTTGGATGCATAGACTGAGTCAAAAGGGATCCGATTTCTGGCCCATTGGGGTATATTTTCCTCAGTTGATCCTACACTATCGATCTGACCAGATTGAATGAAGACCTATCACACCAGGTATCAGTGAGGGACACATTTCTACCTCCAGCCTTTTGAAATATTGTGTTTGTTTCATCCCCTATGAGGGAACTAAGCTGGCTTTTTAAATTTTTTCAAATGCCCTGATTCCTTTCCCTGCTCCCTCTGTTAGCATTGGCAACTATTTTCTGTGTCCATTTGTGGTGGAGAAACATAATGTGGTGCCCCAGGTCCCTTACATGTCAGGGGTTTCTGATACAAAGGGGTTATTGGCACACTGGGTATTATGCTGTCCGGCATACTTCTGCCATATACGCAAATATTTCCTCATGTAAGGGTAGTCCTAGTACTAGTATTTATGTACACTGCGGGAAAAGACTCTTCTCACATATTATATCAGTCTATAAAATAAAGATACAACCTACACTGAATTATGCCAGTGAAACAATAGATGCACAAGAGTGGGATACATTTGAGAAAGTGGAAGGGCAGATCTGGTGCCAAATATGTAATTTGAACCACGCTGCTCCTATTGCAGTGCTTAGGCTTGAATTTGATTTACTCTCTACTTACGTGCTATCGATGGCTGTGTGTTTAAGATGGAGCAATGCATTATTAAATAGATCACAGAATTTGCTACGGCCAGCAATATACAGATAACTTTTTGTCAATATAAAAGAAAAGAGTGCTCTTTTTAGGAATAATTTAAAAACATCAATAATGTTTGTCTAAGATAAGGATGGGGAGGCGGACCTCTGTAAAAGGGCTCTGAAAATCAGAATTAAGAAAATAATCTATGGTGTTTCTCGTGAAAGAGACATTAAAATACGTGCAGAGAATGACAATAATGACTTTATTGTGGGTAGTAGTATTTGCAAAAAACCCCAACCTTGTTTTATGAAATATCAAACATGGAGAACGTAGGGTGATTCTGCTGCTTAGATTGAACCTGCTCCCATCAAGAATTGCAACAGGAGCTTGGGAAGGTATTGCTGTACATGAAAGACTTTGTCATTTATGTAATTCCTGTATACAGGACTAAAATCTTGTCCTATTTGTTTGTCCCATATTACAAACTGTACGTCGTAGATACCTAATGAATTTGTTTTTAAAGTATAATATCGCCACTGCAGAAGAGGCCCGGAATTGTCTGCTGGCACCCCCATCTGAAATCATGTGCTTTTAAAGCTTTTGCTTTTTAAAATAATTTTTAAATATATATTAGAGCAGCACTGTTTGATTTACTATGTATGCTCTGAGCACTTGCATTTTTTCGACTTTTTATCCCTAAGGTTAAGGAACAAAGGAGGTTGATTCACTATGTACGTTTCTGAGCACGCGCACTTGTTTTAACCTCTTTTGCTGCTAGTTTATCAGTCCAGTAAGCGGAAGTACTATGTATGCATTGAGCACTTGCACCCTTACTAATCCTTTTTCTGCTGCTAATTATCATATATTTCATGCCGAAAATGGCCTGGTAAAGTGTTAAAAAAGAAAAAAAGAAAATGAAACTTTTGCACTGCTATTATGCTGTTGGTTATATTGTACTGTATAGTGAATAGACAAATTACCATTTTTCACTAAATGATTATGCTGCTTGTCAACTAGTACTGTATAGCGAATTGTCGAACTCCCTCATTTGTTATTAACGTTTTGATTTTGAATGTTTTATGATAGCATTAGAGTACAATCTTCCTATAAGTCCGCAAGTATCCATCCATTTGTTTTTTAAAATGATATGTTATGATGCATACTAAATATTGCTTTTTAAAAAAAATTTATGGAGTGTAATGTTGATCTTAAGATGTATTTTTATGTGGAACTCTTTGGAGTTCCAAATCATAATAAATACATTGAATTGAATTGGATAGTCCTAGTCTAGATCACCTGCCCATGCAGAATGAAATGTTCAGCATTCACCATATCATGTGTGTCAAAGGACCCATCTTGTGGCCCTGGACTCAGGTGTGGAGATAACCGCTCATTCTAGTCTGATAAGTTATCTATAAATGCACAAGCTATTTTCTACTTCAGTGACGGTCTCACTAAGAGTCAAGTGTGCGCTGCGTGAATTTGATTGGGCACACATTGCTGTGCTGGTCTGTTGTGGAATGTCACACATCCTCTAACCTTGTGGGATCCGACTCTGGGATATGGCTGACCATGCGTGCTGTGGTATTGTAACCGCTCAAACTCTATAACTTGGGGTTCTAGGGTGCCCATGTCGCTTTCTTTTCCTTACATCAGTTTGCTTAGGAAGTCTCTGCACACCCCTTATGTTGTCAAGGTCAGTGAATCGTCTCTCTTTGATATCATAAGTAGGAAAACTTGCTTCTGGGGTTTGAAGCAGTTCACCCATTCTCTTACTATGCTAGTGTATGAATTCTATCCTGTTTGCTAACTTCCCAAAACGTCTCTGAGTTTGTCCGGTAAAGTCATCATCATATCCTTCTCTCCTCACTTCACTTTGCTCTCTCCTGCTCTCACTGTGTGATATCAGTCCAGCACATTCTCTGGTAAGACTACTACGCCCCTTCTCCTTCTGCCAAGAGGGAAGACTATCTTCAGTCCTTCTACGCTACTGTTCCTTTTCTTGTGTTATTGTCTGCTGTGTCATATCTACAGTCCTATGCACATAGTCACTCCACCCTGCATTCCCAACGTACCTTTGCTGTGACAAGGTCACTTGTTCTCAACCTACACTAGCCTTAGTTTCCCTTTTCCAAACTACACATCTAATTGCCCTTAAAATTGGGGGTCCCCTACCCTAGTTTGCTGTCTAGGAGTGGTTTCCCTCTTTGGCATTGGTCTTTGTGGGGTTACCTTGGGGACTGCTGTTAGGGAGTGCGGTGGGGTTCCAATTTCAGGTTTCTCAAACCCTACTGCGGCTTCTTGCAGCTGCACTAGTGGGTAGACGCCTGGAACTGTGGGGACGGTTCTTATAGGGTCATATGGGAGTGGGTGAACAGAAGGAGTATTAGGGGTATCTCCTTGTGAGCAGTTTTATGACTTTTTACAAAATATTCTCAATAAGGCTATGGTGGCTCCCTTTTCTTTAATTTGGCTCCTGCATATTTGCTTCAAAGGTATGTGGCAACATGCTTAATTATCCTATCATTGAATGTTCCTTCTTTTGGCCAAGGGTAAAAATGCTTTTGGGTGGCTTTTGGACCACTCCAGGCTATACTTTTGTGATTTCTTCATGCCACTGGGGAATACCTTCTGAATGTGCTCTAAGGAGGTCTCCAAACTGCATGAATAGGCGTATTTAATACTTAAAATTGTATCTATTTTCTTATCATATTAAATATTTTTAAAGTAGACTTGAATGCATCTCTGTATTGGGGAATGTTTGTCTACTTATCGTTTCAAAATACATATTCGAATTTTAATTTGCTTCACCAGTTCTATGCCGCACATTACAATATGAAATGTCATGCAATGTATATTTAAAACAATCACATCTCTAATCTACTCTTGGCAGCCGCACTGCATCGCATTTGGTGATGCAGTGCATGCAACGAAATTCATTTTATTTATTTACATGTTTACTTACCTGTTAAACTCCGTGATCCATAAATTACTACACCCACCCTGCCCCTCCCCCTCCCACATCACCGCCCGGCAGGTAAGTGCAGCTAGAAACCCGTGACCACCTTCCTCCATGCCCTGGAGGAGATTCTTTTTGAACCATGGGGCATATTTGCAAAAGAAATAACGGAGCATGGCGTTAGCCCTGTTAGCTTAACGCTGCGCTCTGCCACTTCTGAAACACAGGGCTGCATCGTATTTACAAGAATACGGTGCAGCCCTGCATTTCTCCCTGCGCTGGGGCTAAATTTAGAGGGAAACATCCTTTACAACGCAACTTTTACCACGCAGTGCCTTTACGACGCAACTTTTACAACGCAAACCATTACAACGCATTGCGCTGGGGGGCGCTCTAGGATAGGAAATGGAGCTAATTTACTATCCAACACCTTCCCTACTATCCACGGGGACTGGAGTTGGAATAGTAAATTAAACTATTCACTATCCAGCACCCCAAAGCGCTATGCGTTGTAAAGGCATGCGTTGTAAATACCGCGTTGTAAAGGCATGCGTGGTCAAAGCATGCGTTGTAATGTCATACAACCAAATTAAGCAGCCTAGCACCAACACAGGAAGGTTTCCCTTCCTGCACATAAACAATCTGAAATATTGTTTTGTAACTTCTATGTGTGTTGCTTTGTGCAGCACACATCGAAGTTGCAACTCGTCATTTTTTATAATGAATGTTTATGTTCAAGACAGGACAGCTTCCTAAACATAGACAATCAATGGTGTATTGCTGTTTCTACATGTGCTGCACATTGCAGTACAAATGGATATAACATAACATAACGTAACATAACATAACTATAATAATAATGCATATTCAAATGCTTGCTCGGTATCATCATAAAAAAAGGATGCTATCCTCAGGCTTCCCATCTGAAATGCAAACCAGCCATTTATTTACATATTTACACTACCATGTGGTCTTAGTATTTTAGCATAGTAAGGGTGGATAAGTTGTCCCAGACGATTTTGAAACTGTAAGTGTGACATCATCCCAACTTAATAACTTAAACCCTTTTATTACTCACCATAATAGCATTTCATCTTTGCCGAAACTGTAATTCTAAACTTATTTTATAGGTCTGTTCAGTCAGGGCCTGGTGTACAAAGATATGAAGTGTGAGCACTAAGTACCCAATACAAGAATATGAACAATTTTCCATAATACTTTCTCGAATGTATAATAGTGTTTTGTTCATTAAACGTATTCAGACAACTGAGGGCATAGACTGAGGGACACAATTTATTACTCAGAATGACTATTGTAGGTTTATGAGTGGTTTCTGTTAATTTCCCTGTTTCTATACTTTTCACCCACATTCATCAGCATGTAGTCAATAAAACCGGATCAGTTCTCTTATCTAATACAGGCACATGCAACATTCAATTTCTTACCTCAATAATGCTTCATATTTGGAATATGGGTAATTAACCTGAAACAATATGTATTTTAGGGTTCATCCTCACCCCTGACAAAATAATCTTCCCCTGGGATCAAATTCAGCTCTACCAATTTTAAGCTGGCTAGTTGAACAAAGTCCTCTGGCAAGGTTAACTGTGAAATCTCTCCCTCGGTTTTTCACTCCTTCTCTACTTCAGGGCTGGCTCCTAAGCTTTGAGTATGTTACATCCAACTCTATCACTTTTGCTTCACCCATTCACCAACATTCCACTGATGACATCGCTTGTGTCACACCGATAGCTGACTCAAGATCTTCTGCACTACAGAACTCTCACACAGACATCTGTTAGCAGAGGAGTGCACACAGAAATGAAGGTACCCCGAGACAGCCAACTGCGAATTTGCAAACAAACAAATGCTGCAATGACGACTGCACACACTAGATAACACTGCCTGGTTGGTATAGGGTACCAACATTACCCCTGCTGTGCTAGTTACTCCTTTGGAAACACTAGAATCATTTTCCTCACAGGATTACATAGATTTCAGAGCATCACACATCAACGAATACCGATTCTGGCCAGCTGCGTGTTGCAATTTATGTACACAAAATGGCAATGTTCTTGTTTTGACAGCTGAGTGAAATCTGATGGGAATGTGAGCAGTTCTTTGGAATAAATATGGTTTTTATTCATATTTATTTAGTGCCTGGTATCATTGACACGACCCCTTTCAGGAACAACCATCTCCAGCACTGGCTATATTGTGTCAGCGTCTTCTCTGACTGTCTAAATTTGGTAATCAGCCAATTATTTCTCAGGGGGAAATCACACGTTTGGTACCAAAGGTTAACTGAAGTCCCTATCGCTCTTCGTGAAAAAGAGTTTAAAATAATGAATAAACCAGGGACTGTGGAGGAAAACAGATTTTCAAATGAGGATATTGCAGTATTATGACCCAGAAGTGACATTGAACATGCAGGCTGGGGAAAGCTAATATAATCGTACAAAGAATACGCATTCCAGAAGGAGTTGGACTCCAGCACGTATTAATCAAGGCTTCACCCAAAGTTTTAAGTACATGACACATTCATGAAGGACAGGGAATGAAGGGTAGATGATTTTTTTCATATGTTATATATCAACCTTGTGGCTTCCCACGACGCCGAGAAGATATTGCTAATGAAAGATATTTTGTGGCATATTTTGAACAACATACTCTAAAAATTAAATAAAAATGGGTAGTATTTTGAAAATACTAGTGTGATGTGCGTTGAATTTGAATCATGGCTAATTGTATTCATTAGTATACAATGGGTTCATGGTTCGGACCATGTGTAAGCCCTTGCATAGTCGAATCACTGTATAACGGAATGTGCAAAATGGAGCAATGCATGTCCTAATTATTTTAAGCACAAAATGGGAATATCTCACATCCTTACGAGTAGAAAGCTCTACGATTTGCTTCTGCACTGCAGAGCAGGTTTTACAACACTGAAAAGCTCAAATGCCTCTACTACTTTTGTACTTTAACCAGACATTCTCAGTGGGTTTTAAATTTGCACGGGAAAGAAAGCACACTACACAAAGAAGTCAGGAAAATAAAGTACCACCATGCTTTGAACCATGATCTAAATAGCACTGCGACTGAGGTGAGTGACCCAACAGTAGTTCGGCAGATTGTGCCGAACAAAAAACACTTGAGGCTTCTGAAAATAATGGGGCATATTATCAAGAAAGGGTGTTACATTATCGCCGCTTTTATTGGCAGGAAACTGCCGATAAAGAGGCGAAAATGTGCTTGATAATATGCTCTATGAATTTCAATCGAAGCCCATGTTAGATGTGAAGACATAGATAGATGCATATTAACAAGCACATTATCGCCGCTTTATCGGCAGTTTCCTGCCGATAAAAGCGGCGATAATGTAACGCCCTTTCTTGATAATATGCCCCAATGTTTCTAAAAGGTGCATATTATACTTCAGTTCTCAGAAGAATTTGTCCAAAAAAGATAGAAGCTTTCCAGGAAGTTCGGTATAGGCATTCGTAAAATATTTAAATTATTCAAAGGGGGTTTAACGTGGCTGGCGTTCCGTTTTCTTCTGCGAGAAAGGCATTACCCTGCTGACATTACGCATTTTATAGAATAATTTCCCAAAATTGGGTGAAAGGCAATATGTTTTTCTAGGTTTTTCTAGAAAGTTGTAAAAGCTACTCATGCGCAAGATAATGCTTTTCCAGTTCAAAGGTATTGTGGAGCAGGGATAATTCCGAAATAAATTGTGCCTTTGATTCTTTGGAGCATATCTCCAAGGAGATTGCGGCACCGGAACGTCACTTTTAACTGATGTTCCAGTGTCGCATTGACCTGCACCGTATTTAAACTTTTTGGTGCCTTAATGCTGTTTTGCAAATATAGTACCCCTTTACACATGTACCTGCGTGGAAGGGGAGGGGGGGTGCATGGCTTTTTGATGCTGCCCCAGATTTACAAGGATCTGGATATCTGAGGCAGCACTAAAAACGTGTGCCATGTAGGGGGGCGTGACTAGCGAGGGGGGCGTGACTAGAGAGCAGCCAAGATGGCCGCCTTTCTGTAGGCTCCGTCTCGTCAACAGGAGGTCGCGTTTTTTCGTTCGTGACCGACCCCATTTCTGCTTATAAAATTACCTGATTCTGCTGGCGGAATGTGATGAGAAGGCTGTGAGCAGTTTTGGGGAAGCTGTGCCCTTTTTTTCCTCACTATTCCTTGTGCTGACTGTCCCCTCAGGAGCACTCCTCAAGATGGCGGCACAAGGAGCTTGACTGGAGCGTCGATGTTTGCGGGATAAGTACTGCATGTCATCTGCTACGGTCGGTACAATGTACTTTCTCAGTCTGCGCTTTTTGTATATTCCTGCTTTTGAGCCTTGAAATACAGCTATTACAGTGGAATATTCAGGTGGTCTTTTTCTGTGCGATGCTCTCTTCAAATAATGAATGCTTCAGCTGCATCTTTCTTCTGCTGTGGATACTGCTTTGTCATGCTTTTTTGATTGTGCTTCAGGTTTGGTCATGCTTATGGCTGCTCTTGCTTTCCCTTAGCACATTTCTAGGCTCTGGACACGCACCATTATTTTATATTGTGCTCTGCTATAAGGGTTTGGCGTTTTCTTTTTGCAGCCCTTCTTAGACTCTAGTTTTTTTTGTGTTCAGGTGTGTGCGCTATATTGTCTTTATTGTCAATGGCAATGTGATCTTTATATATTAAACCCAGAGTTGCTCATACAGTTTTCTCCCAAGAAGCTGCCCTCTAACACTGTGGTGTCTTGTGCTACATCAGTGGAGGCAATTGCCCGCTGAGGGCTTCGTTATTTTCTTTATTGCCTTTCCACATGGTAGATACCATGGCTTTCTTCCAAAACTAAGGACTCTAAAGGTAATCTTAAGAGATCTAAACAAACGTCTCCTACTTCGGAGCTTTCACCGAAAGACTCTGGTACTACATTAGCTGCGATTCTATCTTGCCTAAATGCTGTTCATGATATTGCACAGAGCACTAAAACCAATACTGATTTACTTCAAGTTGAAGTTGCGGCAATCAGAAATGACTTCAAGAATTTAACACTTCGTGTCTCCAATGCGGAATCGCAGATAAGTGTTGTAGAGGAATCCTCCCATCAACAAGCTAAGTCCCTGCAGTCTACGGAGCGCTCCCTGGTTGCCTTACGGAGAGAACTTACGGATCAGGAAGATAGGAATCGTCGAAGCAACCTACGCATCTTTGGTTTACCTGAAGATGCAGAAAAAACAATGCCATTAATGTTAGAGTTTTTGCTCAATTGGATTCCTACCGTGCTGAATATTTCTTTTCAGACAGACCTTGAAATAGAGCGTGCACACAGAGTTCCTCCATTTCGTTCGAAGTCTTCACCTCATCCTAGACCCGTGGTTTTCAAACCATTGAGACACCAACATTTTGAGCAAATTCTGGCGCAGATGAGGAAAATTAAAGCGATCATTGGGAAGGCTATAGAATTGCTATATCCCAGGATTTTGCTAGAGATATTGTCATCAGACAGAAAGGTTTTCTCAATTTGCGAAGAAGGCTTTTGGACATGAACATTCCATTTTCTTTTGCTGGTCCTTCACATTTTCGAATAACCTTCAGAGGTGGCACTCAGATTTTTTACGAACTTTCTGAGTTGTCTACCTTTTTGGATAATGTTCTCCTCCTGGTCCTTCTGGGTCTTGAATATTTATTGTGAGGTGTCTGTAATTTTGTTCTTACCTGTTTTTGGTATTTATGCAATAATGCTAGGATATCTCTTTCCACTTTAAAAGATTTGTTTGTTGATTCTTGCTGTTTTACACTGGTTCTAACCCTTTCTTTGCAGGTTCTGTTCCTATGGTACATGATGGCATCATTTCATACCTTTATTTTTCCTTTATTCTGTTTATAACTCTGGTAGCGGTGTTCTTTCCAATTGTTTTCTTTGATCTACTTTTCTATTTTTATCTGTCTATTCTCTCTTGGAGTAGTTTCACTCAGTTCTTGGTTGTTGGGGGTTTCTGGGGAACTATTTTCATTTCTTGTTCAGAGTTCTAGCTTCTTGATATTATTTAGTTTCATGTATCATATTGGTTCCTCTCTTTTCTCGCTTTTTTATTAGTCAGCTTAAATATATTTATTTGTTGTACTGAAGTCTTATGGTTGTTTATGTTAATTTTTGTTTCTCGGGTTCATGTCTGATGTTGTTTCTGTGTATTTATGGTCTGCTATGTCTTTTCCATGTTTGTTTTTCTGTGAGCATACATGCACTGTTTTTCTAACTCATTCTCAGATCATTTAATATAGTAGTTCATGTTTTATTTTTAAATCCTGTTGTTTCATTCTTCTTAGCTTTTGTTCCATATTCCAAGACTCCCTTTCCCTGTTATTAGATAGCATATTGATATTATGATCTGTTTATCCTCTGCTATTTGCATTTCTCAAATGTGATATATGAATTGTTATATATTAATTTTATTTTGTTGTTGTGATTCTATATCTATTTCTGTACTTTATCATATATTGTTTTAGAGTAATATATAGTTTGCGCTCTGCCATGTTTTATATATGATGAATATTATATAAGCTTTTCTTTTCCTAAATGCTGCTCATAGTGTTTGATAGCTTCTCGTTAGATATAATGTTCTCATAAAATCATTGATTGCACTTTTATATTTATTTTAACTTACCTCCTTTTGCTCTTTCCTTATTCTCTATTGTTTTCCGCTTATCTGGGTGGCTGGTTTTCTTTTTGCTGGCCTCCTTGGTTGCTCCTTCATGTTCTTCCCCCGTATGCATTTTGTCTATTATAGACTTCACCTGGTGGGTTCTTTTTTCTCTTTCATCTGGTATTTGCTTTCTTTTTTCTCTTCTCTTTTTCTCTTTTTCCAATCTTTACTTATTCCTTCTTTTCTAGAGTCTCCTGCTGGTGTCCATTCATTTTTTGTGCTTTCTTTGGTCCTGTTTTGTCTTTGTTGTGCGGATGCTTATACTATGTGTTTATATTCTCTTACACTAAGTAGTATTTGGTATTTAGATTTTTCACTATTATGTCAGGTTTGAATGTTTTATCACTAAATGTGCGTGGGTTGAATCATCCTGTGAAAAGGGCAACAATTTTGGACTATTGTAAAAGCCTTTCTAGTTATTTAGTATTGCTACAAGAAACTAAAATATCGTATAAAGAAGCTTTATTGTTGTGAAAGGACTTGGTTCTTGACGTTGTTTCTTCTGAGGCTTCTGGTAAGAAGAATGGAGTGGTGACTATGATTTCCAAAAATTCTGGTCTGTCTATTGTTACTGCGGAGCATGACTCTGAGGGCAGGTGGTTGCTGACTTCTTTATCCAATGGTTCTCTTGATATTTATGTCATGAATATTGATGCTCCTAATAGTGATGATCCATCTTTTTGACGTCTTCTTACTAAAAAACGTTCAGAAGTTCCCCATAATGGTAATTTGATGGTTGGAGGGGACTTTAATCTCCCTGTGCACATCATCTTGGACAGTCACTTTGCTTTTAAATGTCGTCCCCCTAGGGCTTTTAGACCACACTCACGCTCACTATTGCACTTTTTTAGGCCCCTCACACTCACACACCCTTTGGCTAAGGAATAAAAGAACCCCGCCAAAGTGCAGCATCCGGTGCTGCCCGACAGGCATTGCACCGCCAGTCTGTCGCAGGGGCAGGATACCGATGATGACGCTGGACGATCGCCGGGTGGGATGACAATAGTCGTCCAACCGGTGACCTGTGTGAGGCATCCCCAAATTCCGTAAAGGGTTCACAACATTCACTTTTTTCTGTTGAACTCAATATGAGAGAGAGGTTCACGTTAGTCATTTAGTTGACTTTGTCCGGGGAACTCTGTAAATTCTTTGTTGTTGGTCCCCCTAGGGCTCACAAACAGATGACTAACATGTGCTCTTCCTCTAATCTTACTAATGTGTGGAGAATGCATAATCCCACTGGTAGCGATTTAACCTTTTTTTCTTCTCCTCATTGTAGCTTTTCTCGTATAGATTATCTTCTAGTTCACTCAGTACTTCTAAAACACTCCTCGAATCCTGTCATTCATCCTATCCTTGTCTCTGACCATGCAGCAGTTTCCTTTACGCTCCTTAATTTTTCAGAAAATTAAGGACCACACACTTGGCATCTGAATACAGAGATCTTGTATGATCAAGCTCAAATTGAGTTACTTAATGAGGATATTGTACAGTTTTTCTTGGAGGATGAGTTCTCGGTTAGCTCTCCTGTGGTCTTATGGTACGCTTTTAAGTGTACCATTAGGGGCCTGATTATTAAAAAAATGGCAAAAAAGAATTCAGATGTTAAGAAGGACCTTTCTACTTTAGCTGATACGATTAAGAGGAAGGAATCCCTATATAGTAATTCTAAAGACAAGGCGCTTTTACAGGATATTAAGAATTTAAAATATTATTACAATTTTATTGTATCTAAGAGAGCTCATATTGGTGTCCAGGCGCAGAAGTCTAAACAGCTACTCCTAAAGAATCATGCAGGGAAGGTATTGGCGGCTACGTTAAAGTTCCAAGACTCTAATATTAGTTCAGCGCAGATATCTTGCATAAATGATAGCTCTGGAACTAGGAAATGTAAAACTAAGGAGATTCTTGAGGTCTTTCGTGAGTATTACAGTAAACTATACACTCCTCATAATCCTTCCTCTCTTGATCAATGTCAACAATTTTTAAATTCTATTCCTACTAAGACTGTTTCTAATGCTGATGGGGAAAAAGTTAGGGGGTCTGATCACTTCTGAGGAAATTGTCCATGCTATTAAGCCCACTCACTCCGGGAAAGCTCCGGGTCCAGATGAGTTTCTCATTCTTTTTTATAAGACCTTTCTCCCATCTTTCGTATCTCGCCTCAAGGAAGTTTTTGAGGACTTTGTTTCATCCGGCTCTGTTTCCGGTTCTGCGGCTGTGGCTACTATTGTGGTAATCCATAAAGAGGGTAAAGATCACTTAGATCCTAAAAATCTTCGCCCCATATCTTTTCTGAATATGGAAGTGAAAATGTTCGCCAAGATTCTGGCTAAACGTCTGGAACCATATATTCCCTCGCTTATTCACTCATCACAGGCTGGCTTCGTTAAGGGTAGGTTGGCTAGGGATAATATCCGAACATTTTGTCATATCCTAGGGAAAGCAAAGCTCTCTAGCCTTCCTGCAGCGGCCCTTGCCATTGATGCCGAGAAGGCCTTTGCCAAGGTTTCCTGGCCTTTTCTACATGCAGTGCTTCGATTTCACAATCTAGGTGATTCCTTTGTTAAAATGGTGATGTCTTTGTATGCACATCCTAGGGCAAATAGCAGAGTTAATGGAGCTACCTCTTCCTGTTTTAATCTGTGTCAAGGTACTAGACAAGGCTGTCCGTTATCGCCTCTTTTGTTTTTGCTATCTATTGACTCTCTTCTTCGTCTACTTAATCTCAACAAAGATATTAAAGGATTTCAATTTGGTTCAACCTGCATAAAAACGGCTGCTTATGCAGATGATGTTCTCATTTTTTCTGATGACATAGTTAATGCAATTCCTGCTATTTCAGAGACTATTAATGTTTTTTCGAGTGTTTCAGGATATACTCTCAATAAAGATAAAACAGAGATGTTTCCTCTCAATGCATATTGTTTTCCTGCCCACATGGATAATGCTGACTTTAAATGGCAATCAAAACGCATTAAGTATTTCTGGATTTGGTTTTGCCATACTTTCACAGAACAGTCTTGTTTACTGAATCTCAAATTTTAATTAAGGTTCGTCAACTAATAGATACTTGGTCACCTAAATATATTTTGTGGTGGGGACGTCTTCAAACTTTAAAAATGATGATTACGCCCATTATTAATTTTGTGCCCTCCATGCTTCCCGTTAAGTTGTCTTCATATTTTTTTCATGAAATTGATTCCCTCACTTCAAAATTCCTCTGGAGTGATAAGAGAGCCAGAATTGCCTATAAACATTTAAGGAAACCCTATGATATGGGAGTTTGTAATTTTCCTGACTGGGATCGATACCAAGTGGCTTTTTTAGCCACTCAAGTGGCTCTTTGGTTCTCTACAGATCCTCGACACACTCCGCCGTGTGTGTTTATTGAACAGGAATTATCTTCTCCTTTACCTACCTCTTCTTTTTTTAACCGTGTCCACATTGTCTATTCCCTTTTCTCGTACTATTATTTTAGATACCATTGCTGCCATGAAAGCTATTGATAAAAAAGTAGCTAAGCCAACTCATAAGTCTAGATGGTCTTCTTTGTGGCGCAATCCTAACATTAAGATTGATATTGATTCGACATTAGTGGCCTATTGGGCGAATAAGGGTATCACATTAGTTCATAATTTTTATGGCCCAAATCATGATCCATTGCCTTTTTCTTCCCCAGCTCGACAGTTTACACTCACTAATTTGGATTTTTATACATTTATGAAAATTAAAGTTGCCGTTGCTAAGGTTCATTTTGATCCATTTTCTCATACTTTTTCTCTTCTTCCTTTGTGGTTAAAAACAGGTCATGTGGCCTCTAATATCTATAAATTGTTATCTTCCACTCCGCCTTTGTTATCTACCGTTACATGACAGAAATGGCTTCACCATTTTGACCATGATCTTTTTAAACATATTACCCCAGAAACTTGGCAAACTATTGGGAAACTTTCTTTGCGCTATAAAATTGCTCCTTCTTTAATTCAGTCTAAATTTTTCTCTCTCAATCTGCTACATTGGACCCCAGTTCGCCAGCACTCCCTTAATCTTCAGGAAAATGATCTCTGTTGGAGTTGTAATTTAGCAGCTGGTACACATCAACACATGTTTTTTTGAATGTTCTTTAATTCAAGACTTTTGGGAACAGGTTCGTAAACATCTTGTTCTAATTTTTAACATTCAGTTTCAGCTTTCGTTACGCTTAATTTTGTTGGGTCCATGGGCTACATTATTGCCATTGCCGTTGGATTTTTTAGATATGCAGTATTAGACTTGTTGCTGACAAGTGCTGTGAAGATTATCGTTACGGAATGGAAATCTTTGGATCCATATCCTATCATACGTGGTGGGCTTGGGTCTCTTTCCTCCATTGGGCTCATATGTCTGTGGAGGAGAATCACCTTTCCCCTTCTATTTCTAGTGGGGTATGGCGATCTTTGGATAGATATGTGGACTTAGCTTCAAAAGGTATGGTAGAGCAATATCCCTTTGTGTCGAGTCCTTAATTTCTTTTTCCCGCTTTTTTGTAGCAGGAGACTCGCTCTCTTCTCTTTCTCTTTCTTCTTTTATTTTTTCCTCTCTTTTTCATTTGTCTTCTTCCTTGTCTTTTCTCCTATGTTTGATTTTTATCAAGTGATGCACCTGACTCTTTAGTATGGTTCCATTTCGTTTTTCTTTTATTTGCAACATACCAATCACATTGTTTTATAGGAGCTATATTTAGACAGTATTTACACTGAATATGTATTGTTCCTTTTTCAGTGTATTACTTTTTATTATGTCTTAACTATTTATATGTCCTTTTCAAATTAATAAAGATATTAGAACTAAAAAAACTTGTGCCACGCAGTAGCAGGCATTACGTTGGCACCACAAGGAGAAATACCTTTATTTCACCTCCTTTTTTTTTGCCGTTTCTACGTGTGCTGCATTCTGCACAGGCCTTCCTGCACATAAACAACCATTTCCTACAACGCAGGAAACACAGGTGGGTGAAATATTGTTTCAAATGCAGGGCAACCCACCGTTTTAAAAATGCGAAATTTGCCACAGCGCCACACTCTGCCATTTTCTTTTAACTATGCCCCTTTGTTTCCCTAATCTTTCTACCATATCATTTCTTTATTTTATTCAGATTTTCTTTCCTTTTTTTATGCAGTCACCAATTTTGTGTTTCCACCAGTGTTTCCATCTTTTTTCTGTCTTTCCTTTTTCTGATGGTTTTTTGTCCAGTTTCAATCTATTCATTTAACGTCTGTACATTTAAGAATTTTTTTTTCTTTTTCTTCTTTTTCTTGCCATGTTGTCTACTTTTACTACTACCTTTGTTCATCCACAGCTCCGTCATACTATACTGTTGCAGTGATATTTACCAAATTCAATATGGAGACCAGCATCTCTGATTAAAATCAAAGGAGCTATAAAAACATGTATTGTGTGAGTTTTCAGTAAATCTACCCACTTGGGGTAGGTTTAATAAAAACACACGAAACACAGCACAGCAACCAAAGAGGAAGAGAGCAGGACAGCACCATATTTACTAAGATATGGCACTGTCCTGGTCTCTCCTTAGCACTGACGCACATTCAGGATGCTGTGAGCCACACACAAACACACACATTTGCACCAGAGTGCAAAGATGTCTGTGTCATGTCTAGCATAGATCTTGTACTGGAATCCTAACTTTCCAATACAAAATACTATACGTCGACAAACTTTACAACTTTTTCTACTTAAGATGTTTTCTGTACAGTTCAACATGTATGCAAACTGAGATAAGTTTGAAGAAATGAAACCATTTCTCTTTTTTAACGCCTTCCTCACAGAGGTTTTATTGCTGGGCATAAAACCATGTATTGTTAGTACATAGGGCTTTGAATCTACAACCGTGAATGCATGAAACACCCATGTATCACCCATTGAACATCTCCTTACTGCAATGCAATGCAAAGCAGCACATTACTACTTTGTGTTACTTTCAGGTAACTTTCCAGCGCAAATCAATTTTCACACTGAGAAGTTTATTCCAAATAATGTAATTGTTTTTTCACTTGAGATACTGGTCATGTACTTTTTATTTAATACAGATAACATTCTGTCGTTTTCATGAAAATATGCATATTACCTGAGGGAAAAATGTTGCATTTTTCACCCCACCTTTAATACAACTTACTCCTGGAAAGGTGTCAGACCAAGCTGTAATGTCTCATAATGTTGAAAACGATGGGCCCGATTCACAGAACTAACTTAAGACAAAATCCTAAACTTACTACCATTTTGGTATTCACAGAAGGCACTTACTAATTTTGGTATTCACAGAAGGTACTTACTCATTTCGGTATTCACAGAAGTTAGGAGTCCTAACTTTAGGACTCCTAAATGCCTTCTGTGAATACCAAAAGTCTTAAAGTTGGGATTTTTCTCAATGTAGTAGTAGTAAAGTTAGGACTCCTAACTTCAGACTCCTAAATGCCTTCTGTGAATACCGAAAGTCTTAAAATTAGGATTTTTCTCAGTTTAGTAGTAGTAAAGTTGAGAAAAATCCTGATTTTAAGACTTTCGGTATTCACAGAAGGCATTTAGGAGTCTGAAAGTTAGGAGTCCTAAATTTACTACTACTAAATTGGGAAAAATCCTAATTTTAAGACTTTTGGTATTCACAGAAGGCATTTAGGAGTTCTAAAGTTAGTAGTCCTAACTTTACTACTACTAAACTAGGAAAAATCCAAATTTTAAGACTTTCGGTATTCACAGAAGGCATTTAGGATTCCTAAAGTTAGGACTCCTAACTTCTGTGAATACCGAAATGAGTAAGTGCCTTCTGTGAATACCAAAATGAGTAAGTGCCTTCTGTGAATACCAAAATGGTAGTAAGTTTAGGATTTTGTCTTAAGTTAGTTCTGTGAATCGGGCCCATTGATCTTGGTATAGTATTCTTTAAATTTTAGAAACACCAGTCAAGCAGTTTCAAAATGGATAAACATCCCTTCTTGGAAAATATCAATGTCTTAAGATAGGAGCTAGACGTAGGAGTGTGGAGGTTGTTGCAGCACCCCAACATGGCCATGTTAGAGGCCAGCTGGTGAATGAGCAATAAATAAGTATTAAAATCTTGATTTTATCTTGTCACGTTTGCTGTGAGCTCAAAGACAGAGGTCAAATGTTATGCTTTGTCTTCTGACAGATTGCTGTTTATTCTTTTAACATGGAGGTAGGTGATTGCTTTTCTTTCACTGGATGCAAAATTAGAGGATTCAAAGTTAGAGGTTTTTCTAAGTCCACTATCCGACAATCAGTTTATTCTAACACAGAACAGCATTAAAACACCTTTAAAGGAACTGTACAAATATCTTAAGCACAAATTAAACTCGTTTTGAAATTCTGAAGTGTGACGGAAATATAGATTTTGATACAATCAAAACAAATCAACAGACTTTACTTTGTGATGGGAAAATTATACATATTTGATAACCCAGTTTCCACACATTATTTGTGTGCTATTTAGTGTTATCAGTATAATTGCAGGTCAGTGCAAATTTTGTGGCCATTTCAATGGAAAATGAGCTGTCTGTAAATGTCAGTGGCCTACCACACTATGCTTTAGCAATATATTTGTAAGAGGGTGCTCTAAAATAAAACACTGGCCACATACCACACCCTTAGCAAATCCTGTTGAATGAGAACGTTTCACTTGCTTCAAGTCTGCTTTGTGTGACACTTGGATTTTTCACAATCCCTATGACTTCAGTGTTGTTACATTGAAGGCAGCAGCCTCACTTTAAAAAGTTTTCCAGTACCACTGTTTTGGAGACTATTTTTTTAGATCAAAATTCATACATTGCCGGCATTAAAATCCGATGGTGTATATGTAAAAATAAAAGATATGAAAAGTTCCTAAAGTCCTAAAAAAAAAAAAAAGGAAATAGATTTTTTTTTTTTAAAAGATGAAATATTTGTGATAGGTTAAAGGATTTGTGGGGTTGGGCAAGATTCTCTACTTTTAATTTCCATCTTGAAGATATTGAAAACAGAGACACTAAACAACTCATAGACCTATTCTTAAGTCTAGACCTAACTCAAATAGTAACAGAGCTTACACAAATTGGCAAACATACCTTAGACGGCATTTTTACAAACTATCCTCAATTACACTTTACTAGGACACTATCTTTACCATGCACTGATCATAGTGCGATGTTATTTACAATCCACACGACTGGTTCTCTAAATAGAAGTCTTAACACCAACACTCTGATGGCCCGACGTTCCTGGTCTCATATGAAACCCTTGGATCTTCAAAATATGCTACAATTACACTCTGTCACTCTTGACACTGATCCTGATAAAGCTGCGATAAGCCTCAACCGTTGGTTGGAACAAGCCGCAGCAAGTCTAGCCCCGGAAACTAGTATAGGAGCCAGAAACAAAAATAAACTGTTCTCAGCCCCCTGGTATAGCACTGAGTTAAAAGCTGTAAAAAAAATTGCAGAGCTAAAGAAAGGCTTTGGAGGAAAGAATACTCGGAAAAAGATAAAAAAAACTTTATGGGGCGACTATAGCCAAATATAAGAAAGCTATAAATGAAGCAAAATCTAAGTATTTTAAGGATAAAATTATGGCAGTTAAAAATACCTCCCGAGAACTGTTCAAGACAGTCCTCAAGCTTTCCAAGTTTGCCAACACTACACATTGTAAATCTACTAAAAAGTTCTGTGTCCAACTTGCTAACTTTTTTTGACGAATTTTCCACCGACGTAAACGACCCGAGACCAACTGAACATAAACCGGCTATCTTCAACAATCAAACAGTTTTAGAAAAGTTCAGTCATCTCACTCAGGAGAAAGTGGGACATCTCATCCTGACTACCCACTCAGGATCACCCCTGGATCCCTGCCCGGCTACAGTTTTTCATATGGCCCCAGAAGTTATTGCTAAGGTCCTGACACCACTCTTAAATAATATTTTAGAACAAGGACATTTTCCGATGCATTGGAAAAATTCACTTATAAAACCTATTCTGAAGAAGCCTACCTTGGATCCAACTGAAGTTCAAACTATCGTCCTATCACTTCATTGCAGTTTCCCTCCAAAGTGTTGGAAAAAGCAAAAAATGAAGAGCTAGTAAAATATATACAAACTCATGACATACTAGACCAAGCTCAACACGGTTTTAGACCACGCCATAGTACTGAGTCTGCATTGATTGCAGCTACTGAAAGCATACGTGCTCATTTGGATCAGGGCAGGAAGGCAATACTGACATTGTTCGATGTATCTCCCGCGTTTGATACGGTAGACCACCATATACTTCTTCGACGGTTGGCAGAAATAGGCATTATAGATAGGGCGGCAGATACCATCAAAAAATACTTGGCAGACAGACAAGAAACAGTGATACTAGATGAACACAAATCCCCTTCATTTCTTATACCATGTGGAGTACCCCAGGGGTCGGCACTTTCACCCACCCTGTTTAATATATATGTAGCCCCACTGGCAGAGCTTATCCGCTCCTTTGGCTTCACAGTAATTTGTTATGCATACGACACACAAATTGTCGTCTCTTTGGTGGATCCATTGGAGGATGTAGCAGCGTGTTTTAACTCATGCATGGGCCATATCATCAATTGGTTGCAGAATAATTGTTTAAAGCTAAACACTGGAAAGACGGAGGCATTAACCTTTGGAGGGGTTTCCCCTCTCTGGAACACAACCTGGTGGCCTGACACTGGAGGACTGTGCCCTAGTCCAGTAAAAAATGTAAAAAACCTTGGGATCTTAGTAGATGACCAGCTTTCCTTATCCGACCAGGCCAATAGTATTCCGTCTCCCTGTTTTTATACGATTAAGATTCTTAGGAAAATTCTTCCCTTTATTCCGATGCCTCTCAGAAAGAGGGTAGTCACTGCGCTGATCTTGTCGAAAATCGACTATTGTAATTCATTATACCTTGGCGCCAAAAAAAGTGTGATACACAAATTACAGATTCTGCAGAATGCAGCTGCACGCCTACTGTTAAACCCACCTAAATTCAGTTCCATTAGCATGGCAATTCGAGAGCAACTTCACTGGCTCCCGATTACCGCCAGGATTAAATTTCAGTCAATGTGTAATCTACATAAGGCTCTATACAATAACGAACCAGGACACATTAGACAATATGTTGAATGCTATGTTCCATCAAGAAATCTTCGCTCCGCCTCTGCATCCTTGTTAAGAGTCCCTAGGATAAGGACGCTGAAATGGGGTGGCAGAGGTTTTCAATACCTAGCCCCAAAGTTATGGAATTCCATGCCCCTACATCTTAGAACTCAAAAAGGTCTACCCCAATTTAGGCGGGATCTTAAAACTTGGCTGTTTTAATATTTAGCTGCATTTTTCTGTTTCATCTCCTCTACCTTGTACCCTATTATTCTGAAAGTCCAGCGCTAAGACGCCATTGGCATACACGCGCTTTACAAAAACCCTCATTTCATTTCATTTCATTTCACTTATTCTTTCTTACATGGCACACAGCGGAATGCTTGGATGATCAAGAACAAAGCAAAATAGCATAAATTAATTGAAAAGGGGTAAAATAAGTAAATTTAAAATAGGAAATAAACAGCAACCTCTAATCAAGGGTCAGATTGGGAAACAGGGAGATTGGAGTAGGAGGCAGAGGATGAAGGAGGGTCGTAATTTAGAAGTAAGGTGCATTGAGAAGGAACCCAGGCAGATAGGTTAGAGGAACAGAGAGACCTGGAGATTTTACTATGAAACAGATATCAAACTGTGAGCCCAAAGGATAGGTGTATGGGTGATAGGGTCATGGAGGATAAGCTCTGGAAGAAAAAGAGGTAAATGGGGGCCAACTTCGCTCTTCATCAATTGCTTCTTATTAACTTCTAAATGACTCACCTGTTCAATGGCCTGATAGATGCATCACTGGCTGCTTTTCAGTGGGATCTCCATAACAGTAATACTAGAATGGCTCCTGATGGTTCTTTATGTCTGGTTAAGAAAGTTATCGTAATACTTAGCTGCATTTCCTGAATTTCACTGAAGCGTCTACATGGTGAGTTACACTTAAAAAAATTTTTTTATTGAGCAGAGCAAACCTTAGGGTTCCTGAGGCCAAGATTGCACTTGGCGCCTCGCTGTTGACCGCGCTGGTCGCGCGCTTGTTAGCTCTTCAATTTTAAAATAACCTTCGTTTTTTGTGGACTTTGCTTATTAATTTTTTAGCCTGCCTCCCTGCTACTAATTTTTTCTGGCCCTTACCTGCACTGTAATCTGTTAACACCACCGCTGTTGGGCGGATCCGGGTTACCGGGAGGGTTTGGACTGAGCGCCATCTTAGTGAGGGGAGTAGTGCGAGCGCCATCTTTGAGCGTCCAGGTCACCTGGGACGCCGAGACGACGCTATTTAGGGCGAGACTGCAGCAAGGTGAGCCTGCTTAGGGTTCCTGAGGCCAAGATTGCACTTGGCGCCTCGCTGTTGACCGCGCTGGTCGCGCGCTTGTTAGCTCTTCAATTTTAAAATAACCTTCGTTTTTTGTGGACTTTGCTTATTAATTTTTTAGCCTGCCTCCCTGCTACTAATTTTTTCTGGCCCTTACCTGCACTGTAATCTGTTAACACCACCGCTGTTGGGCGGATCCGGGTTACCGGGAGGGTTTGGACTGAGCGCTATCTTAGTGAGGGGAGTAGTGCGAGCGCCATCTTTGAGCGTCCAGGTCACCTGGGACGCCGAGACGACGCTATTTAGGGCGAGACTGCAGCAAGGTGAGCCTGCTTAGGGTTCCTGAGGCCAAGATTGCACTTGGCGCCTCGCTGTTGACCGCGCTGGTCGCGCGCTTGTTAGCTCTTCAATTTTAAAATAACCTTCGTTTTTTGTGGACTTTGCTTATTAATTTTTTAGCCTGCCTCCCTGCTACTAATTTTTTCTGGCCCTTACCTGCACTGTAATCTGTTAACACCACCGCTGTTGGGCGGATCCGGGTTACCGGGAGGGTTTGGACTGAGCGCCATCTTAGTGAGGGGAGTAGTGCGAGCGCCATCTTTGAGCGTCCAGGTCACCTGGGACGCCGAGACGACGCTATTTAGGGCGAGACTGCAGCAAGGTGAGCCTGCTTAGGGTTCCTGAGGCCAAGATTGCACTTGGCGCCTCGCTGTTGACCGCGCTGGTCGCGCGCTTGTTAGCTCTTCAATTTTAAAATAACCTTCGTTTTTTGTGGACTTTGCTTATTAATTTTTTAGCCTGCCTCCCTGCTACTAATTTTTTCTGGCCCTTACCTGCACTGTAATCTGTTAACACCACCGCTGTTGGGCGGATCCGGGTTACCGGGAGGGTTTGGACTGAGCGCCATCTTAGTGAGGGGAGTAGTGCGAGCGCCATCTTTGAGCGTCCAGGTCACCTGGGACGCCGAGACGACACTATTTAGGGCGAGACTGCAGCAAGGTGAGCCTGCTTAGGGTTCCTGAGGCCAAGATTGCACTTGGCGCCTCGCTGTTGACCGCGCTGGTCGCGCGCTTGTTAGCTCTTCAATTTTAAAATAACCTTCGTTTTTTGTGGACTTTGCTTATTAATTTTTTAGCCTGCCTCCCTGCTACTAATTTTTTCTGGCCCTTACCTGCACTGTAATCTGTTAACACCACCGCTGTTGGGCGGATCCGGGTTACCGGGAGGGTTTGGACTGAGCGCCATCTTAGTGGGGGGAGTAGTGCAAGCGCCATCTTTGAGCGTCCAGGTCACCTGGGACGCCGAGACGACGCTATTTAAAGCTCGCCTGACCAGCGCAGCGGTGAAGCGCAGCGGTGCGCCTTCCCTGCGCCTGAGTCGTGCCAGAGTCCTGCCCGTCTGCGCTCGTCAGCGTCTCGGAGGCGGTCGAGGCGGGACTCTGGCTTCACGGGTAGGCTTTCAGGGATGATTGTCTACAGCGCGGCCGCTTTATGTGCGCTTCGCCCTGTGAGGCGTGATTGTAAATCTCTCTTTCCCGGTGGTCGCCAATTGGGCAAAGGATGTCCTGGTTGTGCTTGGCGTCCTGTACCCCTACCACCTCGTATCTTGTCCTTTCCTCCCGTAGAATGTCACTGCGCCTTGTTAAATACTAGATCTCTGGCGCGTCACTCGGTGGAGATTTGGGACCTCCTTGCGCTCTCTAAGATTTCCTGTCTTTTTTTGACAGAGACTTGGTTGGGGGCGGGCTCTGAACCGGACATCGCTAGTGCCCTTCCACCCAACTTTACCATCCTAAGGAGAGACAGAACGGGAGGCCGAGGTGGCGGAGTGGCCCTAGTTGTCGACAAGTCCCTGGAATGCTCCTCTTTCCCTGTGGATAACATCGCTGGATGTGAAGCTCTTGGCTTTATTCTCCATCTGTCAGCTTCACATACCTGCACAGGGATCCTTGTCTACAGACCTCCAGGGCCTATAGGCTCATTTTTTGAGGACCTGCAGGCGGCGTTGTCAGTACCCTGTATGCGCTCGGCGCACTGTGTGCTGCTGGGCAATTTAAATCTGCATATGGATTCAACAACTGACGCTGAAGCGTCCAAACTTCGGGATATTACCGAGATGTTTGGGCTGGTTCCTTTTATTGACAGTCCCACGCATGTCAAAGGGCACACGCTTGATTTAATCTTTTCCACCGTGCCGATTAAGGTGTCCCTCCCTTTACCGGTTCTATGGTCTGATCACTTCTTAATAAATTTTGTTTTATTGGCTGAGTGTCAGATTAGCCATAGAACTCACAAGGATGGGTCTCGCCAATCTAGAGCCTTCCACCTGGTGACAGCTGATATGCTCGCTGACGCACTCTGTTTACACCCTTGTACCATGACAGGGAACCTAGAAGCCGACCTGCTGCTAGTCCAAGACTGGCTTCAGGCAAGATTTGAAGAGCTTGCCCCTCGAAAGCCGGCTAGGACAGCCCCCTGTCAGGACTCTGCTCCTTGGTTTACCTCCATGTTACGGAAAGCGCGCCAGGACTGTAAAAGGGCGGAAAGGATCTGGCGGCGCAAGTACGACCCTGAGGAGAAATTGAAGTACAGGGGTGTTATGAAACTATATCACAAACAGATTGCCGAAGCTAAAAAGATCTACTTCGAGCATAGAATTGATCAGGCTGATAATACGAGCCGGGAACTATTCCGTATTGTGAAAGAATTTGTGGATCCTGTTGCAAGCGCCCGTGTACATTCCCATACGGAGGAGTGGATCAGGCAGCTCGCTGACTTCTTTGTGGCTAAGATCTTAAAGATTCAGGACTCTTTTGGTAGGGTGGGGCCTCTGAAAGCTGCTGTGGCCTTGGAGAGCGATCTAAAGCTCCCCCCTTCTGCTGAAATTGAGTCTGGGCCCACGCTATCGGCGTTTCCCCCGCTCTCTTGCGAAACCTCACTTGAGCTGCTTTCCCGTTTGAAATCTGGATCCCCCTTGGATGCTTGTCCGGCTAAATGCCTGAGCAATGTGGCGTCAGCTGTAAACAACTTGCTGAACCCTTTGCTCAACATGTCCTTGAGCTCCGGAGTGGTCCCTAGAGAGTGGAAGCATGCTCTCATTCTCCCGCTGATTAAAAAACCTCTGCTTGACCCTTTGCAGTTGGCCAACTATAGACCAATCTCCCTCCTCCCTGCTCTGGCGAAGGTGGCGGAGAAACATGTTCAGCATACTCTTACCACCTTCATTGAGAATAACAAACTGCTGCATGACTCCCAATCTGGCTTCCGTGCTAATTATAGCACGGAGACAGCTCTTGTGGAGGTGACCGACGCCATCAGGGAGACGCTTGATCTTGGGGGAAAGGCTATGTTGGTCTTGCTGGACCTGTCGGCGGCATTCGACACCGTCCCACACGCAGGCCTTCTTTTAAGACTCAAGGAGGTAGGACTGCGGGGGACGGTGTTGGATTGGTTCCAATCATTCTTAGCCGACCGTCGACAGGTGATCTGGGCTCCACCGTTCTCCGCGGAAATGCCTTCGCTAGAGGTGGGGGTGCCTCAAGGATCTATCCTGAGCCCCACCATTTTTAACATTTATATGGCCCCTTTGGCGAAGGTCGCGGAGGCATTTGGAGCCCGGGTCATTTCATACGCTGACGACACCCAGCTCCTGTTTACCTGCAGGAAGGGAGAGGTGTTTGACGGTGGCAGAATTAGAGACTGTTTGAGTGCAGTCTTTGCATGGTTTCAGCACCAGAGCTTGAAATGCAACTCGGACAAGTCCGAGCTGCTCTTTTTCGGCTGTGCCCCTGACCCTGGATGGAAGTCGTGGTGGCCCCCTGACATGTTTCCTCCCGAGAAACCTTCCTCCCAAGTAAAAAATCTGGGAGTTGTGTTCGACGATAGTCTTTCTTTTCGTCCACACATTACGGGTTTAGCGGGGAAATGCTTTGGCATTCTTAAAATGGTGAGAAAATTTCTCCCATTGCTCTCCCTACAATACCGCAAGAATGTTGTTCAAGCGCTTGTGGGATCGCGTTTAGATTATGCTAACGCACTTTTTGCCGGACTGCCTAAATATCTGGTGTCCAGATTACAAACTCTAAGAAACAACGAATAACTGTGGGTCTAGTGATACATTCAGAACATGCTGTGTATAGCTGGCTATGTGTCTGCTGTTACTGATTAAGTAAAGGACAGACTGGACAATCAACCACTGTGAAAAATGTCCATCAGTTACTCATTTTCGGGCTCCCAGTACATCATTTGGTCTACTCCACAGTAGTATGTCCACCACTCTATCCCCGTAGATGTATATCGGAGAAGTATAGTGGTGGATGGATGTCTGGTAGGTTTTTTTGTAAATATTTTTGAGTAACGGAAAGCAGTGCATAAAAAATAAGTGCGAAGGGGAAAATATAAGTATAAGATTAGATAGTGCATACAAACATTACTTTATTCTAAGGTCATGCACCTCCAATGTTAAAAACAACAATAGTGCAAAAAAGTCAGATGATTCAAACAAATAACTTCTGACTGGGCTATCTGGTCGACATGTTTCTGCGGGTAAAGGTCATAAATTGAACCAACCGCTTCCTCAGGACCCATAAACTTAATTGCTACTGCAAAACGTGATAATGTGTAAAAACAAACAGGACATTTGTGAACAGAAAAAAGTGTCACCTGTACACTTCCATTTTCCTCCTATGAAAGTCCGGTTGAAATAAAGCCAGCATGTCAACATGTAATGAAATATAAACAATAATAACACCTTCATTAGTAAGGGCTATACAAGCGATTTGCTATCATCATATCAATACTGTATCTGGGTCAAATGACCCTAGTATGAATCACATTGTAAGTAGAATCAATGCCTCACCTTAATTTGTAAGGGGAATTGCCTCACCTCACCTGGCAAACAGCTCAGGAAAATGAAGCCCCGCTCTAAAAATGCAGAAAATTTATACAAAGATCAATATTAAAAAACCTGTGTCGGGTCAAGGCAGAAACAAACCAGTGGGATGCTCGGAGGCAAGCCACTGGGGGTCAATTGTCTTATCATTCCAAAGAATAGTTCCAAACTGGTGGGCCGCATGGTTAATTACAATCATGTCAGGCATCAGATGTAAAGAATAGCCAAAAATTACATTTTGCTATTATTCCTAGCTGTCTGCCCTTTGCCTGTTAAGCCAGTTTGAAAATAAAGCGCAACCAAGTCTAATTTGTGGGCATTCAGGTCTAGCGTCTGCGGCCAGAAGATAGAAAAATATATATATGCTTCACTGGACGCGCGCTGTGAGGCGCTGAATCTCGGCGCGCTTGATATACAACCGCTCGTCACAAGCTGAGCCTAAGTGTAACATACAGACGCGCTCCGATTCATTAAAGAGCATCTCGTCTATATCACTAGTGAGTTAAAACTCGTCTAGTCCATACCACTAATGAGTTAAAACGTAGCCCCTCCTGCGCCCTCACCTCTCCGTCGGTACTTCAAACAGTCAGCCGAGCTGTTTGGGGAGGTGCCGACGGGGGGGAGCGAACGTTACCTTATTGGTTCTAGGCCGATGACGAGGGTCACGTGGACGGCACCAGAAACTACCCGAGAGGATGGGAAATGTAGTCAATCCGCCTAGCGCATGCGTGCTCTGGCGCGCAGCAGAAACTACACAAGCACATGGGAAATGTAGTTGATGTGCGACCACAACTCATCTTGTGATAATAGAACTACAAAAAGAAGGTAAATGTAGTTCAAAATCACCGCGAATACACAAGTCAGTGTATTAAGATTTTAGCGCGTGTGAGATATGTAAGTGCTCAGGGGGATACTGAACCTGACCAAAACCATGGAAAGTGGTTTAATGCAAGACTCCCACGTGCAATGTAATTGTAGAACTACAATCAGTCGGGAAATGTAGTTCCGGACCACCGCACATAAGCGGGTCAGTGTATAAAGTATAATATAATTTAATTACAGATGGTATAGCAGCGCGTATCAAATATATAAGCGCTCTAGATGATGCTTAATCATAATGGAAAGAATGTCATCAGTATTTCCTTAGCGGAAGACTATAGTGTCTCAAATCTCACACCGAGCACCCTCAGGACTCAGATAACTGCATAACACTGTCCCTGTGGGAAGGAGACAGTGCGCAGAAAATGTAGATTCAGGGCTTATGCTTAAACCTCAGGATTCCAGCAGGAGGCCAGTCAGTCAAGTGCCTTCGCAGTCAAACCAGTATTCTTGTGGTAATAATAGGGGAGCATTACTAAAGGGTCATCCACGGGATGTCTTCATTAAGCCCGCCTTTGTCGCAGTTGAGCTTATACACCCATTTCTGCTCGATCTTGAACAAGTATCTTGAAGTATCTGTAATGTGCATGGGAATATTGGGTTGTTCCAGAACGGTCCATTCAAAGTCCGTAGGCTTATGCCCCACTTGGATGAAATGATTCGTCAGTCTGGTTGATTGTTTTTTACATCTTATCGTACTCTTATGTTCAGAGATCCTCGTTCTGATCTTCCGAGTAGTCATGCCGACATATCTCAGTGAGCATGGACACGTGATAAGGTAGATGAGATTGCTGCTATTGCAGTTTGTGAACCGCTTTTGTTCCCACTCACGGTTCGTTCCTATGTCGATCGTGGAGGAGTGTTTAGTCTGTGGGCACGCAGCGCAGTTGCCACACGGGTGATGTCCTGTCACAGGCGGCAGGTCCCATATTGTCCCAACTTGGTGGATTTCTTTAGGTGGAGGTCTGGTGTGTACCAGCCTATCCCTTAGACTCGCTGCTCTTTTAAAAGCAAACAGTGGTTGAGGTAACGAGTCTTTACCAGTGTTCAAGATCCTCCAATGCTTTTGTACTATCCGTTGGATTGCATTAGATCTTGTACTGAAGGTATTTACGAAAGTCATCCTTTCGTTCTTGACCTTGGGAACCGGTGGTTCCAGTAGAGCTTCCCTGTTATTATTAGCCGCTCTCTTCATCGAGCGTTTGATCAGTCTCTTAGGGTAACTACGTGCAGTCAG
The DNA here is from genome assembly GCF_964261635.1 of Lissotriton helveticus. Lineage (NCBI taxonomy): Eukaryota > Metazoa > Chordata > Amphibia > Caudata > Salamandridae > Lissotriton > Lissotriton helveticus. The sequence goes on along the minus strand of NC_136060.1, from coordinate 217,579,167 downwards.
CTTCAGCGCCAGGTCAGCTGAATGTTTAATGGAATCCTCTTTAGTTGTACAGTTCCGCTGTACTCGCAGAAACTGTCCGTAAGGTAGATTATCGCGTAGCGATTTCGGATGGCAACTGGTATATTGCAGTAACGAATTGCGAGCCATCGGCTTTCTATATAATTCCGATTTCAAACCCTGTGGTGTTGCAGTGATCAAAAGGTCTAAAAACGCCAATGATTGTTGGCTGCTTTCCAATGTGAAGCGTAGATATCTGTTCTGGTCATTCAACCACCTGTGGAACGCGTGGAGTGAGGACTCATCTCCTCGCCAAACAACCAAGATGTCGTCAATATATCTCTTCCACGAACATATTGATGTTGAAAAAGGGTTGTCATTGTTCAAGACACAGTCTTGTTCGAACTTGTGCATATAGAGATTCGCCAAGGACGGAGCAAAAACGCTGCCCATACTTGTCCCGGACGTCTGTAGGTAGCACTGGCCCTCAAATTCAAAAAAATTCTCTTTCATGGCTATTGTAGCCAAATCCATAATCAGGGAGATGGGTGTCATTGAGTCCCACGTTTGTTCACCCAGTAGCATCTCTATCGCCTCGAGTGTTTCATTCTGAGGGATAGAGGTATAGAGTGACTCAACGTCAAAGGATACCAGGTGGTCTGTCAAGTTGTTGAATTCGAGGTCTGGTAGCAGTCTGAGTAGGTCCTTAGTATCTTGGAGGTAGGTGGGCATCAACTTCACCATGGGCCTCAGAAATACGTCCACAAAGGTAGACAAGGGTTCTAATATGGACCCAATCCCTGAAATGATAGGTCTTCCAGGTGGTGGTCTCCTAGCCTTATGTATCTTAGGCAGGATATAGAAGTACGGTTTAACCGGATGTTGAGTCGTCAAGTAGGCCGCTTCTTTGGTTGTTATCCAGCCTTCTGCCAGCGCCTCTTCAACAATGTGCCCAATGGTTGTCTTGAGTCTTTGTGTGGGGTCTTCAGTCAATAGCTGGTATGAACTGATTACAAACTCTCCAAAATTCAGCGGCCAGGGCAATTTTTGGCCTCCCACGGAGAGTCAGCGCCTCTCTGCTGCGTGGCAGGCTGCATTGGCTATCAATGCCTTGTAGAATCAGGTTTAAAATCCTCACGCTGGCGTTTAAAGCCCTCCACTTGACGGGCCCGGCTTACCTCAGGAAGCGTATTGCCTTCTACGTTCTCCGGAGGAAATTGAGATCTGCCGACCTGGCTAAAGTGGAGGTGCCAGTGATCAAACGAGTGCGGATGGGAGGCCGGTCTTTCCAGTTTACGGCAGCTCGTTTCTGGAATGAGCTCCCTCTTCGTAAGGCTAACAATCTTCTGGCCTTTAGGAAGGAGCTGAAGACCGTCCTTTTCTCTGCGTAACCTGTGCGTAACCTGTGCGTTGATAGTGTATCCGCTTCTGGGTTTTCTTGGTTATGTTTCAGGTCTCTTTGCTAAAGCGCCGGGACACCCGTCCTGGGTAGCCGTGCGCTCAAAAAGAGCAGTATTAACATAACATAACATAACATACATAGTTATCACATTAATCAACAGGAATTTTAACTGACATTTTTCGATCAAGAAATCTTATTAATTATTCAAATGGAACGAACATGGAATAAATATCAAGACATGAATGGAAAGTAAATAGCAGTAATCTGGCTGTATCTTAAAATATTTATAAGGGAACAAATCTTACTTATTAGTATTCTAGAATGTTATAGTGCCAAGAGAAAATCAAACTGCAATTATTCTGGGTCCTCTATATATTTACGTAAAATCATCATAAAAGCAAGGATAGTTAAAATCGTAATCCAATTATAATTCACCTATATCCTTGATTTTAAAGCACTCATTAAAACAGTATCTTAACCATTCACATATGTATAAGAATTTACCTGCAGAAATGCTCCAGTGAAAAAGTGCTGTTGTGCCATCTTTAAAGTACATCTCGACAGCGCCAGAAAAAGTGCAATGTGCTATAGTGCTCCCAGGTGCTAACGTGCAATATCTAAAGAATTTATATTTCCACCATAGTTGCAGGATTCTCAAAGAATTTCCAAACAGCATTACATTTTCTTGTTGCGCCTACCCTCCTATCATATGCTTCTTCAAACATCATGCTTAGTTTCATTATGTTTAACCATTTAAAGTAGGAAGATACATCTTCAGACCTCCAATTCTGGAGAATTAAAGATCGAGCAACGAGGGAACGATTCACTGTGAAGGTCTCTTCTGCTTTTGTCAGATCAGTCCTTAGTCCAGAAATACCAAAGAGGGCTACCTCGGCCTCTGGATCAAGCCTCTTCTGAGTTGCCTGGCTTATAACATAGATGATTTGAACCCAGAATAATTCTAATTTTGGGCACGTGAAGAATGTGTGAAGCCAAGCCCCTCCACCTACTGCCTGACATCGAAAAATATCTGTTCTCCACTTCCGGATATCTTTTACTAAGAGTTTTAGTGGTATAATATACCTGCCACCGGGATAGTAAAACCATCCTTTTAAAATTGGCTGCTCTTAATGCCTTACTCTCTAGCTGGGCTATAGACTGCCACTCCTGGCAAGAGAAAGAGCAGTTAGTTACCATGTTACTCTTCCCAGGTATTTCTCAACCAGAGGGAACTCATTACACTTTCTCAGCTGAGAGTACCAGTTTTCCACCCCCTTTAATTTGTCTCGGTATAATGCGCTCACCTGCTTTGTTGGAGCACCGCTCGATGATAGATTAAATATATTTTTAAAAGGTATAATCTGTAGATGCTATAGAAAGCCAAACTTATTACGATCACGTATCTATTTTGGACCTCTTGCCTTGAAATTACTTATTCATTGATTAAAAAAAGTGCCCCAATTCTTCTAGACCACAATCTTTCCATCATTTTAGATGACTAGAGTGTATTTGAATACCGATAGTTTTGCAATCCACTGACTTTAAATAGTAAAATCCAGAAGAGCCGGCTTGTTTAAAAAAAGATTGCAATCCTAAAGAAAAGTCTTGTACTGTCTTATATCTGGTCTTCTTCGGCAAATTAGATGTTTTTAAAAATGTCGGAATTTGCAAGGCAGATTCCTGAAGCATTTTGTCAAATAGAAAATTGCCTAATAAACCATTCAATTCCAATAGGCGTTCTGTAAGATCTAAAATCGCTACCCTCATAGTAAGTTTCAATTTCCGGCAATGCTAAACCACCCTGATTGGTTTCTAGCTGTAGTATTGCTAACTTGACTCTAGAGCCTTCTAACGCAAGACAAATTTCCTAAACATTGACTCCAGCTCTCTAAAATAATTGGAGTTGATAGTTGAATGTATATTTATAAAAAGGAAGATTACTAGGGAAAGAATAGACATTTTTATTAAAGCTACATGGCCTATTAGTGTTAGAGTTAGAAAATACCACTTATTGAGCAATGCTTTGATTTTATTGCTAGATGGTTTGAGCTGAATAGCTGGTCATAGTGGTTAGAGACATATATACCCAGATATCCCATTAGTTTTAAAATTGGAATGGAGGAAATTGCAAATAAAAATTCAATGTTAAGATCTCGGTTTGTTTTGATTTATTGTATACCCCCCATCAATTCAAATTGACTGAATTCTATTAATGTCTGGTCAAAGTTCGGGCTCTCAGGGCTAAGTTATAAAACAATGTCATCTCTGAAGAGTTTTAATTTAGTCATCCCCATTATTAGAGCTTTAATTTCCAGGTATTCACAGATTCTCATGGCCAGGGGATCGATGAAAAAGGTGAACAATAAGGGGGATATCGGACAATCTTGTCTGGTCCCACAATTGATATTAACTGTACCTATTTGATTATCATTTTTCACCACCTGATCCTGGGCACCCTGATAGATGTTCCTCAACATATTAATGACCTGGACAGGGACACCAAATGTTTCCAAACTAAAGAAAAGTGCATCGCAATTAACCAGGTCAAACGCCTTCTTGGCGTCTACCATCATGTTGACCATTGGGGTGTTATTGTTCGAAAAGCGGTCAAGGGCCTGAATTAAGAACCCAGTGTTTGAGGACAGAGAACTCCCCGCAACAAACCGGACTGATCACTAGGAATATCTTCCTGGGCTATGGAGATTAAGCGTTGGTCCCAGACCTTCATTAGAATCTTATAATCAGTATTGAGGAGACTGACTGGTCTATACATATTGACATCTTTGTGTTTTTACCCTTCTTTACAAAGCTGACAACTAAAACTTGAGGGGATTACAGCCTCCCGACTTACTATCATTGAACAGCTTCACCAGGAATGGAGTGAATTCCTTAGAAAATGTGTTATACAATTCAATTGGCAGCCCATCAGTTCCACAGGTCTTTGCCCCTGCAATAGATTTAAAAAAATTGAAAACTTCTGTTTCCGATATGTCAAGTTGGATTTGTTACACTTGCAGCTCTGACATGCTAGGAAGATTTACCCCCTCAAAACATTCCTGAATTACGTCCAATCTTGCCTCATATCCAGTGGTGTATAGCAGCGAATAATGTTCCATAAAGACTTCGGCTATGCCATCCTTTCCTGTTATTATAGGATGTATGACGTTACAATGCATACTTTTACAACGCATACCTTTACAACACATTTTTTACAATGCAACATCCATTACAACGCATTACATTACAACGCATGCCATTACAACGAATATTTTTAAACTACCTTTACAACGCATTCCATTACAACGCATACTACCTTTACATCGCATACCATTACAACGCATAACATTACATTGCATGTTTGGTAATTATTGGATAGTGTAGGGGTAAAAATTACTATTCTAACACCAGGGGGTGCAACAGTAGGGTAAGTGTTGGATAGTGTAGGGGTAAAAATTACTATTCTAACTCCAGGGGGTGCAACAGTAGGGTAAGTGTTGGATAGTGTAGGGGTAAAAATTACTATTCTAACTCCAGGGGGTGCAACAGTAGGGTAAGTGTTGGATGGTAATGTTATGCGTTGTAATGGTATGCGTTGTAATGACATGCGTTGTAGTGTCATGCATTGTAATGGTTGCGTTGCAAAGACATGTGTTGTAATGGATGTTGCGTTGTAAAAGTTTTCTTGTAATGGTAGTGCGTTGTAAAAGTTGCGTTGTAAAGGTTGTTTCCCGTTATTATATCCCTAGACTTTGAGTCAATAATTTCGGAAATTTAAGCTGCTTCCTGTTTAGTTTTGGTAGCCCGTTTAGCATTTTACCAACCATTTGGCTATCCTCATACACACGTTGTTGGTACTTCCTGTAATTATTTATTTCTTCAATTAGAAAAAATTCCCTCATTGCCTGTTTTGCCATTTCAAGCTGACTTCCCACTTCCCTCGCCCCCTGTGACGGGGTATTACTCAGGCGCAGGGCAATATCCACAGCCTGCTGATGTTTGGCTATTTTTTCACACCTTTGTTTCGACTGGGCGGCTGAAAAAGAGATCATCTGCCCACGCAAGGCTGCTGTGAACCCCCCAAACTGATAAAACCTCTGCTATATCTTCATTAATCCATTCTTTCATATCAGCTACCCATTGGGAGTCCTGAAGGAGGAGACGATCCATCTGCCACCTGGTTCTTATCCTCCTTGTGATGGTATGTTATGTTAAAATACATTTATAGAGCGCACAGCTACTCAGAGAGTATCTCAGCGCTCAGACAGTAAACCAAAAGCTAAGAACAGGGGAAAAGAAAAAGAAAAAAGAAAAATAAGAAAAGGTAAAGAACCAAGTAAGAAACAGTTAGGTTGTTTGTTGAAACAGCCAGGTCTTCAGTTGTTTCCTAAAAGTCAACAGATTAGTGGTTTGCCTAAGTGAAAGGGGAAGCTTATTCCAGAGTCCGGCCACTTGCACTTAAAAAGAGTAGCCGCCTTTACGGACCTTGCAATACTTCGGGATGACCATAATATGTTGTTGGGAAGATCTAAGAGATCTGGCCGGTACATAACCAGAGACTCTTCTGCAGATCTACTTTGCTCCGAGACCATGCAGAGCCTTGAAAGCCAGGACCAACGCCTTAAAGCAAATTCTACTGCCTCCTCAATTTCCTTTTGTTTAAAAAATTTTTTTTTATTGTTAATCCATGATCGTACAGAAAAAAAAATAATAGAATCTTAACAAAATATATCAGTCAGCGGTACAGAATTTCCAAAATTAATACACAGAATAAGGAGAGCATATAAGAGGAAAAAGGGAGACACTACACAAAACACTAGAATTTATAGGATGATATAGGTCGCCACTGGTCCCCAAATTTCATGAGCGAAGTTTTTTTTTTCGTTTGCCTTTCAAAGCATATGAACAGTATTCAATGTTGAAGGATGCCAAAAATCTTGCTCTCCACAGTTCAAACGATAGTGCATCCTTCTGTAACCACATGGAGGCAATGCATAATCTTATTACAGAGGTAGCCATGAATATCAGATACTTATGGTTATACATCACTGAATCCCTCCCAATTTCTTCATCTATCCCCAATAATACACGAGCGTTGGACAGTCGTACCGTTCCACTCAATATCTCCTCCAAAAATGTCTCAATGTCCCCAAATTACCTATTTAAATGCGTGCACAAATGAAAGACATGTAGTATATCGGCCTCATCAAACCCACATCTGAAACACTTCCCATCATTAGCCCCTCCCCATTTAAGCATTTTAACTGGAGTATAGTATAAGTTAAAGATGGTCTTATAATGTTGTGCACGTAAGTTAGCGGCCATAAATAATCTTCCAGCCGTGTCAATAGAGGTTTCAATACGAGTCCCAACCCGACCCAGCCGACTGTCCCATTGTAAATTCTGAGACTCTAAATCATTGCTCATGGTATTTAGTAATAACAAATACATGTGACCAATACAAGACTTCATCCCCACTGCTTCAATAACTGGGTTTTGATCTACATTCCAGTGATGTTTACACAAATAGTCACGAATTTGAAGATATTTGAAGAATTCAGAGAGTGGAATTTGAAATGTCTCCACTAGCAATTCAAAAGACATCAAATCCCCGTTAAAGTATATATCTCCAATTCTTTGAACCCCTTTAATTCACCAATTATGTATTATTCGATCCCAAAATATCGACGGGAGTAGTGCCGAAGCAGTTAAGGGAGTATATCCGGATATCTTCCTAATAATATAATATTTTTTAACAGACCTCCACACCTTAAAAGCTGCTATCAACACTTTGACCTGGGTCCTCTTGTAATAATTCATGTCTACATTAATAAAAAGGCGATTGTTAGCTTCACTGCCCAATAACATTTGAAAAATGGAAGGAGCTTCTGCTACATTGCATGGTTCTTTCCCAGTAAGTAAAATATTCATGTGCTGTAAAATACATAGAAAATAATAAAGGGTGAAATCAGGGACAGCCCAACCACCTTGTTCACGTGGTAAAATCATGAATCGTAGAGCTCTCCGCAATTTCCCCTGTGCCCACACAAATCTAGCACAAAGAGATTGTAACCGCGCAAGATTAGCCCAAGATATCTCCAGTGGAACAGCTCTCGGAAAATACAGAACTTTAGGTAGGACTATCATTTTAAGGACATTACATCGCCCTACCATAGATAGATGTAAACAATTAGATCTGTCCAATTGCTTCTTTAAGTCACTTAAAAGAGATGACCAATTAGCCTCGACCAATGCATTTAAACCGGCCCGCAATTTGATCCCTAAATAAGTCACTTCATTCACAACCCTTTGATATGTGCATGTTGTTATATTAACACATAGTATTTAATTTGAGTCTTGGTAGCATTACATTTATAGCCAGAGACGGCTCCAAATTGTGAAGCCAACAACTCTATTTCTGGCATAGCAGTAGAAGGATTCGGACTTACAACGGCCACATCATCTGCATATGCCAGAACCCGATAATATTCTTGCTGCTATATCACAGGCTCAATCCTGTGCTTAGCTTCAAGCATTTTTATAAATAGGTCTATATAAAGCGAGAATAACAAAGGGGAACAAGCCTTGCTCCATGAGTGATATGAACCGGGCTAGATTCTAAACCCATAGAACAGATTATTGCTGTAGGTTGATGATAGAGCGTTTGTATAGCTCGAATAAAAGTAGGCAGGAAGCCCCGTCGCTGTAACACTGTCCACAAAAATCCCATGCGACCCGGCCTTTTTGGCATCAAGTAATATAAGACTAAATGCACCCCCTGTGGTATTAGCAATATCCATTAGGGTCACCAGCCTATTAATATGATTACTCGTCTCCCGCTGAGGAATAAAACCATGTTGTCTTATAGCTAGCAACGGGGTTATAACCTCAGCTAACCGAGTTGCGAGGATTTTCGAGTAGATCTTACTGTCAGTATTCAATAAAGATATGGGGCGATATGAGGCTGGGTTTTCCACAGGCTTATCTTTTTTTTTTAAAACAATAATGCTCGCCTCATCCCATGACCGGGGAGGGAGCCCATCTGTCCCTGCCTGAACGTAGCTAGCATATCCAATTTCAAGCAATAGATTTTATGTTTATTAAGATTATTATCACAAAAGCGCAGGGCCAGAGCCTCCCCAGCTTGTATATCATAATCTTCGCTTTTGTATAACGTCTCATAAAACTCATGAAATGCATCCGGGATCCCCGCCTCTGTTTCTAAGAGATCACTCTGTACATTTCTAATTGCATTGATCCGCTGGGCCACCTCTTTAGATCTTAATTTTTGAGCGAGGCACCGTCCACTAGCCTCCCCTTGCTCATAATTTAGATGTCTGTTAGTCACAAATTGCTTAGTGGTTTCTGTACTCCAATACAAATTGATCTTAGCCTTACAGTGGGCTACTTCGGTCAATGAACCAGTAATATCCGAGGCCCCATGTATATCATTCATTCCTTGTTTTCTTTATTTCGGCAATTTGTCGCCATAAAAGAAATTAGTATCCATTTCATATTTATAAAAACAATAAAACATTAAAATATTTCAGAATACATCTAAGACCATAAGAATGTTCAATAGTACAAGGTATACCATTTGTACGTAAAAATCAATGACCAGCTTTAAGACACTGACTTCTCAGAAACCACATTGCGCCTAGATATTTAGCCACAGCAAAAACAATGTGATCCGATAAGTCTGTTTTCAACACTCTAAACGCGGCTAGACACTCTACAAACCCCAAATTCCTGCATATAGGGACAATCCATTTCTTGCGGGTTGCGTTATAGGCCGGGCAGAAGAAAATAATGTGGAGCTCTGATTCATTCACCACTCGGCAAGCCGGGCATAAGCTGACTTCTGATTCGCTCCACTTACTGGTTAGAGCTCAAAGTGGAAGGGTCCCATGTCTCCTTTTTTTTTTTTTTTATTATTTTTTATTGTCAGGCTGACAAAGAAAAGAAAGAATTCATCCATACATGAATATACATACATAGGTAATATCATATAGCATTATTCCATAATTTTGCGTGCATAAATTATATCGCATAGCATATAATAAAGCAAGTAGATCATTGGGTATAAAAAATAAATAAAGGAGTAAAGAGCATTAATGATTCTTTCAATAAAGCATACCAGTTATACTATACAAAAAAAATACATGGATCATTCCATAAAAGATCCCCAGTCTTTTTCATGTTTACTTATTGCGCGTATTCCCCTAATATTTGCTAGAGCTAATTCCATTGAGTGTATTTCACTCACCAGTGCCCACCAGTTCCAAACCGTTGGTGTTTCTGGGCTGATCCATGCTCTAGCCAAGGTTAGCTTAGCACATGACATAAGTACCGTCACTAGAGTGGGCTGTAAGGAAGGAACAGGATATAGGTCTAGCAAAGCAGAAGTAGCCGTAAATATAGGTAACTGAATCTTTTTCATTTTTAAAACATTTTGTATATCGCGCCAAAAGTTCTTGAGATTGGGGCAAGAAAACAACATATGTGTCAGATCAGCTGCTTCAGTAGAACATTTGGGGCATTTTGTATGATCACTATAGATGTTATTAGGTAACCATTTGGAGATTCTTTCCGGAGTATAATATAACAAGCAAGTTGTTCTGAATTGTTGGAGTCTTAGGCTAGATGATCGTACACTTTTATTTATGTTTGTTAAAGAACGCTCAATCTGTTTTGGTGTTATGTTTAAGCCCAATATTCTACTCCATTTGCCTGCTAGTTTATTACAATCATTTGTTCTAAAGTAGCTAAGAGTTCTATATGCATCACTTATTACAGATTTATTTTTTAAAGAGTATAAGCAGGTCCAAATGTCGCATTCAGAAAGCTCTAAGATTTGTTTTTTGTTAATCAAATAGTCATGTAGCTGTAAATGTTTGTATCTCATATTCTCAGGCACATTATAAAGCAATTTAAGAGTATTAACCCCTTCGACGCTGATGACGAGCTGGGCTCGTCATGAGGTAGCCTCCTCGCACGCTCATGACGAGCCCAGCTCGTCATGTAAAGTGCGAATCCCTAAAACCCAGCGTACGGGCAGAAATCCTACCGCACGCATGCGGTTAAAATCTAAAAATCCTTGTGTGCCATATAAATCCCCTAGAACAGTAATTCCTGACCTAAGCAAACCAGATGTAGCTTTATCATTAAAAATACATGGAAGTCCCGGATTGCCCCATAAAGGAAACTTTAAGTGAAAGAAGCTGGTTTTACAAAAAGAAAGAATATTGCTCCAAATCCTAATTATATCTTTTGCCGTCTTAAACCTGACCCTTTTGTAATAGTTAGGATCGTTGGTTCTAAATAAAAACATATTAGAATCGGATTTCAGCATGAAAGAATGAAAAAACGAAGCACCTCCCTCATTTAGTAGAGAGCGAAGACGAATGACAAAAGAAGACCAAAAATATAGATTAAGATCGGGGAAGTTAAGTCCTCCTTCAAACATATTATTTTTTAAGAGGTTCAGTGATCTTCTCGATTTTTTATACCCCCAAATAAAGCTACTAAATATGCCATCTATTTTTTTTAAAAATTGGTTGTTAACGCCAATGGAATAGATCGGAATAGGTAGAGATATTTAGGCAGTATCTTCATCTTTATTAAATTAATTCTACCAATTAGATTCAAAGGTAGTCTATGCCATTTTTTTAATAATAAACTAATAGATTTAGTTAATGCATTATAGTTTATATTGTTAATTTCCTGCAATTTGGCCGTTATTTTGACTCCTAAATATGTAGCTATGTTGCAAATCTCTGGTACTGGTATAGCTGGAGTGTGATTAGCAATGACTTGTGTTTTTTGTAGGTTGAGTTTATAGCCTGCCACCTTCCCATATTTCCCAGCCTCTACAGCTATTCCCTTCAGTGCCTCAGCAATATCTTCTGTATAGACTGCAATATCGTCAGCGTACGCTGTTATTTTTAGTTCTTGCGGGCCAGATCTGAAAGGTACGATCTGAGTTTGAGAGTAGAGAGCTGACAAAAAAGGTTCCAAAGAGAGGGCAAATAAAAGAGGTGATAGGGGGCAGCCCTGACGTGTTCCCCGTTGAATTGAAAAATCTGAGGACGTCAGCCCCCTATAGCTGGTGAAAGCTATTGGATTGTCATACAGTGCTTGTATATTCCGTAGAATTTGCCCCCTAAAACCCATTCTAAACAATACGCACCAGAGAAAGTCCCACCCCACTCGGTCAAAAGCTTTTTCAGCGTCTAGCAGAATCATGCCGAGTGGGGGGGATTCAGTCTCTGCAATGTCAAGTGCTGTTATAGCCGTGTTAACGTGTGTAGTAGTATCTCTCACCATTATAAAACCATGTTGTTGTGAGTTGACGATTAGGGGCATAATAGGGGCTAGTCTCAATGCTAGGATTTTGGCAAAGATCTTTGCATCTGTGTTTATTAGGGAGATAGGACGGTATGATCCTCTTTCTTCTTTCGGCTTGTCTTTCTTTAAAAAAAATATTATTTTTGCCCTATTCCAAGATCTGGGTGTTTTCCCATTTATGCCAACAGATTGAATAACTTTCAAAAATAATTGCTCTAATTCTTTTAAACATAATTTGTATATTTCTAAGGGAATGGAATCCTCGCCTGCTGCCTTTCCTGCAGGAAGTAGGGCTATAGCTTGATGTAGTTCAGCCATTGTTATATCGTCAGACAGTGCATCTATTTCTGAGATTCTCCGTGTGTCTTCTATATGATCTTCAACATATTTCTCTATATCGTCTGAATTAGGCATTGAATCTGGAGTATACAGGACTTTATAAAACTCGGCAAATTGATCTAAGATATGTTGTGGCTCATTATAAATTTTATTTCCAATTCCTCTGATCTATTTAATAGTGGAGTTTGCTCTATTTTCGGCGGTCTTATAAGCCAAAATTTTCCCAATTTTATCCCTGCCTTCATATTGTGTTATTTTAAATTTATGTAAGTTATTTATATTTTTCTGGATCAGTTTTGTCTTAATTTCATTTTTAAGTGAACAAAGTTTTAGGCCAATTTCTATACTGGTTGGTAAGTTTAATTGAAGTGCTGTAGATAGCAATTCCTCTTGAGTTCTTATTTTCGAAATCAGTAAATCATTATGTTTTTTAAATTCTGAATTTTGTCTAATCACATAGGATTGGGTGAAGCCCCTGATACTTGCCTTGCAGGTGTCCCATACTGTGCCAAGTGGAGCAGAATTTGTATTTATATCTATAAAATCGATAAGATGTATTTTTAACTGTGTCAAATAACTTGCATCTGATATCAAATGTCGGGGAAAAGAAAATGATCTCGGGGGAGCCCTGATATGTGTTGTTTTAAGAATCAGCATAATAGCATTATGGTCCGAGGAGATTCTAGGAAATAAAACCATAGAGCTATCTTTCAATAGATTATCACTTATAAATGCCATGTCTAGTCTAGAACATAGCTTGTGAGGTGCAGAGTAATAAGTATAGCCCGGTTTGGTTGGATGTAGAGATCGCAAAGCGTCTTTAATATTATGTAAGCGACATAAGTCGAGAATAGATGTCCGAGTTTTATGCATCCTTTGAAATCCACTAGATTTGGTTGTGTCTATGCTGTAGTTCATAATGCAATTGAAGTCCCCCATGATGATTAGTTCGCCCTCCCAGCCCAAAAGTTTGATATTCAGTTGGTCAAATATAATGGGTTTGTCTGTATTACTACCATAAACTACGCATAAAACATATTTAAAATTCTCAAATCTAATCTGTGCTATTGCCCATCTGCCATCTTTGCCATAAGAAGTTTGTAAAGTTTCAGCCCTAAATCGTCTGTCCTTAAGGATAGCAACTCCTCTTATAGAATGTCCAAAGGTAGAGCAAACTACAATATCATACCCCAGTTGGTTTAATAATTTTTTGTCCTTCCCCGCAATATGCGTTTTTGATAGGAAGGCTACGTGGGGATTATGCAATTTCAGTTCTTCTTTTATCAATCGTCTTTTATTTTTACTATTTAGCCCTGCTACATTCCAAGCTAAACTTTTTAGTTCATACATTTAAAATTAGAAAAGAAAGAGAGATGCAGTCTGAAGTATCCATACATATTCGTATACTGCCTAATTTTATTACCTTTGATATACAAAAAAGTTCTAGTAGTGTTAAGTAAATTAGCTTTCGCAGCCTGACAACATTTTCCCCCTTATTTTTCCCCTTCCCCCCCTCATCCCTCCTTCCTGCGGAGAAAGCCCTCCCCCCATCCCCCTCCCCCCTAGTTCTTACCCCCACTGGAGAAGAACCGCCCTTCTGTAACTGCTGCCGCTCAAAAGGCAGCCTGGAAGGCGATCGCCTAAAAGGTCCCCCCCCTCCCTACCCTCTTCTTTTTGTTTTTTCCCCTGTATATGTAGCATTCTTTAAAAAATAAGGAATGTTTCTATTAACAAATTAGTTTCTAATAGAGACTTTTTTTATTTTTTTTTCCCTTTCCCTTCCCTTTAAATTGTGCTAAGCTTTACTCTTGTTCTATCAATGTGTAGTGATATATTTGTATTATTTATTTTTTGGTGGTGAAAAAATAGTGAAAATACTCTCTCTTAGGGTAGTAAAGATGAGAGCGCAATGTGCTTTTTAAAATACCCCTCACACACTAAAAAAATCCAGTAGTGTCATGCTTCATCATTGGGGTCTTCCCGTCCCTCTACGGGGCGGGGCGTGCTACGACCTGACCGACTACGCGGGAGCACTAATGTGGTGACAGGACTATGTGATGGTGCAAGGTGGGTGGTGTCAGTGAAGTGTAGGGACCTAACGATGTGTGGGAATAAAAAAGTTAAAAATCCTCTGGCTAGTGGAAAAAAACAATTTATTCACTTCCCTAGCTGGGGACGTTAAGAAGGGGGTTTTGGGGTTGAGCTGATCGCTACAACCTGGTCTACATGTTTCGTAGGCAGTCCCCTACTGCCTACTCATCAGGACTTTCTAATGGTCCCTACTGGAACAAAGCTCAGTTGCTAAGTGTTGTCAGCCTGTCTTCCTAAAAACTAGCAGTAAAAATCCACTGTTAGTTTATGCTACAGGGCATGAGCTGGCCCCAGGGAAGCAAAAGAATATCAAAAATGATGACCTGAATGCGGTCTCTGTAAAGAAAATAGGAAAAAAGAGGGAGAAAAACACAGATATTTACATTTGTAGCTGTGGTTTTTTTCTCTCTGCGCTTTCATCATTGTTTGCGCCACAATTCCACTCATCATATTCATTTACCCATTGCATAAAGAATAAACTTAAGACTTTATGGACAGAGTGATGGTTCAATCTGCCATCCCCTGGCTGTTCGTGAATATCGCCGAACATAGGAGAAAAACACAGATGTTTACATTTGTAGCTGTGGTTTTATCTCTGCGCTTACATTATTGTTTGCGCCACAATTCCACTCATCATATTCATTTGCCCATTGCATAAAGCCTAAACTCAAGACTTTATGGACAGAGTGATGGTTCAATCTGCCATCCCCTGACTGTTCCTGAAAAATCACCGAACATTGTGGTGCCCCTTGTAATTAGGGCTGTTTCAATCTCCACACACACACACTCTCATAACTCAATGCATACAGCGACACCCCACAGGGTTAAAAACGAGGAACCCAATTTATTATACTGGTCTTAGAATTAGTCATTGAATCAATAAAAGTCCCCAAAACGGGGCACACCCCAACTTATGAATGATTAACAATACATACTGCTGTGGCAAGCGTGATATGCCCCATGAGCTGACAATCGGTAGGAAATCACCGCGGCGCTCTGAAAGAGAGAAAACCACGCCCTTAGCGTCATAAACAAACACCCTCTGCGAAGAGTGAAGCCCATATCTCGAAAAACCAATCGTTTTGAGACCTTTGGTGGAAGTCTATGACTTACATTGTCCGCATAGTCCCTAAGTCTTACTTCTACCCGTATTGCCGCTCTGTAGAATGCTCGCGTGTGGGGAGCGGTGGAGCATTTAAGCTGTACTGCGCGCTGGTGGAGTCTATTCTGAAACACTAGCGCGCTAACCCAAAATTGCCGCCCGCAATGGAACGCGGGTGTGCCACTGCGGAAGTCTTGCTTCCATGTCCATTATTGCTCATCTTTTACCCACCCATCGGGGATTAGATAGCATTTAATTATCAGTGATGGGATCACTATAAAACGATTATTTAACCATCATTGATAGTGATATTTCTATTTCCTTAGAATTATGGGAAGGCCAATTTAATGTGAAAAGGTCGTTACTGAGGATTGGATGACCTGAACTGCGTTATAGGTTGGATTACTAAATACGGGGAACAGATATTTCTAATAATAGGACCTCTGCCCTATTTGTGTTGCCGATTTACTCCCGTGTTAAGAAAAAGCAATGTTGGGTATATAAGCTGGACAGCGGGGTTAGCTGATTACATAAGCTTCGGTGGACATAGTTTATTGGGGTTTAAGGTATGACCACTATGGGGTTATTGTGCACTGTTGTTACACCACAGTCACACTGTGTTTCGAAGGGTGTTGTCTCCGCATGCAGATAATTTTGGGATCGTGGTGGGGACATATATCTTTAAATTAGCCACGGATAGGGGGGTGCCTCTGAGAGGGGAGTGGGTACAGGTATTCTATAACTGACCCCATGGAATTTCATCGTTCAACCCATGTTTGTTGGACTGGACACGAAAAACCCATCTCTGTTCCTTTTCCAGGAGATGTTTTTCGTTGTCAATCTGTTCAATTATAGTCCACAATATGTCTTCAGGTTTGTGGCCACTCTCTAAGAAATGGTTTGTTAGTTTAGTGCTGGACTTCTTACACTTGATTGTGCTTTTGTGCTCGCCTATTCTCAACTTCACCGCCCTGCTCGTCATGCCAATATATTCGAGCTTGCAGGGACAGGTGATGAGATACACGACATTGGAACTGTTACAGTTACTGAATGTTCTTTGTTCCCATGTTGTACCGTTGTTGAAGGTCAGTTTCTTGCTTTTTCTGGTCAGACAGCATACCTTGCATCCGCCGCACGGGTAGTGCCCTTGTACAAAGTTAGGATTGCCTGGGTTATTGACCCTGTTGTCCTTGGGTCTGGTATGCACCAATATATCTCTGACACTCTGTGCTCTTTTGTGCGAAAACATAGGTTTTGGAATTTCCAGACCCCCGCTATTTAGGATCTTCCAATTCTTGTTAATGATTTTACTCACTTGATCAGAGTTGGTGTTATACGTGGTGACACATATTGGTCTCTGCACTTCCACTTTTTTTACTTTTTCTTCCAGGAGGCTCTCTCTACAATTGTTCCTTGCTCTTTTATAGGCTTGATCGATGATCTTTGGAGGGTAATTCCTCATTTGCAACTTTTTCCGTAGATCGTCTGACTGTGATTTGAAATTGGCAACTTCCGTGCAGTTCCTACGGAGTCGCAAGAACTGACCGTAGGGTAGGTTGTCCCTCAGATGTCTCGGATGAAAGCTCTGGTACATCAAGAGACAGTTCTTAGAGGTGCTCTTAAAATGGGTTGTTGTCATCAGTCTGCCATTCTTGGGGAAGATGTTCAGATCCAGAAATACCAGGTTGGTTTTTGTCGTGACACTGGTAAATTTGAGGAATTCATCCTGATAGTTGAGCCATGTCAGGAACTGTTGGGCGGTCTTATCATCTCCATCCCAGATGATAAGGATGTCATCAATGTACCTCTTCCAGGTCAAGATCTTTTGCCGCAATGGGTTGCTGGTGCTCAGTATCTTCGTTTCCTCAAGGTGGTGAACATAGAGACCAGCTATGCTTGGAGCAAATGTGCTTCCCATGCTGGTCCCATGTTTTTGGAGGTACAGAGTGCCGTTGTACTCAAAGAAATTGTCCTTGAGTGCCAAGGCACAGCATTCCATCACCACGTTTCGTGGGGTTTGGTACTCCCAATCGTCTGCGAAGAGGACATCTTCAATTATAGCCAGGGTTTCGTTGTGAGGCAAGCTCGTATATAAGCTTTCCACATCGCAGCTGATTAATAGCTGTGTATTGGGGTCAAATGACACCTCCTCGAGTAGATTTAACACATCCTTTGTGTCTCTGAGATATGTTGATGTGCTTTGTACCATGGGTCTTAGGAATGCGTCCGCAAACCTAGAGACTGGTTCGAGGACTGACCCAATCCCCGATACGATCGGTCTGCACGGTGGGTTCTCAAGGTCCTTGTGGATCTTGGGTAAGATGTACAAGTAAGGGGTCCTTGGGTTCTTTTGACACAGAAATTCCCCTTCTTTGTTGGTAATCCAGTTGTGCGACAGTGCCTCCTCTACCATTGTCTTGATTTTAGTTGAAATTCTCTCAGTTGGATCTGATGGAAGTATTTCATAGTTCCTTTTGTCTTGTAACAGCCTGGTGCACTCTTTGTCATATTGTTCTCTGTTCATTAGTACAGTTGCACCCCCCTTGTCCGCTGGTTTTATGACCAATTGTTTGTTGTTGCTTAATTCACGGAGCGCTTGTCGTTCCTCGTTGGAAACATTTTGGAAGACTCGTTTCTGCATTGGGTCGAGAGCTTCCAGATCTCTCATGACTGCTTTCTCGAAGGTCAGGAGTTCTATAGGGAGAGTGTTGTTCAATGGAGTGAAGGTGGATCGTGGCTTGAGTACAGTATCTCCTTTATCCTGGGTGTCCATCTTATCTTTGAAAAAGACCTGTAACTTAAGTCTCCTTATAAATTCCTGTATTTCCTTGCATAGGTGGAATTTATCCATGTTGCCAGTGGGGACATATCCTAAGCCTTTCTCCAGTATTCTTTTCTGTGGCTCAGATAGTTCATTGTCCATTAGATTTACAACCAGGCTCATTTCTGGTTCTTCGCTGCCCCTGTCATGCTCCTGGTTGATACTCTTGGAGTTCCTTCTTCTTCGTTGCTCCAATGTACCGAGTTGCCTCTCCGGTTCCTTCCCTTGGTCTGTCCTCGGCGCGCCCCTAAAAAAGGACCCGAGTTGTCAAAGTATCCGTAGTCTTGTTGGAATCCCCATGGTGGAAAAGGGGCATTCGGATGTTGGAAGGGTGGTGGGCCGAACTGTTGTGGGGGGTACATCATTGGCTGGGGATAGCTGTTCCATCCCCTCATGCCCCGATTGTTGGGTCGTCGGAAATTCCTTCGTGCGCCCTGGTATCTGGGGCTTTTGTTGCTGCTCGAGTTGGAGCTGTTGGATCCGGCATCCGATGAACCGTCATTGGAAGCATTATCGCTTGATGGTTTGTAATTCTCCTTTATATAGGGGTAGATCTTTTCTTTACTCCACCTACTAGTATCTTTCTGAAGTTTTTCATATTTACTGTCTTTGAGAGATATTTCAAAGTCATTCAATGTTTTGTTTAGTTCGTCAAGATATTTTTTTAGGTTTGCTGGAGACTCATAACTCTTGAGACGTACCTCTACTGCTTGTATTTCCACCTTTAAATCGCTCGCTAATCTGCTCGCTGTTTTGATGATCAAGACGATCCAATCCCGTGTACATCTCCATGATATTTGGGACCAATCGATTTTAAAGGTTTTGTCCTCAAGGAATATGAACGGTTCATTCCGAACTACCAGACCTGATGGAGCTGTATTAACTTTCAGATATTCGGACATAAGCAGCCCGTGGATGGCTGTTTTTATTTGGGTTCTCCTTAGTTCTTCCAATTCATCCCAGTCACTATTGTTCATAGATGGGCATCCAGAGTTCAATCCTTCAAAAGTGCCTAGAGAGGCCATGAGGTTAGAGATCTCGTCCTCAGTGAATGCAAGGCCCAGATCAGCCATTTTAGTACCAAGAAACCGGGGTAACCTCTGTCGTCCCTGCTGTGATGCCGTCGAGTGCAGAATCACAAAAAAGTGGTGTGGAGAGATGAATTCTTTGATTGACTTCCGCAGCTGCACGCTGCCAGTAATTCCAAAACAATAGAGGAAGTGCAGAGGTATTGACAGAATCACCCTCCAAACTGATTTACATAAACAAAGAGATTCTATCAATGTGTAGTGATATATTTGTATTATTTATTTTTTGGTGGTGAAAAAATAGTGAAAATACTCTCTCTTAGGGTAGTAAAGATGAGAGCGCAATGTGCTTTTTAAAATACCCCTCACACACTAAAAAAATCCAGTAGTGTCATGCTTCATCATTGGGGTCTTCCCGTCCCTCTACGGGGCGGGGCGTGCTACGACCTGACCGACTACGCGGGAGCACTAATGTGGTGACAGGACTATGTGATGGTGCAAGGTGGGTGGTGTCAGTGAAGTGTAGGGACCTAACGATGTGTGGGAATAAAAAAGTTAAAAATCCTCTGGCTAGTGGAAAAAAACAATTTATTCACTTCCCTAGCTGGGGACGTTAAGAAGGGGGTTTTGGGGTTGAGCTGATCGCTACAACCTGGTCTACATGTTTCGTAGGCAGTCCCCTACTGCCTACTCATCAGGACCTTCTAATGGTCCCTACTGGAACAAAGCTCAGTTGCTAAGTGTTGTCAGCCTGTCTTCCTAAAAACTAGCAGTAAAAATCCACTGTTAGTTTATGCTTCAGGGCATGAGCTGGCCCCAGGGAAGCAAAAAAATATCAAAAATGATGACCTGAATGCGGTCTCTGTAAAGAAAATAGGAAAAAAGAGGGAGAAAAACACAGATATTTACATTTGTAGCTGTGGTTTTTTTCTCTCTGCGCTTTCATCATTGTTTGCGCCACAATTCCACTCATCATATTCATTTACCCATTGCATAAAGAATAAACTTAAGACTTTATGGACAGAGTGATGGTTCAATCTGCCATCCCCTGGCTGTTCGTGAATATCGCCGAACATAGGAGAAAAACACAGATGTTTACATTTGTAGCTGTGGTTTTATCTCTGCGCTTACATTATTGTTTGCGCCACAATTCCACTCATCATATTCATTTGCCCATTGCATAAAGCCTAAACTCAAGACTTTATGGACAGAGTGATGGTTCAATCTGCCATCCCCTGACTGTTCCTGAAAAATCACCGAACATTGTGGTGCCCCTTGTAATTAGGGCTGTTTCAATCTCCACATACACACACTCTCATAACTCAATGCATACAGCGAAACCCCACAGGGTTAAAAACGAGGAACCCGATTTCTTATACTGGTCTTAGAATTAGTCATTGAATCAATAAAAGTCCCCAATATCATGGAGATGTACACGGGATTGGATCGTCTTGATCATCAAAACAGCGACCAGATTAGCGAGCGATTTAAAGGTGGAAATACAAGCAGTAGAGGTACGTCTCAAGAGTTATGAGTCTCCAGCAAACCTAAAAAAATATCTTGATGAACTAAACAAAACATTGAATGACTGTGAAATATCTTTCAAAGACAGTAAATATGAAAAACTTCAGAAAGATACTAGTAGGTGGAGTAAAGAAAAGATCTACCCCTATATAAAGGAGAATTACAAACCATCAAGCGATAATGCTTCCAATGACGGTTCATCGGATGCCGGATCCAACAGCTCCAACTCGAGCAGCAACAAAAGCCCCAGATACCAGGGCGCACGAAGGAATTTCCGACGACCCAACAATCGGGGCATGAGGGGATGGAACAGCTATCCCCAGCCAATGATGTACCCCCCACAACAGTTCGGCCCACCACCCTTCCAACATCCGAATGCCCCTTTTCCACCATGGGGATTCCAACAAGACTACGGATACTTTGACAACTCGGGTCCTTTTTTAGGGGCGCGCCGAGGACAGACCAAGGGAAGGAACCGGAGAGGCAACTCGGTACATTGGAGCAACGAAGAAGAAGGAACTCCAAGAGTATCAACCAGGAGCATGACAGGGGCAGCGAAGAACCAGAAATGAGCCTGGTTGTAAATCTAATGGACAACGAACTATCTGAGCCACAGAAAAGAATACTGGAGAAAGGCTTAGGATATGTCCCCACTGGCAACATGGATAAATTCCACCTATGCAAGGAAATACAGGAATTTATAAGGAGACTTAAGTTACAGGTCTTTTTCAAAGATAAGATGGACACCCAGGATAAAGGAGATACTGGACTCAAGCCACGATCCACCTTCACTCCATTGAACAACACTCTCCCTATAGAACTCCTGACCTTCGAGAAAGCAGTCATGAGAGATCTGGAAGCTCTCGACCCAATGCAGAAACGAGTCTTCCAAAATGTTTCCAACGAGGAACGACAAGCGCTCGGTGAATTAAGCAACAACAAACAATTGGTCATAAAACCAGCGGACAAGGGGGGTGCAACTGTACTAATGAACAGAGAACAATATGACAAAGAGTGCACCAGGCTGTTACAAGACAAAAGGAACTATGAAATACTTCCATCAGATCCAACTGAGAGAATTTCAACTAAAATCAAGACAATGGTAGAGGAGGCACTGTCGCACAACTGGATTACCAACAAAGAAGGGGAATTTCTGTGTCAAAAGAACCCAAGGACCCCTTACTTGTACATCTTACCCAAGATCCACAAGGACCTTGAGAACCCACCGGGCAGACCGATCGTATCGGGGATTGGGTCAGTCCTCGAACCAGTCTCTAGGTTTGCGGACGCATTCCTAAGACCCATGGTACAAAGCACATCAACATATCTCAAAGACACAAAGGATGTGTTAAATCTACTCGAGGAGGTGTCATTTGACCCCAATACACAGCTATTAATCAGCTGCGATGTGGAAAGCTTATATACGAGCTTGCCTCACAACAAAACCCTGGCTATAATTGAAGATGTCCTCTTCGCAGACGATTGGGAGTACCAAACCCCACGAAACGTGGTGATGGAATGCTGTGCCTTGGCACTCAAGGAGAATTTCTTTGAGTACAACGGCACTCTGTACCTCCAAAAACATGGGACCAGCATGGGAAGCACATTTGCTCCAAGCATAGCTGGTCTCTATGTTCACCACCTTGAGGAAACGAAGATACTGAGCACCAGCAACCCATTCCGGCAAAAGATCTTGACCTGGAAGAGGTACATTGATGACATCCTTATCATCTGGGATGGAGATGATAAGACCGCCCAACAGTTCCTGACATGGCTCAACTATCAGGATGAATTCCTCAAATTTACCAGTGTCACAACAAAAACCAACCTGGTATTTCTGGATCTGAACATCTTCCCCAAGAATGGCAGACTGATGACAACAACCCATTTTAAGAGCACCTCTAAGAACTGTCTCTTGATGTACCAGAGCTTTCATCCGAGACATCTGAGGGACAACCTACCCTACGGTCAGTTCTTGCGACTCCGTAGGAACTGCACGGAAGTTGCCAATTTCAAATCACAGTCAGACGATCCACGGAAAAAGTTGCAAATGAGGAATTACCCTCCAAAGATCATCGATCAAGCCTATAAAAGAGCAAGGAACAATTGTAGAGAGAGCCTCCTGGAAGAAAAAGTAAAAAAAGTGGAAGTGCAGAGACCAATATGTGTCACCACGTATAACACCAACTCTGATCAAGTGAGTAAAATCATTAACAAGAATTGGAAGATCCTAAATAGCGGGGGTCTGGAAATTCCAAAACCTATGTTTTCGCACAAAAGAGCACAGAGTGTCAGAGATATATTGGTGCATACCAGACCCAAGGACAACAGGGTCAATAACCCAGGCAATCCTAACTTTGTACAAGGGCACTACCCGTGCGGCGGATGCAAGGTATGCTGTCTGACCAGAAAAAGCAAGAAACTGACCTTCAACAACGGTACAACATGGGAACAAAGAACATTCAGTAACTGTAACAGTTCCAATGTCGTGTATCTCATCACCTGTCCCTGCAAGCTCGAATATATTGGCATGACGAGCAGGGCGGTGAAGTTGAGAATAGGCGAGCACAAAAGCACAATCAAGTGTAAGAAGTCCAGCACTAAACTAACAAACCATTTCTTAGAGAGTGGCCACAAACCTGAAGACATATTGTGGACTATAATTGAACAGATTGACAACGAAAAACATCTCCTGGAAAAGGAACAGAGATGGGTGTTTCGTGTCCAGTCCAACAAACATGGGTTGAACGATGAAATTCCATGGGGTCAGTTATAGAATACCTGTACCCACTCCCCTCTCAGAGGCACCCCCCTATCCGTGGCTAATTTAAAGATATATGTCCCCACCACGATCCCAAAATTATCTGCATGCGGAGACAACACCCTTCGAAACACAGTGTGACTGTGGTGTAACAACAGTGCACAATAACCCCATAGTGGTCATACCTTAAACCCCAATAAACTATGTCCACCGAAGCTTATGTAATCAGCTAACCCCGCTGTCCAGCTTATATACCCAACATTGCTTTTTCTTAACACGGGAGTAAATCGGCAACACAAATAGGGCAGAGGTCCTATTATTAGAAATATCTGTTCCCCGTATTTAGTAATCCAACCTATAACGCAGTTCAGGTCATCCAATCCTCAGTAACGACCTTTTCACATTAAATTGGCCTTCCCATAATTCTAAGGAAATAGAAATATCACTATCAATGATGGTTAAATAATCGTTTTATAGTGATCCCATCACTGATAATTAAATGCTATCTAATCCCCGATGGGTGGGTAAAAGATGAGCAATAATGGACATGGAAGCAAGACTTCCGCAGTGGCACACCCGCGTTCCATTGCGGGCGGCCATTTTGGTTTAGCGCGCTAGTGTTTCAGAATAGACTCCACCAGCGCGCAGTACAGCTTAAATGCTCCACCGCTCCCCACACGCGAGCATTCTACAGAGCGGCAACACGGTAGAAGTAAGACTTAGGGACTATGTGGACAATGTAAGTCATAGACTTCCAAAACACATACAGTAAAGGGGAACCATGGGCAGTTTAATGACCAGCTCTGAATACATGCCCACCTAACAGTAATCACAAAAGAGTATCAGAGGGTCACGAGTGAGACAGGCAAAATTGTCAAAGACAGAACAGGTGTGGCGCTCCCACTAGCTATATGCCTAAGGGGCAAAAATTATAAAATGTGCCAGATCAAGATCAGTATCTGGTCTCTGGCTCCCATCAGTCACCACTCGGAACCGCCCTTCATCATTTGGGGCTCCGAGGACCAACACTGTACCAGATCTTGGTGTTCTAGCAGGAAGGGGTAAATCTTCCTGTTAGTCAGTAAGTGTTATTGTTATGGTTGAAACCATGTGTGTTGGTGAAGTGACAGACAGGGTTAACAAAAGTGCAGTGCAAGAAACAAACCAGAAAAGTGTAAGGGGGTGAATAAAATTGGTTTTAAGGAGCAAAAACTAATTTAATAAGGTATAACTCCTAGCACCAATATTAAAAATAGCTACGACAGGGTGAATTTATAACCTGTCTAGTGGTGTGACGTGGTCGACATGTTTCAGCAAGATTGGCCACTAGCCTTGCTTTCTTCAGGACCTATTAAATACAGCTACTGCATACAAAGAAACCCAACGTGAGAAAAGTAAAATGTAGTGTAGGAACGACACAGAGAAGTCACCTGAACCTCCAGGTAGTGTCTGTTCCAGATCTCTTCATACACTCAGCAGTGGGCTGAAATAAAAAATTTAAAAGATATGGCGTGAGCTACTCCCCCCATACATCTGTCTGAGACAAACCTGTCTAGTATACCTTGTGCAATAGATCCACATAGGTGTGGTCCATGATTTGGACTCTGAGCAGGCGCATTGACCTTGTTAGTGAAAAATACAAATAGTGGAAATTGAAGCATTTCAAGTTTCACAGGGTACTTCTTACCTGATTAGTAAGAAGTGTACACCTCACCTCGCCTGGCTGCGGCTCAGGACTGGTGAAGCACCGCTCTAAAAAAAGGTGGATAAATTCAAAAAAGAATCATCTACCGTATCATGACTGGATTTGATCAATGAGAGCACATGTCATCGCTAGATGTTAGCAGTTAGAGAGTGGCGGTAAAACATGTCATGACCGCTTTTACCCGGAGAATATATCATATTACTTGTTACCTTTAGTTACAGGACCCCTTGCCCACTAAGTCATGCCCAAATGTAGGAACATCTAATGTCCGTACTATTGGCGAAAAAACAGCGTGCCCCATGAGGGAAGGACTGCAATGGTATGGAACAAGAAGACTCAAAGGAGCCCGTTCGTAACAGACCGCATGCTCAAGAATGCATGGTTAGGCTCTAAGAGCGCAAGCTGTAGCTCTAATAACGCTGCGCGCCCTCACCTATCCGTCGGTACTTCTTAGCGGCATCTGTGCCGTCTGGGGAGGTGCCGGCGGTGTGTTGTGGAAGAGAATATATAACGCGTGCCCTCATTGGTCCCTGACGTTCACGTGACGCGCTAAGGAGTGCGTCACGCATCAATGATACAACGAAGGCTCTGGTAGGTGCAGTGTCCCGGCTAGGTAGCCAATAGCAGGCTAAGTCGATGTAAACAAAGAACTTCCACCAAAGGTCTCAAAACGATTGGTTTTTCGAGATATGGGCTTCACTCTTCGCAGAGGGTGTTTGTTTATGACGCTAAGGGCGTGGTTTTCTCTCTTTCAGAGCGCCGCGGTGATTTCCTACCGATTGTCAGCTCATGGGGCATATCACGCTTGCCACAGCAGTATGTATTGTTAATCATTCATAAGTTGGGGTGTGCCCCGTTTTGGGGACTTTTATTGATTCAATGACTAATTCTAAGACCAGTATAAGAAATCGGGTTCCTCGTTTTTAACCCTGTGGGGTGTCGCTGTATGCATTGAGTTATGAGAGTGTGTGTGTGTGGAGATTGAAATAGCCCTAATTACAAGGGGCACCACAATGTTCGGTGATTTTTCAGGAACAGTCAGGGGATGGCAGATTGAACCATCACTCTGTCCATAAAGTCTTGAGTTTAGGCTTTATGCAATGGGCAAATGAATATGATGAGTGGAATTGTGGCGCAAACAATAATGTAAGCGCAGAGATAAAACCACAGCTACAAATGTAAACATCTGTGTTTTTCTCCAATGTTCGGCGATATTCACGAACAGCCAGGGGATGGCAGATTGAACCATCACTCTGTCCATAAAGTCTTAAGTTTATTCTTTATGCAATGGGTAAATGAATATGATGAGTGGAATTGTGGCGCAAACAATGATGAAAGCGCAGAGAGAAAAAAACCACAGCTACAAATGTAAATATCTGTGTTTTTCTCCCTCTTTTTTCCTATTTTCTTTACAGAGACCGCATTCAGGTCATCATTTTTGATATTTTTTTGCTTCCCTGGGGCCAGCTCAGGCCCTGAAGCATAAACTAACAGTGGATTTTTACTGCTAGTTTTTAGGAAGACAGGCTGACAACACTTAGCAACTGAGCTTTGTTCCAGTAGGGACCATTAGAAGGTCCTGATGAGTAGGCAGTAGGGGACTGCCTACGAAACATGTAGACCAGGTTGTAGCGATCAGCTCAACCCCAAAACCCCCTTCTTAACGTCCCCAGCTAGGGAAGTGAATAAATTGTTTTTTTCCACTAGCCAGAGGATTTTTAACTTTTTTATTCCCACACATCGTTAGGTCCCTACACTTCACTGACACCACCCACCTTGCACCATCACATAGTCCTGTCACCACATTAGTGCTCCCGCGTAGTCGGTCAGGTCGTAGCACGCCCCGCCCCGTAGAGGGACGGGAAGACCCCAATGATGAAGCATGACACTACTGGATTTTTTTAGTGTGTGAGGGGTATTTTAAAAAGCACATTGCGCTCTCATCTTTACTACCCTAAGAGAGAGTATTTTCACTATTTTTTCACCACCAAAAAATAAATAATACAAATATATCACTACACATTGATAGAATCTCTTTGTTTATGTAAATCAGTTTGGAGGGTGATTCTGTCAATACCTCTGCACTTCCTCTATTGTTTTGGAAAGCTTTACTCTTGCCCACATCAAAGCTAATTACAAATGCTTCAGCTTCCTTTACGTCTGTAAAGAAATAAGTGCGACCATTTTTAATAACTTTAAGGCGGGCAGGTTCTTGAAGAAACGCCTGGCCTCCGCTAGATTTAATTGGGTCTATTAATTTGAGTAGTGTCCATCTTTTGTCCATTGTTTCCTTACTTAGGTCAGACCGAACAAAGATAGATATTTCACCGATAGCTACTGGAGTATTAGGGCGAGCTCTCTGCCAGATAGCCTGACGCAATAAAAAATTGCCAAAGAAAACTAAGAAAGGTCTCGGGAATTTATTCTCCCTGTTTCTCTGTATCAGGGGGAGGCGATGAGCTCGCTGAATTTGGGAGTCCCAGTCCCAGTCCGCTAGGTCTGGAAAAGCTTTCTGAAACAAACCCACTAAGTAAGCCCTTGGGTCAGATCCCTCTGAACCCTCCGGTATGCCAAAGAGTCTTAGATTTGACCTTCTCTGCCTGTTCTCCATATCATCAATCTTTTGTTGAAGTGTTGCGAGCTGAGTCTCATGCTTGTCGGTTACAAGAGTTGTCTTTGTGTTTGTTTCTTCTAGTGACACCACCCGTGAAGGGTCCCATGTCTCCATTGCAAATATAGTTTCCTAAGTAAAGCAGGATATAGTTTGTCCAAGACTGGTTCAAAGCTGTAAATATCCTTGATCCGTAAAAATGTCTCTGTGAGTGTCCCAAGGTTTTGCTGACGACAGAGTGCCGCAATTTTGCTGTCGTAGTAAACCTTTGCCAATCTCTTTTTGGGAATTAGAGGACAAGCGGATGAAGGATGAGACCAGAGTGTTGGTAGGCCCAAACCCTCCAGCTCAGTTTTAATATATTTGAGCCATTTAATTTTCCCTGCATTGGGCAAGGCGAGCACCTCCTGGAGCCCCTGCCTGTAGCTAATCAGTTCTGGGACTGCCCACAGCCTACGTCAATAAGCCAAGGGGCGCAGTGCCAGTTCTTCACCAATGGATCGCAACCCCAGATCTAGCCTTAATGGAACAAGGGGCGTGCTGGGCGGGAGTGCTACCATCCGCCTGATGAACTTCTTCTCCTCTCTAACCAGGTCTGGAGAAGCTACATGACCCCAGAGCTCGCAACCATACATGGCAGCCCCCTTGCCTGTGCCCTATAGATCTGAATGGGTGGGCCAACGGGTTTAATTGATGACCTGTTATTTCCCATAAGCTTCATAACCCCTCCCGAGTACTGGACCAGTTTGAGTAGTGCTTTCTCTTGGTGTGTGCTCCAGGACATATTTTCATTTAGCATCACTCCAAGATACTCAAAGGTTCGCACCCTTTCGAGTCTACTTTGTCCAATGCTGGGGCTAGATCGTAGTTTTGGTGGGGGATTAAAGACCATAAATTTGGTCTTTAAGGTGTTGATTTCTAAACCGTGTTCCCCACAGAACTCCACAAAGCCGTTTAAAACGCGCTGGATCCCCATTGGAGACTTTGAGCGCAGCAGGGTGTCGTCAGCGAATATAATCGCCGGCACCCTGCTGCCTGCCAGCTTGGGAGCATCAGAATTGGCAACCCCATTCAGGTGGGAGATTACCCCGTTGACGTAGAGGCAGAACAGGGTCGGTGCAAGCACACAACCCTGCCTTACCCCCCTGTCAACGGGGAACCGGTTCGACAGTGCCCCCTCCTTGCCACACCTCACCCGAGCAAAGTTGGCAGTATGGAGACGAATAATCATCTCCAACAGGCCCTTGGGGACCCCCAAGTTGGCCAGCACCTCCCAGAGCTTTCCACGAGGAACCAGGTCAAAGGCCGCCCTCAGGTCCACGAATAGAGTGTAGAGGCTGCCACCCCCCAACTGTACCATTTTCCAATAAATGAGGGCTAGCCGAAAGACTTGGTCTGTGGTGGAGACCTTCTTTCTGAACCCCGCCTGGAATGGACTCAGAATATCATATTCCAGCATCCATTCCGACAAGCGATCCAGAAGTAACCTGGGAAATGTCTATCAGGCTTATAGGCCTGTAATTGGCTGGGAGCAGAGGCGAACCCCTCTTAAATATAGGGACTATCTCTGCCCCCAGCCAATATGGGGGGACCGTCATTCCGCTCAAAATTGCATTGAACAGCACCCTCAAATACGGGGCCCAGATCTTGATTTCGTGCCTGTAGAGGTAGCCCGGGAGCTTATCCAGGCCTGGCACCTTACCAGCAGCGAGGCCCAAGATTGCCACAGTGATTTCTTCCAGAGTGAACCCATCCATCGGGGATACACTTCCAGGGGGTTCGGCCATTGCTGGATCGGGAAGGTTCCCCAGTTGATCTAGATGGGGCGCGCTGTACAGAGTTTTAAAGTGATCCTCCCACACATCAGAAGCAATATTTGCATCTACTGCCGCTATAGGTTCAGCTGAACCGTGCCTAACAATATGCCAGAATTTCTGGGCATCTTGGAGTGCAAGGGCAGCCGACATTTCAGACCAGTTGTCGTGGTCCCAATCTATTTTGGCATTGCGGAGGATAGACTTATAGGCCAGCCGGTTTTCCCTTATCTTGCTAGGGGTTTCCCGGGTTTTGAGAGACTCCAATAGGTCGGCCTTTGCTCTCCTGCAGGAAGCATTGAACGATGAGGCTCTTCTTCCCTTGGCCTTTTTCGTCCTGGCCACAGGGTTCAATACTTCCGCTAGGTTAGAACAAAGCTCAGAGTGAATATCCCCGAGCACGGAGAGATTATCAGGGGAGGATAACTGAGGGATGAGTTCGCCAACTTTTTCGAGGACAGGGACAACAACCACATATAGCCTCTGGATATTTTTGGGCTTCTCCACGAGTCTTGGCCATCTGATCCTACGTCTATTGCTAGTAGCAACTAGACCATCAGGGAATGCTGTGTTTACTTCTGTGATACCCGGGGGCATTCCTTGAACAGCGAACCTCAGTGACAGTGCGTTGTGGTCACTGTCAGTCCTTGTGACTATCGTAAAGTCCCTCACTTTGGTCCAATCGTTCATTGTGACCAGGATATAATCTATCCGTGACTCATGCCCTGGTCTATTAAAAGTGGGCTGGGGTGGGATATCTCCCTTAAACCGCCCATTACAAGACCTCAATGAATGGGATAGAGTAAGAGATGTTATTTGGGTGGCTAGGGGTGACCAAGATTTTACTGGTGGGCCCAACAAGATGGGTATCTCCCACAGATCATCCTCTTTGCTAATTACCCCTTCCAAATAATCCGGGAGGGGCTCGTACTGAATATTAAAGTCCCCGCCAATTATAAGTGATGGACAGAGGGTGGCAGAATCGAGGAACAAGGCTAAGTCTTCAATTGTCCCCGAAGTGCCTGTAGACCCAACCGGTCTGGAATATAGATTTATTAATGCTACACTCTCACCAGATGCCCACTCCAGGACAACACACTGAAGGTCTGGTGAGTTAGTTTCAAGATTTCTCGCCCTACATCCTAGGTGGGAAGCTACCCAGATCAGCAGGCCACCAGACGGTCGGCCCTTCCCACCCCATTTAGCCGCGATCGCAAAGGAAGCATACCCTGTGCGGGACTGTTGTTCTATAGCCCACGTTTCTTGGAACAGACATATGTCATGTTCCTCGATAAATTCCACCCACTCTGAGGAATCTAGTTTGTTGGCCAGCCCCGCAACATTCCAGGAAAGTATCGAAACTACACCGGAAGCCCCCGCCTTATAAATAATATTATTAGAACCCAGGGAACACCTACTTGTCCTGCACTGGCTGTACTTGGGACAGGACAGTCCCTCGGTTGCCGGCGAGCGTGATGGATACGGCGCCTCAGGAAGGGGATTATCCTTATTGTTTTGGGCAGTTAAACCTGAGTTGGTAATATAATCTTTTGTGGGCCCAGTGAGTATGCCCCCCACACAGTGTTCAACAGCATCCCCCTCTGTATACCTAGTCTCACCCCGGTCTTGGTTACAGTCTCCACTAGAATAGTGTGATGGTGGTAAGACAAAACGAGGTGGAGAATAAAGCAGGGAACAATGTGAATCTGCCAAGTACGATGTATCAGTGACCCTGTGTGGAAATGATGGAGCAGAGCACGGTGAAGGATCAGACAAGGAACAGTGTGAGTCTGCCAAGGACGGTATATTGGTGACCCTGTGGGAAAGTCAATCCACATCCTCAAGACATCCAAATCTGTTATAGGTTGGTACACCCTTCCACCCCCCATATGTGTCTTGGCGGAAGTTGGGTAGCCCACCCTGTGCACAGTTTCTCACCGGAATCCTATTCCAGTTTCCCCCCGTATTGGGGTGAAAAGTCGGGGGATAAAAGTAAGTTAGTGGTCTAGTTGCTATGGGCGAATTTGCTCCATGATTGCTCCAAGAATGAATAAAGTGTGCACTATTGGGGTCTTCAAAAGAGACGATGACACAATCACCTGTGATAGACTTGTGCGAGGTGCCTATCCAAGGGACCCGTCGCACCATAAGAATTTTGCTTCTCAGGTGATTGGGTAATGGCCTGTTGACATTGAGCCAGTGGATTACCTTGTTGTTTAATGACCCGAAATCCTCCTGCTGTTGGTGAGGAATTTCCGGCACCCCCGTAAGCACAACTATATACGGTCTTACCTCTGGGGGAAGATCAACATAACCCCTATAGTGATTTTTAAATGAGTTTTGTCTATATGGGGTAGAATGATAAGTATTACGATCTTTAACCCTCGGGGTTGCCATGGCTTTCGGAGCTAGTGGAGGCAAAGCCGGCAACTCAATCGCGCTTTCCACTACTCTATTGAGAGACGTATTTATGGTGACCTTATGGCAAGGTTTCAGAATAGGTTTGGCCACCGGGGCTACTGCTGAAATAACAGCAGATACTGATGGAATGAGAGTCGTAACAGGTGGGCTAGTTGGTTTGTTGGGAGGTATGGACAGGGTAGCTAGATTTAAAATACTTTTTTCTGTCTCGAGTAGCTGGGTTTCTATTCGAGAGAGTCTTACTTCCAGGGGGGTTAAGAGTTTTTTTAACGTTTCCCACACTATCGTTAGAAAATCCACGTCCTTTCCTTCGATCGTGCAAAGTGGTACCCCACCATTCTCACCTTCTATTACAAAATTCTCATTTTCCCCCACCGATTTAGATGGCCTAAGATTTGTTACTGAAGGGCAACTATTTGCCATGGGAAAGAATGAGTGGAGTGGCTGAGCTTGTACTTGGGAGGGTAGCTGAGCCTCTGCAACCTTAGCCTTTTTCCTGGAGTAGGCAGTGGTGTGAAGGCGCTTTCGTTTATGAATGGAACCCTTTGGGGGGTAGGAGAAATCCTCCCAATCATAAGCTTACGCTTAACAGTCGATCGCGTCTCCAAGGGGGCCCCCTCAACCCCAGCCCCCGCCCAGTGATGAACTAAGAATGGGGGCGGGTGCACATGGGGACCCCACCTCCAATACTGGGGCAGAAAGAGGTACATCTGATGGATGGTGGATAACTGCCTGCGTTATTATAGGAGCTTGGCCGTTTGGGCGATCCGGTGTTTTGGCAAGGGCATAGTGACCTAAGGAGGATTGTTTTGCCATGCCCAACTCCTGGGATATCCTTCTAACCGCATCAAGTTCAATGGAGACCCTATGCTGCATCTTACTGATCTCCATATCTATGGCGGTGTTGGTTCTGGTGATAAAGTCATCAAGTGTTCCATCTTTCAGTTTCCCTTTGGCTGCCCTGCTTCTGTACTCACGTGTGGACATAGCAACTTATCTTCGGCAAGCACAGCTAGCAGGAAAGTTTGCAGTGGCAATAAGAAGACTGGGGCCAAAGGGTATAGCCCGGCCCGGACTCTGCCGTACTCGAACGGCCTCAAACGGCCCGCTCTTTGCCCGGTCTTGGTCCCGCGCGCGTCCTGCGTGCGCGTATTATAGCGTGTTTAAATAAGTATAGGAGTGGGCGGGAAGAGACACCAGATGCGCTGGGTTATTGAAGCGCGTTGCCTCCTGGGTCTCGCAGTCCCGTCCCCTACCGGCGTGCTGGTTGTGGTCCCGGTGTTCTGGTCCAAGGAGGGCTTCGGCGTGTGGCAGACTCCCCAACAGCGTGCAAAAAGTGGCAAGGACAGCAAGCGGCTGCGAGCGGCGCCCGCGGAGCGGGGGCCGCGAGCCGTAAGTAGCCTGGCGCTGGGGGGCGGGAAGAGACACAAGGTGCGCTGGGTTGTTGAAGCGCGTTGCCTCCTGGGTCTCGCAGTCCCGTCCCCTACCGGCGTGCTGGTTGTGGTCCCGGAGTTCTGGTCCAAGGAGGGCTTCGGCGTGTGGCAGACTCCCCAACAGCGTGCAAAAAGTGGCAAGGACAGCAAGCGGCTGCGAGCGGCGCCCGCGGAGCGGGGGCCGCGAGCCGTAAGTAGCCTGGCGCTGGGGGGCGGGAAGAGACACCAGGTGCGCTGGGTTGTTGAAGCGCGTTGCCTCCTGGGTCTCGCAGTCCCGTCCCCTACCGGCGTGCTGGTTGTGGTCCCGGTGTTCTGGTCCAAGTAAGGCTTCGGCGTGTGGCAGACTCCCCAACAGCGTGCAAAAAGTGGCAAGGACAGCAAGCGGCTGCGAGCGGCACCCCATGTATATCTATCACAAGCTTCTCCTCTGCCAGCGTTAGCGCAGCATATAGTCCCTGCAGTACAGTGCGTAATTGCTTTTGCTTATATAAACCATAACTGAGGACTTCCCCCTAAAGGCAGCTTTAAAGGTATCCCAAACACATCCGATCCCTGCAGTATTCCGATTTGTTTAAAAAAAGTGTTTAATCCAGATTTTAATCTTATTTATGAATAATGTATCAGTTGCCTATCGAATGGAAAAGCACGTGGTTTGGTTCCCGTCCTGCCAAAGAATAGACTTAGTACAAGAGGGCCATGATCAGAGGTAATACGTGGACACACCTGAATTCTAGCCTCAATCAGCATTGACTGTGAAACCAGAAAATAATCCAGCCTTACTAGATTTTGATGGGGGCAAGAGTAAAAGGTGTAGCCTGGTTCAGCACCTCTCAGTTCCGCCCAAGCATCCACCAAGCCATGATCAACTACCAGTGATTGAAGTGGCTTAAAAATGTTAGGTTTCCTCCCGTTATAACGATAATTATTATCCGGGAAACCCTACGGCCAAGATGTATATTTCAATCCCCATAAATTAATAATGGGGTCAGCCACTGGGCAAGCTCCACCTTAAGCCCTTCTATTATTACCGCCTCATCACAATTTGACCCATAATTAGAGCACACAGTAAATTTCTGTTTCTATTTCCCAATGATACATTCAGCAATGGCCCACCTCCCTTGCTTATCTGCTAATGCCCTAGCCGTGCCTTGAATGTGATTTTTACCTAAAATTGCCACTCCTCTCGTCGTAGTAGACTGCTGTGTACATATCAAAACTTTGAAACCAAGCTCCAAAGCAACTTTCTTTTAGCCCATAGAATATGGGTTTCCTGGAGACAGAAAAGTCACAGCCCTTGCCTTTTCACGGCCTATCGGGCCTAGCCAGATCATATAATGCTTCCTAAAGCAGATAGTTTTGCAGACATATAGGAATTGCCCTAGGTATTTCCGCAACGCCCCCTGGCTTCCGTTTCTGCACAAAGGGAAATCTGTGTGCCCTCATGATTTCAACATCCCAGTTCCAATCTTTTAAATCCAGGAAGACCACGGCAAACAATTCCACAACAAATCGTTGGGTGTCCTTCCCCTCACTGCCTTCAGGCACATCTAAAACACAGAGGTTATTTCTTTGTGCTCGGTTTTCGAGATCTGTCAGCTTCCAGTCGATGTCTTCCCTTGTTTTCTGTAGTGTAGTGATTGAAGATTTTTGCTGTACTAATTGGTCCTCAACTGCAGAAATCCGCTGCTCTGCTTCATGCACCCTGGTTGCCATGCAAGATTTAGCAATGCGACACACGGTATTTTGTAATTTGGGTCCGCAGGCCATCCGCTTTAGTTTCTTCCCTATGGGCCATTATCTATACTACTATTATAAAGGAAGAACTTTGAGGCTTTGAGGGGGGTAAACTCGGGAACCACAGCGCCAATCCACACACCCGATACATCGTTGGAATCCTCAGGGTGTGCAGATGGACATAGGCTATATAAATTTAAAAAATACGTTATATTTAAAAAAATTACATTAAAAAAAGTAGTCCCCTCGAAGTAGCGCCGCTACCTGCGTGCTGACGTCGTCCAGGAGCGCGAGGAGGAGCGGCTTCCAGGAACGCGAGGAGGAGCGGCGGACATGGCGTGGGGGAGGAGCACTGAAGAGCGGCACACAGGCGGTGAGCAGCAGCAGACCAGCAGACCGGCGAGGAGCACTGAACTGAGGAGCGGCGGACATGGCATGGGGGAGGAGCACTGACGAGCGGCACACAGGTGGTGAGCAGCAGCGGACCGGCGGAGCACTGAACTGAGGAGTGGAGGCTGAGGTAAGGCTCCGGGGGACAATGTCGGGGCAGGCGGGGGTCAGGGCACGCGGGGGACGGGGAGTTACAGCAAAAAGGCTCCGGGGGACAATGTTGGGACAGGTGGAGGTCGGGACAGGTGGGGGACCCTCTGGCATAATTGTGCTCAAGCTCCCGACTCCCGCCGGCCGCTCCATACTCTGTGAACTCCTACTCTTATCCCTGCAACCTCTGCTCATCCTCGCCTCCCTGCAAACAGAGCGCCAGAGCCCCACTTACCCAGAAAGCTCCCCAGTGCCTCAGGCGCTGCTGCTGGCCACCACTGCATCACTGGGCCTCTGGCATAATTGTGTGAGGTAAGCCTCCGGAGGACAATGTCAGGGCAGGAGGGGGTCGGGGCAGCAGGGGGACGGGGCGGACAGGGGCCCGGGCTGCTGGCCAATGTCGGGGCAGGCGGAGGTCGGGGAAACCTGATTGCTCCCGGACAAGGTCAGGACGGGCTGCTAGTATTTTATATAGAAAGAATTAACAAAATGTAAATCTTTTAATGGGATGGTTAGGGCTGCATCTCGGCAATTAACTTTTCAGTATTTGGTTCTATTTCGCATTATGAGGCTCCAGCCAGGGCCAGACTGGAAACCCAAAGCCGCCCTGGCAAATGTTGTCAGACCAGTCCCAGTACTAAATGCAGTGATTGAGCCTGGCCACTGCAAAGCCAACTTTGGGGGGCTCTCCCACCAAGGAAATTTGGGGGAAAATGGTGCATTCTGCAACACTTTTAAAGCATAGTAAATGATGACCTTACTATGCACCAATACAACAATCGTTTTGGGGCTCTTTAATGAATCCCTCACTATCACTCTCCAACAGTGCCTCTCTTTTCTCAATAGCCCCTCTGTCACATATATTTCATTTGTTTTATAGCATCTTTCTTACAAGTGTAGGGTGTCAGAGCACTTTACAGCACACACATACAGAGACAATGAATCGTATGTGTCTAAATCGATGTATAGAAAATGTTATGTTATATAAGCCAAAGGGGACTTCAAGGTGTAGGATTCACATGTCAGCCATACTGGTGAGCATTTTTTAAGAGTGATTGCTCTGGAGAAGCACACAATCTTGACACAGAATGTAACATAGGGGTTAGCTTTGACTTTAATTATAACAGTTTAATTTTACCCAAACAAACCTTTTTGACAAAAAGAGGAATATGAAAGACTGGGAAAAAAGATAGCATGCTAACTTGTACCATGCAGTTTGCATGCAGCTGTTTGATGGCAGGTTATAGCTTCAGGTGCTAGATTATGATTGTAACTCATAAACTGCACAATAACAAAAGAAACTCTGTGACAAAAGCAGTAACCCACAGAGCTATGCACCTAAAGAACTGTTTTTTTTTTTAAATGCATGGTACACACTTTGCTGCAGGCATATTAACCCTCTGTGCTATCTTAGATGAGTCAATCCTGCTACATAACAAAACACGCATCCCTCTCCTGCAGGTACATTAATCACTGGATGTTATCTTGACACTTTTATAGTTGCCAGAAAACTACAGATTATTCAAGTAACTTTGAATTGCTTTTAAAACTGTTGCTTGCGGACCCCCTGGGAATGTGTCACGGACCCCTAGGGGTCCGCGGACCACAGTTTGGGAAACACTGCTCTGGGGAATTGGTTTTTAAGTGAGTTTCTTGAAGAAATAACACCTGCAGCAACAAAGAAGCTAGCCACCTGATAAGCCATCCATACTTTTGTTTGTTCAGTATTCCATTGGCATTGACTGAAATAACACAACACTAATTTATCATTTCTATAGACTTTCCGACGGCAAAAGAAAAATCCCACCTTTCCCCAATTGACCCTGCTACTGCTCTTTTTACTGCTATACCCTCCCCTGAACCAGCCTTCCCTCAGCGACCCCCCCTCGAGAAATGTGGACCACCACACTAACCACATCTCACACCCCTACTTCTCTAATGGGTGTCATGGACCTACACCCTGGATGACCCGCCTCCCCCGGCAATAGTGAACTTCAATGTACACCTTGTCTAGCATATCATTTCACTTCGAAGAAGAGATCTCCTTAAGAGAACCCTGAGCATCTTCTAAGTTTGAAAACATATGGAACTTCCCCCTCACTGGAACACGTAACTTAGATTGTTGGGCTATTGACGCCTGCACACATTGAGCTTTAAAGAGGAAGAGAAGTTTCACAAACTCTTTGAGCCTACGTGCAACTGCCGCTGACATGTCAGAAAATATACGGCAATTCGAAGTTTCATTAATCGAGAACTGTCTTTGTTGTATGGCCTTAGCCAAAATCCTTTCCTTGATTCGATAGTCAGCAAAGTTATGAATCTACAATCTGATCCAGAGCAACCAGCTACTCTCGATTAGATTGCAGATTCATAGTCGAGATGACAGTGATCCGATGACCTGCCACTCAAGAACGTGAGGTGCACGCAAGGCCGTTCAACTCATGAATAGGAGCTCGGCTGAGCCCAGATCCTCTACATTGTCCAGCATCAAGTAACTGGGTGGTAACACGAATAGGTGCTCCACCACAGTCCTGAAGAAGACCCCAACCTAAGACTGGACTCACCTAGTTCTAATCACAAGGGGTTGGAACGTCGACAAACGCCCATAAGATTACAAGCTGGGGAAATCGTACAAAAAATAAGTGTCCATGTTGAGCTATGTATATTATATGGAACAATTGACCTATATTTTTTAGTCCAGATCATTATCACAATGTTTATGTGATGAATACATGTCACACCACTCTGTCAGTTGTCCACTACCCTCACAAATCCTCAATGGTCACTCACATTCTCTTCCCTTTCTTTTTTTCCCATATCCTGAGCCCCACAATGTGTAAATATTTGTATATATACTGAGAAATGTAAGTAACTGGGTGCTATTTACTACAATCTCAAAATTAATTGAGGATTTATTCCACAAAAGGAACTTTTTGGATGTGAATAACTATGTGTATCTATTATTGTTTAATGCTACCTGATCATGTTTTACTGTACTGAACTACTAACCCGGGTCTGGTAGGCTTTCGGGTCTCCCCATTGATTCGCAACATAGGCATTTTATTCAACAGAGATGAGAATTGGAGTAGCGCGACTAAGTCAAGGAGGCTTCAATTTGTCAAGATCACCATGGATTTGTTGAACTTCACTAGGAAGCTGAGCTTTAAGCACCCAAGTGCAATGATGACCATCTATAAGGCCAAATGGAGACCAGCTGCCATGTACGGGTTTGAGCTTTGGGGATATGCAAATGCTGATCTACTCCAGTTAGCGGAAAATGCATTTTTTTGTAGTTTTTACTCAGAGCTGAGAAAATGTTTTATTAGACCTCTGCCAAAACTACTTGGATTTGAAAAATGTCATCCAGCTTTAATCCATTTGCAATTGTTTCCGAGTTTCTACATATGTTCATTATTTTCACGGTTTTTATTGCCTGTTTTAAAATGCAGGAAACTTTATTCACTACAATGCAATGTCCTTGCTTGTTTTTATCCATGTGTTTTATTCATATTTTTAACTATTTCTTTAAACTGTTTCTTAACTTAGATACTGTGACATTTGCGGAGGTTTTATGATTCACCATGTGATTTTGAGCAAAGCTTATTTGACTTGACTTATAAGTATTAAAAAGGAAGATTCAGGACTGGAAAATGGTTTGTTCTGCAGGTTGAAATGCCATTTTGACTGCAAATATATACTGCAGTGGCTGGCCTGCGACAGTGCTACATTAGTGGGTAGCACAATGAGTGCTACAGTCCACTTACAGCATTTAACTTACAGGCCCAGTGTATAGGTAGTACCATGCCCAAGGGACTTAAAAGTACATTAAATGTGCCAATTAGATGTATGCCAATGTTGCCATGTTTAAGGAAGAGAGTACAAGCAGTGTCTCAAAAAAATATTAAAAACAGGTTCAACAAAGGAATGCCGGAATGTGCAGTGACCCAGCAGAAACGTTCTGGTCCAACAATGTCATCCACTTGCCAGATAGCGTAACACATGCAGAATTGTTATTGTCTAGTATGTTTTTACACAATGCGTTTTTGACATTGCATGTCCAGTAACAGCCATGCATGTCACACACATCAGCAATCATGAGGGACTATGCTTATAACATTGCTTGAGTAAGCCAATAACTCAAAGCATTCAATGAGCAAAGATGATGTTTCTGTAGGTAGAACTCTGTCAAAGGGTTATGTTTGAAGGGGAAGTGCCATGTGCTGCAGCCGCGCCTGTGTTACCTATGTTAATCCACAGTTAACACGACATGTGGGAAAATCAAAAATGCATGGGACTGGGGAATGGAATTTGATGTGTTTTTGTGTACATGAAGTAGTGTATCTATGTACTCATGAATCTTTTATTTTCTCAACTACCATTTCAGCGAACAACGTAGAAGGATGAAGGGAAGACAGGTAAAAGGCTCAATGAGATACAACCTCCACTGATGGAAAGGGCAAGGACTTCAGTCCAAGACCAAGACCAGGAGCAAGACCAGGAGCAAGACCACTGACTCATTGTCAGTGAAATTGCTCTCCCACCCTCGCAGCTCCACCATTAAGTGAGGTGCCCCTCCCCCTGCACTCTTGAGTGTTGGTGATCGAGGCCCTCCTCCACCCGCAGGTTTCCCTGCGCCTCATCCCTGGTGGTCCAGTGGACCTCTGTCTCCTTTCTTTCTTTCTGCTCCTTCACTCGTTTTTCTCCCCTTTCTATCTTTCACCTTTCTGCGCCTCTGTTCTTTTGCGCCTTATTTCTGCCCATTTCCCTTTCTCTCCCTCTGCTCCTTCACTCGTTTTCACTCGTTTTTTTCCCCTTTCTATCTTTCACCTTTCTGCACCTCTGCTCTTTTGTGCCTTATTTTTGCCCATTTTCCCTTTCTCTCCCTCTGCCTCTCGTTTTCACTCGTTTTTTTCCCTTTCTATCTTTCACTTTTCTGCATCTCTGCTCTTTTGTGCCTTATTTCTGCCTATTCTCCCTTTTTTCTTTATCCCTTCTTTCCTCCCTTTACCTTTCCCCGCCGCTGCTGCCCCCGCGGCCCCTCCCCCCCCAGCACGACCGGCCCAATCCAGCGCCCCT
This sequence comes from Lissotriton helveticus, assembly GCF_964261635.1. Classification (NCBI taxonomy): domain Eukaryota; kingdom Metazoa; phylum Chordata; class Amphibia; order Caudata; family Salamandridae; genus Lissotriton; species Lissotriton helveticus. The sequence goes on along the minus strand of NC_136060.1, from coordinate 217,538,424 downwards.
CCCCGCTCCCGCCTCCCAGCTGTCCAGCCCTCCCCGACCCCTACTTAATGGCGGCCACTGCGGGGACAGGCGAGCAAGACCACTGACTCATTGTCAGTGAAATTGCTCTCCCACCCTCGCAGCTCCACCATTAAGTGAGGTGCCCCTCCCCCTGCACTCTTGAGTGTTGGTGATCGAGGCCCTCCTCCACCCGCAGGTTTCCCTGCGCCTCATCCCTGGTGGTCCAGTGGACCTCTGTCTCCTTTCTTTCTTTCTGCTCCTTCACTCGTTTTTCTCCCCTTTCTATCTTTCACCTTTCTGCGCCTCTGTTCTTTTGCGCCTTATTTCTGCCCATTTCCCTTTCTCTCCCTCTGCTCCTTCACTCGTTTTCACTCGTTTTTTTCCCCTTTCTATCTTTCACCTTTCTGCACCTCTGCTCTTTTGTGCCTTATTTTTGCCCATTTTCCCTTTCTCTCCCTCTGCCTCTCGTTTTCACTCGTTTTTTTCCCTTTCTATCTTTCACTTTTCTGCATCTCTGCTCTTTTATGCCTTATTTCTGCCTATTCTCCCTTTTTTCTTTATCCCTTCTTTCCTCCCTTTACCTTTCCCCGCCGCTGCTGCCCCCGCGGCCCCTCCCCCCCCAGCACGACCGGCCCAATCCAGCGCCCCTCCCCGCTCCCGCCTCCCAGCTGTCCAGCCCTCCCCGACCCCTACTTAATGGCGGCCACTACGCGGCCGCGCAGAGGCCGCGGGCTGCGGGCGCGCCGCTGGTGCACCGAAGGCGCATCAAAGGCAAGCACGTCTGCGCCCGTCTGCGACCCGTCCGCGACCAGCACCAGGAACCCTGGACCTCCGCCCCGCCAACGCTACGACCCAGCAGCACTCCACGCACTCAACCCAGGCTGCAACAACAACTGCAAGCTAGCATCACCAGCCGACACCCATGGACCCTTCAGCTGTCACCGCTGCCGGCACACCTGCAGCACCGCCAAGAACACGGATCCAGCACAACCCACCCACAAGAACACCACTGAAATAAAGACCCTGCAATGCATCCTCCTCAACGTCCGATCCCTCCATAAACACGGCACAGAAATCTGGGACCTCCTCGACAGCACAACCCCAGACGTAGCATTCTTCACCGAAACCTGGACCAACACCACCTCGGGACCGGACATCGCCATCGCCATCCCCCAAGGATACAAGATCTCCAGGAAGGACCGCCCCATCCACCCAGGAGGAGGAATCGCCATCGTCCACAAATCCAGCCTCCGCCTGAGCACACTCCCTGACGAGTCCACAGAACTGATGGAACACCTTCACTTCAAGATACTGGCCAGCCCCACCGCCGCCCTCCGAGGAACCCTCATCTACCGACCCCCTGGACCCCGCGGACCCTTCGCCAACTCCATCACGGACATTATCTCCCCGCAGGCCATCCCATCCACCAACTACACCCTGCTGGGAGACCTCAACTTCCACCTCGACAATCAACTGGACCCCAACACCACATCCCTCCTGGACAACCTCCACAACATTGGACTCCGCCAGATCGTGACCGAGCCCACGCACTCAGCAGGACACACCCTCGACCCCCTCTTCACTACAGGAAACTCCATCACCTTCAGCCACACCACCGAACTCCCATGGACCGACCATCGTTGGGTCCACTTCACCTTCAGAACACCCACCATCCACAGACACCAGCACCTGCTTCCACAAAGAAACTGGACCAAAATCACCGATGACCAGCTCACCTCCTCACTCAACAACTCCACCCCAACCATCGCGGAAAATGACGACCCCAACACCGCAGCCCGAACCCTGCATAGATGGATCTCGGACAGCACCAACACCATAGCCCCCCTCAAGAAAAACAACAATACCCGTGCCAAGAAAGCCAGATGGTTTACCACCGAACTTCGAGAGTCCAGGCGCACATGCCGCCGCCTCGAAAAGGCCTGGAGAAACACCAAATCCACAGAAGCCCACAACAACTTCAGAGCCGCCACCAACGCCCATCATCAACTCATCAGAGAAACGAGGAAAAAAGCGATTGAAGACAGAATCTCCACCCACGCACACAACAGCAAGGAACTCTTCAGCATCATCAAGGAGTTCGCCCAACCCACCAGCGAGTCTACCGACATCCCTCCCTCACAAGACCTCTGCGACAAACTCAGCATCTTTTTCCACCAGAAAATTAAGAGCATCTACGACAACTTCGACGAAGACAACCAACACACTGAACCCTCACCAACCACACCCGACACCCGGAAACCAGCGATTGATGACTGGACAACCCTCACCACCGAAGACACACTGAAGATAATGAAGTCAATCCACTCAGGGGCCCCCACGGACCCCTGCCCCCACCACATCTTCAACAGAGCCACCAACACCATCGCACCCATCCTCCGCCAAACCATCAACCGCTCCCTGGCGACCGCCTCATTCCCCGACGACTGGAAACACGCCGAGGTCAACCCCCTCCTAAAGAAACCCTCAGCGGACCCCACCGACCTCAAAAACTACAGACCCATCTCCCTGCTCCCGTTCCCAGCGAAAGTCATCGAGAAAGCCATCAACAGCCAACTCGCCACATTCATTGAAGAACACAACATCCTCGACTCCTCCCAATCCGGCTTCAGAAAAAACCACAGTACGGAAACCGCCCTCCTCGCCGCAACAGACGACATCCGCACCTTACTGGACAAAGGAGAAACAGTAGCCCTCATCCTCCTCGACCTATCAGCGGCGTTCGACACAGTCTCCCACTGCACCCTAATACGCAGACTCCACGATGCAGGAATCCAGGACAAGGCCCTCGACTGGATCTGCTCCTTCCTCTCCAGCAGGACGCAGCGGGTCAGACTCCCCCCTTTCCTCTCGGACCACACACCTATCACCTGCGGAGTCCCCCAGGGCTCCTCCCTCAGCCCGACGCTCTTCAACGTCTACATGGCTCCACTTGCCCCCATCGTCAGAACCTACGGACTCAACATCGTGTCATATGCAGACGACACCCAGCTCATCCTCTCCCTATCCAACGAGCCCAACACCGCCAGACGCAACTTTCGAGAAGGCATGGAAGCCGTCGCCAAATGGATGAAAAACAGCTGCCTACAACTAAACACCAACAAAACAGAAGTACTCATCATGGGCCCAAACCCCGACGCCTGGAGTGACACCTGGTGGCCCACCGCCCTCGGAAACCCGCCAACCCCCACAGACCACGCACGCAACCTGGGAATCATCCTGGACTCCGAGCTCAAAATGGACCGCCAGATCAACTCTGTCTCATCTTCCTGCTTCCACACCCTCCGCCTCCTTCGTAAGACCTTCAAATGGATCCCCCTCGAACACCGAAAGACAGTCACTCACGCCCTGGTCACCAGCAGACTCGACTACGGCAACGCACTCTACGCCGGAATAAACAAAAACCTAATCCGTAAGCTACAGAACATCCAGAACGCCGCCGCAAGACTGGTCCTCAACCTGCCAAAACACTGCCACATCTCCCAGCACCTGCGCACACTCCACTGGCTCCCCGTCGAGGCGAGAATCACCTTTAAGATGCTCACCCACGCACACAAGGCCCTCCACGGCACCGGACCAGCATACCTGAACAGCCGACTCAAATTCCACGCACCCCAAAGGACCCTACGATCAGCCCAGCTTTCCTACGCTGTGGTCCCCCGCACCAGAAAGACCAGATCGGGAGGCCGCTCCTTCTCCTTCCTCGCGGCCAAAGCATGGAACGCCCTTCCGCTCCACCTCAGACAGACAACATCGCTCCCCATCTTCACAAGAAACCTCAAAACCTGGCTCTTCGACAGACCCCCTCCTTGATGGAATGGAACCTGCACCCCCTAACCCCCCCCACCCCTAGCGCCTTGAGACCCTTACGGGTGAGTAGTCGCGCTTTAACAAACTCCTGATTGACTGATTGATTGATTCAGTAGGAAAAGTTCACCCACCCAGAGAGTGAAATTTTAGTCCAAGTGACTGCAGGCAGACGCTGATGACATCACTGAGGGCATGGTGTCATAAGTCACCACATGCCAGAAAGAAGCTGACAATAGGGCTCTGCCGGACCAGGAGGAGGATACATCTGTGGTGTCCAACATCTTTGATCTTTGATGCCTGCAGCTGTATTACCTTGTTAAGAGGAAGTCACCAAACCAACACAGTGTGCATTTTCAAGTATTTATTCAGAAGAGGTACAAAGGACCAACAGTCCAAACAACAGCTCAGGATCTAACTGTCACTAGTCCCCAGCGTTCCACCAACCTCCAGCCCAGTTAACTGATGACCACTGCAATGTCCAATTTTCCCAGTGACTTAATCAGAGGTCAGGCATGCAGAGTCCAGACACTGAGCAAAGGACTAGAATAGAGACCACAACGCATCTTCCCCCTATATAACAAATAAAAAAATTAATAATATAAAAACAACCTAACAAAAAAACATGAATATTCCCTTAACATTTCATAGGATATAATTGCAATACATTCACAAGATGAAGGTACTTTAAAATTTACTCTGACAATAGGCAATGCTAGCATTGATGAGCCTGACTCCTCACAGCATAGCATATTTGCTATGCTACACTGGATGGAACTTTAGTCTTCTGGTGGACTGATCACTGTTCAGACTTCGACCAGTGGAATGACCATTGCTCAGACTCTGATCATGCTCATCAAAATGACCAGATAGATTAGAGGAACACTCTCCCTATGAGGTCCTGTTAGCTCTCTGACAACCTTCACACCACTTCACTAGCCTAGACATGCTCCACACATCTCCATTGTCCAAAAGCACCACAATTTTCCTTACTTCCAAGTTACTAAATCGGCCCATGAACCTGGAATGTCCTTTCTTTAAAAGCCCCATCTTCCTGACCAAGACCCACATTCCAACACCTATTTTGAACACCATTTTTTATATCAAACCTTATATTTCTCCTGATGAGTCATTTTCTTGGACAGAAGGTTTCTAATAGTGATGGGTTGGTTCACCATACTTTTTTCTTTCACTCCATCAGGACTTAACCTCAACCACGCTGGGCTCAATTTGTCATGTGGTTTCTTGCCTCTCAACACAGAAAAAGGAGAGACCAATGTCATCCAATTAGGAGTGTTACGATGAGTCCACCATGTCTCCTTAAGCATGCCCTTGAGAGAGGATCTGGTTTGCAAAGCTTGTTGTGCACGACTCTTCACAAGTTTATTCATATTCTCCACCAGACCATTGGCCTGTGGAGAATACAACACAGTTTTGTAATGTTATTTGAGAAAAGAGCACAGCTCATGAGATGTAAACTGCACCCCATTATCTGTGACAAAACACCTGGGTATGCCTTCCCTGAAAAATTGCTCTGTCAAAAACTCAATCAATGTCCTAATGCTAACTGAAAGTACACACTTTGTAACCAGCCGACTAACAACACAAAGCATTCATCAGCACCTAAAAGTTGAAATTGACAAGCAATATCCAATCCCAACTTGGGCTCTACCGGGATTTCCACAGGTGTCAACCAAACCATTTGTGTTCTCTTACTTATCACTATTGGCTCATTCCCAGTAGTCTTTTACAACGTCCTCAATTTGCTGAGCCATGCCCGGCCACCAATACCATTCAAGGACTCTTGCCTTTGTCGGATTCCTCCCAAGATGTCCTTCATGCACCAAATTGATAAGTTTATTCCACATCCCATGAGGTGGTATTACTCTATGTCCCCTCAACAGCTTTTCTTCCATTATACATAACTCATCTTTCACATGCAAGAAACACCTCAAGGAATCTGGTACATCTCTGTCCTCTGGCCAAACCTTCATAATGAATCCTTTTAGCTCCTCACAAAGCTTGTCCTCATGACATGCTGTGGTCCACTCATCACCATTGACAGATGACTCACACACCCATGCGACCAAAAGAGTCTTCCACTTCTTCACATCCCTGATCCAATTGCACCCTGGAAAGACAATCTGCTAAATGATTTTTCGAACACGGAACATATTCCACTCTGAAATTAAATCCAGTCAACCCTTCCATCCACTTTTTGATGCTCGGAGAAATATTCTCCACATCCCTGCATGTAAAAATCTGACCTAACGGCTGATGTTCTGATCTGACCAACACAGGTATTCCCCACAGAAAGAATTTGAAATGGTGAAGTGCTCAAAACACAGCCAATACCTCACGTTCCACAACAGAATAATGTTCTTGTGCTCCCTGAAGTGAACGAGAAGCAAATGCCTTAATTTTGGACTGTATAGTAAACGTATAATATCCCAACTGGTATAATTTCAAGGCAAATACAATTGACATGTAGAAAACATTATCAGAGAGGAAAAAGGAGACTCATACATAGTTATGAATGTGCACAAGGCATCAGGTTTATCCCAAAAAAACACAAACAAATTAACAGTTGTAGCAGCACTGTAGGTAAAAAAATAATAAAATAAATAAAGACAACCCAAATTGTACTAGATGCTTATAGGGTGTAAGTGAGGTACACGGTGGCGACGCAAGTGACAATGTGCAGAGCACGGATGGCGCAAGGTGACTGGTGTGAGAATATATACAGTGAATAAAGGCAACAATATGGTTTCAATTGAGTTGTGGTCTATATTGTTCTAGATGAACCATATTGTATCACCGCGCCTTTGTTTGCACTGCGTGGTTGACGGCGTTTCGATCCTTTTAACTTTGGATCATCATCAGGACTGGGTTGGTAGAAACAGTGCTGTACAAGGGGGTAAGGGAGGGTGGTTAGAGGGATAGAGTGATTATAAAGGCATCGCAGGCAAACTACATTCGAAGGGGACAGGGTAGTGGGCGCGGAGGATGGGGGTATATGAATGGATCACCCACAAACCGGGATTGGTAGCCATGGCCCTTGGGAAGGGGTAGGACCTGGAAGTCGTGGGTAAAGCGCTGAAGCGGAATGATCGCGCTGAGTGTTTGAAATGAAAGAAGGTGGCGTAGGGGTAATAGCTAGGGAGCAGTGCAATGATCAATGAGGTGTGCGGTATGTCGGGAGAGCAGGGGGGGCTGCGTGAGGGAGGACTAACGTGGGTGGGGGAAATTATACCAGCTGGGATATCATATGTTTACTATATACTACTTACCCCAATCCCAACGCGGTTGATGGGTTTTTGCTCCTGTAGTTTTTACTTAATTTTGGACTCACCATCAACAGCTTGAGACAGGACCACCCCCAACCTGCTCAAACTGGCATCCGTTGTCAGGACAGTCTTCTTGCACGCATCAAAATGTCCTAAAGTAGGCATCTTCCCTATAATACTTTTGAATGCTATCAAAAGCAACAATGCACACCTCAGACCACTCAAACTTTGCATTTTTTTCAACAACAATCTTAAAGGTAAAGACAAACTAGCAACATTGGGCACATTTTGAACAAAATGCTGCTAGTCCCAGGAAAGATTGTAATTGATCTTTATTCTCTGGCATGGGTGCTTTCACAATGCTTTCAGCTAAATCTAGTTCAGGGCTAATTCCTTCTCCTGAAATTGAATGTCCAAGATAATTCACTGAAGTCACTCAAAACTTGCACTTTTCTTTCTTGATCACCAATCCAGTGTCTTGCAAACGATAAAGTACTTTCCACAACTGCTTGTCATGATCCTTTAGATCTTTACCATAAACTAAAATGTTATCCTGAAAGACAAGAACCTTGCATAATGCCTCTAACACTTTAGATATGACTTTTTGGTAGCAAGCAGCCACAGATGCCAGCCCGAACATTATGCAAACATATGTGAAAGCACCCAGGGGAGTTACAAATGATGTGACATGCCTAGAATCTGGAGTGGGCAAAAGAACGATGGATTTAACCCAGATCTCTTGACTGGGGGAGAATGTTTGAATCATTCAGCATTCCGTCCATCATTTGTTGCAGTTACACTAGATTCTGCATGCAGCACAACATGGCTGTAAGTGGAGGACAAGTCCATTACACTGAAGAACTTTGCATCTTTTATCAAAGCCAACGTTTCTGAAATGTTAGACAGGGTTGCCTGTCTACCCAAATGTGCTTGTTGAGAACCCTCAAGTCCACACAAATCCTGATGTTTTTCCCTCCACCCTTGGGTGCCAAAACAATTGGGGTCAACCACTCCGAACATTCAATCTCCTCAATGACACCTGCTTCCAATAATCTCTTAATCTCATGTTCCAAAGGTTCCATCATAAGGTGTGGCCACAAAAGACTAGGATACATGTTTTAAATGAATCCTATGCTCAAAATTCTTTTGCAGGCCTAGATGTTCACAAAACACTTTGGGAAATTGAGAACACACATCCTCAGATGGTCAATTAATCGTCAACCGTAACACCTTCTCAGGGGTATTGGGGTTCAGGGTGATAGCAATGTCCCTTTGGTATCTCCACCCAAGCAGGTTATCTTCTTGCCCTGCAACATAATCCTTCACCAAGGTCTCCCTGTCCATAAATTGTAATTTTAGTACTGCATACCCCAAAACATCAATCTTTACAACACCACACACCACAAGGTTGATGTCTGGTGTATAAAGTTCAATCTCATCTCTTCCAAACAAAACTTCCTGATTCTTGTCACCAACCATAGTATAAGCTGATCCTGCATCAGCCAAGACTGATAATTGTTTTCCTCCAACTATTATTTCACACTCAGGCATCTCCAACTTGTCACTATCAATTGTCACCCCGTAGGCTCAAAACAATCTTTGTCTCGTCTTCTATACAGTGCACTTTCTGACTCTTGGCACTGCAACACATACGGGCATAGTGACCTTTCTTGCCACAGTTTTTGCATGTGGCAAATCTTGCAAAACAACCAGGACTGTCAAACAAATGCCCCTCACTTTCACATCTGAAACACTTCAAACCACTAGAAGGACCTCCAACATTTGGGTGTTCATTTCCAAATGTTTTTAGGTATTTCCCCACTGCCTTGCTTTTTTTGCTTCACCTCCTTTATCCCCATCCTTGCTTATCTCGTGTACAACAGCCTCATCAGGTGTCACTTCTTTGTTCTCGTCAACCCTCATCTCACACACACATATGTTCATGTTTTCCGAACCCTTAATAATTGCTATTGCTTCTTTTAAATCTTGGACCCTAACATCATTGGTGCATCACACTATCTGGACCCTCACCAGGGAATCAGTGAGTTGCTCAAATTCACAGGTGTTTGCCAACATTTTTAGAGTAGCAACATAACTTCCGAATTTCTCTTGCTTACCCTGCCTGAACTCTTGTGAAAACTAGTACTACCTCTTGTAAAGTAATCCAATGTAAGATAGAAAAGGTCTGCATCACTGCGCTGCTGGCGTCGCATGTGTTTAAAAGAATATTTTTAAAATCACATACTATTTCATGCCTCAGGATGTGCGATCAACAAGCATGTAATGACACCGGACGCACATAGAACGTGAAGCCCAACATTGAGGGGATTGATGTGCACATCACTGTGCATGCATAAAGAAGAGAGGATGATCGGATGTGTCAGGACAATTCAACGTACTCTGCTCCATGACCCGAGGGTCCCGACATCCAGAGTACGCTCATGTTCTACTGACATCACCCCCAGAGGGCTGAGCCCTCATCCGCTGAGTCAAAACAACAAAGATGAGTTCACCTCCTCAAAGAAGACTGCCGCAAAACGTACACATATGCCAGAACTTTGGAACCACGTAGCAGAGGAGGAACAACACATGACAAACCACAGGAAGTCATGGATTGTCACAGTGCAGGGAGGAAATCACACACGGCGTTCTCGCTGATATTGTAAGTAGACATGCGTGGATGGAATCCAAGGAAGCAAGTGCCGTAATATGAACAGAGCAACTGATAATGGGCAGTTCCTTCAGCACAAACAATGTTGAGAGTTAAATAAACGCAGGCAACCGGGGTAAAGGCACTCTTCAATGTGAGTGGCAAATGTACTTCATGAAGCTGAAGTCAAACTTTTATCCAGCAATTCTGTGATAACCATCCATGGGCTCACGGGGACCCTGGTGGTCCACGGATGCCGGTCCTCAAGCAGTCGCTCGTCTCCAATGTTAAGATGAAGTCACCAAACCAACACGGTGTTCATTTTCAAGTATTTATTCAGCAAAAGACCACCAGTCCAAACAACAGCTCAGCATCTAACTGTCACCAGTTCCAGCGTTCCACCAACTTCCAACCCAGTTAACTATTGAGTCACTGATGACCATTGGGATGTTAATGTTGCCCAACAAGTGAATCAGAGGTCAGGCATGCAGAGTCCAGACACTGGGCAAAGGACTAGCTTAGAGACCACAACACATCTTGTCCCCACATAACAAACAAAAAAAAATAAGAACAATAAAAACAACCTAAAAAAAAACATGAATATTACCTAAAGGTCTAGCATAGAGACCACAACATACCTCTTATCAGTCCTCCCTTAACGAGATCCCACAAAAAAGATCAGCCATTGAGGGTGAGAATTGCCATAGACACGCCTGAGAAGTCTTTTGTCACCCCATACCATCCGTTATCTCACCATGGTTACTTTTGAGGAAGCCACAAGGCAGTTGGTTGCTTGGTCAGCCAGAACACTTCAGGGGCCATGCAGGCCAGTTGATGGCATTCAACATCTACTAACCTCTAATCGGTTGCCTAGCATCTGGAGCACTTTTGCCTCCTGTCCTCCCTGAGAAAAGTCATTTTCTCTCATTCCAAAACCCCACCCTTCCCACCTCTGTGGTTGTGAGCTTAAGTGCATTTCCTTCCAATTCTGTCAAAACTAGCCTAGTGTGTGGTCTTGCTCTGCAACATACATTACCTGTACCAGGGCAGAAGGGTCAAGTAGTCCTACTATCAGTCCCTTAGAATAGCTTGGAACCTCTGTCCTCAAAGCAGGACAGCAGTTATAAGATGTTTATTTTCCTTCGTTTTCCTCACAGCTCAATGTATATAAATGTTTTACCTGAAGTTCCTGACATGTTTTTTCAGGTGCTGTACTACCTAACCCTAAATTGGTTCCTTGTCCCCGGACTCAAGCATTTTTTTAGTTCTTTCTCTCCTCCTCAAGGACTTCTATTTCTTGATACCGGCCCCTAGGGGCAAGGACAGCACTCACCTAAGTCCTGGTTCCAGCATGCCCTCACATAACCCATGGTTCCCAGTTGGATTAGGTAAGGCTGGTAAGCCATTGGTGATCCAGAAGGTCTGAAAGAAAGGACAACAATATCGGAAACCTTTGGTATTAGTGCTGACAACAAAAGCCTTAGAAGCTTCTAAAGGTCAGTGCAAACTAAGTTTTTTGTACAAAGAATGTAAACATCATTGAACTGAGACAGTTAGTATTCTTTGGGAGTATCAGACAAGTACTTTTGAATAATAACTTGTAGCGAGGAGGAACGTATGATATATTCAGCAGTTACAGAGAATTAATCAGGGGAGATAAAAAGAACCAAGCTAGACTTAACTGTGGATGAAAGGATAAAACCTAAAGAATCAAATGCTTGAGAACTTTTTCATTTGTTAATTCCATGTGTCAAGAAACTTGCAAAAAATACTCTTTTATGAACAGGGTTTGATGATAATTTTTCAGTGTTAAGTTAAAACGTCATTGAATAACCTTGTTCATTTGTACATATCTCAAAACGACTCATATATTGTTTTGATGAAAACTGACATGCATCTTGGGCTGCAGAGCAGAGAACTTAACTACATCAGAAACCTCAGACATGAGACAAACCGGTGTTGTGAAGAAGAAGCTAATTTGAGCAGCTGGTGAAAAGCCCTGTATTGTTTTAATCGTCTCTCACCTAGAAGCCTAGATTTTAGGAGAGCAGGGGCTTTATAACCGACATACCGATGACAGTTGGAGGGAAGGTGAATACTGTATAGTCAGAATGAGCATCTGTGGTTATTAAGCGGGTACCTAGGGTATTACAATTTGAAGGATATTTATATATTTATTCATTTAGCATTTCTAAAGCACCTGGTTACACCATCTGGGGTGTCCCAGCGCTAGCTGATTTCTAACTAGGACCTACCATTAAGCACTTTCCTGTAGATTGCCGAGTGATGCCATCTTAGGTTGTTCCTATAGTTTAGTATGCAGAGGAGAATAGCCAGGTTTTTAGCCTCTTCCTAAACTGGCCTTCACATGGTTCTATTCTTATTGTTTCTGGGAGTCCATTCCAATATTTTGCTGCAAGGTAGCTGAAGGACCAGGCCCCCATTCTTGCTCTCCAAATTCTCTGAATTTTCACTAGTAGCCTACCTTCTGATCGTAGGTTACGACCTGGGACATATTTGGAAATTAGAGGGTGCAGGTAACGGGGACCCTTTTTTGCGAGTATTTTATGGCAGTAGCACATGGATTTAAAAAGGACCCTTTCTGCCACCGGAAGCCAGTGCAGTTCTTTTAGAGTATTCTTGGCAGAAGCTCTTCTAGGGAAATTCAGTATCAGCCGTGCGGCCGCATTCTGTACCACCTGTAATTTAGCTAGTCCCTTTTTAGTGGCCCCCAGGTATAGTACATTACCATAGTCCAATTGTGATGTTACCAACGTGTAGACTATGGTTTTTCTTGCATTTTGGGGGAGGAGGTCCAAGATTTTCCTGAGAATTTGAAGGGTTCCAAAACATTTGCCCACTACCCTTCAAATTTGAGCCTCGAAGGTCAATTCTGGGTCAAACATGACGCCCGGATTTTTAACTTCAGATTTTGGTGTGGGGACAGGTCCCAAGGTTTCTGGCCACTATGTAGAGGACCACAAACTCGGTGCGTTGCCTACTCACATCACCTCTGTTTTATTGCTATTCAATTTTAGGCAATGATCAGACATCCATCCTGTTACCTCTTCTGAACACCTGATTAAATTTGGTGCTTTCATTTTGTTATTTCCAGATAATGTCACAATTAACTGAGTATAACCAGCGTATGATACAATGGTAACGTGACATTTTTCCACTAGTTCTGTCAATGGCCCCACATAGAGATTGAATAGTGTGGGGCTCAAAATTGATCCCTGCGGGAATCCCTGTGGCAAAAACATACTCTTGGAAAGTTGTGACTGCTGTAACACTTGGAAGCTTCGTAGCGATAGGAAGGATGTCATCCATTGAAGTATGGTACCCTCTAAGCCGCATTCCTCTAATCTCTGCAAAAGCAGCCCATGTGAGACGGCATCGAATGCCACATTTAGGTCCAATAAAATCATAGCTGACGTCTGTCCCTCATCTGTACAGCGTTTCATCGTATCAGTAGCCAGGAGTAGAGCGGATTCTGTAGAATGTGCTGTTCTAAAACCAGACTGGGAGGGATATAATATGTAATTTACCTCGATATGATTAATTAGCTGTTTATTAACAATTTTTTTCGCAATCTTAGCAACAAAAGGTAGCAGCGAAATTGGATGTAAGTTTTCTAAGACTGCTGAGTCTATTGACATTTTTTTTTCAGTGGGCGTACTATTGCTTGTTTCCAACTACTGGGGACTTCTCCCTTCTGGAAGGAGATGTTAATGAGCTCATGGATATAAGGCATAATGTGCTCTTCCCACTTCAGGAGTTGTTACGGACGTGCCGGGTCTCGGGGGAGCCGGATTTAATTCCTTTAGCAATTGTTCCTAGTTCCTCTAGTTCGGGCATTCTAAATTCACTGAACCTATCCCCAATACATGATCTATGTTTTTTGGTTTCTGAGCTTTCCCCCGAGCAGGTTTTTGTTGGGAAATCATTATATAACTTAACCACCTTCTCAGCAAAGAATTCTGCGATCCTGTTGCAGTTTTCCATTGAGGGCATCTCTTCCTCTTTCCGACTATCATAACATTTAAGTGACTTTAATAATGTGAACATTTCTTTTGATGAGTTCTATGCTTTTTCTATTTTATCTGTATAGAATGTACATCTTGTTCTCCTAATTAGTGAGTGGTAGTTTTTACGTTCATTTTTATATTGCTCTTTGGCCTTGTCACAAAACTTTTTGTACCAGGTCCGCTCCAGTTTCTTACAGCCTTTTTTAGCTATAGCTAGAGTTTCATTGTACCAGGGGGCAGATGCCATTTGTCTCTTGGGGGTTCTTGTCATCCATGGAGCTATCTCATCTAGCGCACCTGTTACCCAGTACTCATATTGGTCATTGGCCGTATTGATTTCTGCATTGAGTATTGGTTTATTTTTTTCCAAAGCCAGTGAGAAGGATCTGGGATTCAAGCCAGCCCATTTCCTATGGGTTGCTCGCGTATATTGAGAATGTAATTAAATAGTGGTCAGTCCAAGGTATAGGCCAAGGAGCTCCAACCTCTATTTCCTTTTGATTGGTAAAGATCGGGTCGAGGATATGTCCTTTTTGATGAGTCGCTACTTGAAACTGTCGGCTCAGGTTCAGTGCCCCCAAATCACTACATAGGGATTGAAATTCTTTGTGCTCATTGCTGTCAAAGTGCAAGTTCAAATCTCCTAGTATATTGAAGTATTTATGACGTAAGGTAGGTTGAATACATCTTTCTCCTAAGCTAGCTATGAATTGGGCAGCTGGGCCAGGCGGACAGTATATTAAAAAGCCCGCTAAGGTCACATCATCCATCACTGATAGTCTAAAAAACAGTGCTTCACATTGTTCTATACTAGCTTCTCTTATATTGCACTTCAAGGAGGATTTGTGAATAATTGCAACTCCTCCCCCTTTTTGCTCCCTATCTTGCCTCAGTATCTCATAGCCCTCCGGGAGGGCATCCACAATATCTGGATCAGAGCTATCATTCAGCCAGGTCTCTGTTAGGAAAATTGTGTCTGGTCTTTTCTCTTTTAAACTGTCATAGATCTCCAGTTTGTGTTTGCCCATTGACCGACAGTTTAATAGCATAAAGCACAGCTTCTTCTCTTGCTCCTTAACATTGTTGTAACCTACTAAACTGTTCTTACAGTGAGCACATTCCTGTGTCTTTCCATCAGGTTTCAAACTATTTTTACAATGTAGTTGGACCCCTTTGTTTAGTCTAAAAAGGTCCTCACTAGAATATCTGAATCTAAGTTTCGGCAACAAACCACCAGGGTTTCTGGCCCCGGGACCAGGACAGGCGCAAATGGGCTTGCCTTTGGCGCGCCCGCTGCGCGCGTCCGTTGCGCGCGTCCGTTGTGCGTCCTAGTTGTCATCCGTTTTTTATGGGAAAAAGGCTGGGCCGCTCAAACACCAACCGCCCCTGCAGCCGGAAGTGACTCCCCCCTCCACAACAAACGGGATACTCCCGCGGTGGACCGGGGAAGGGCAAACCAATCTCTAAAAGCAAGTGCCACCATTTATTTCAAACGCAAGTTGCCTTGATTTTTAAGTTAAAAACCGAACATATACAATTTAAAAGCAAGTTGTGCGAAACATAGTAGAAATAGCAGCGACGTGCAATGTGCATACAATTGGGTGCTTACGATCGGGCGTCCGCTGCGGTTCCTAGTTGTCATCCGGTTTTTATGGGAAAAAGGCTGGGCCACTCAAACACCAACCGCCACTGTAGCCGGAAGTGCCTCCTCCGTCCAAAACAAATGGGATACTCCCGCGGTGGACCGGAGAAGGGCAAACTAATCTCTAAAAGTAAGTGCCACCATTTATTTCAAACGCAAGTTGCCTTGATTTTCAGTTAAAAACTGAACATATACAATTTAAAAGCAAGTTGTGCGAAACATAGAAGAAATAGCAGCGAAGTGCAATGTGCCAACATTTGGGTGCTTACGATCGCGTGTCCGCTGCGCGTCCTAGTTGTCATCGGTTTTTATGGGAAAAGGCTGGGCACCTCAAACACCAACCACCCCTGCAGACGGAAGTGCCTCCTCCTTCCACAACAAACGGGATACTCCTGCGGTGGACCGGGGAAGGGCAAACTAATCTCTAAAAGCAAGTGCCACCATTTATTTCAAACGCAAGTTGCCTTGATTTTAAGTTAAAAACCGAACTTATACAATTTAAAAGCAAGTTGTGCGAAACATAGTACAAATAGCAGCAAAGTGGATTGTGCCTACAATTGGGTGCTTACGATCGCGCGTCCGCTGCGCGTCCTAGTTGTCATCCGGTTTTTATGGGAAAAAGGCTGGGCCACTCAAACAACAACCGCCCCTGCAGATGGAAGAGCCTCCTCCCTCCACAATAAACGGGATACTCCCACGTGGAGTGAATGCTAGGGAACCGTAAGGTGGTATTGAAGTTGTCATTCTTCATGGGGCCAAAAATATCTTCTCCTGCTGCAGTGGTGGAGGTCAAAAAGAATGCTTGAGGATTGAGTTTTCTTCCAGGATTGCATACTATTCTCCATTCATTGTTATGCTGTTTGTTCCCAAGAACTTCAAAGTAAAGAAAGTTATGTTAGAGAGGGTGTAGATACAAAAACAAGGAATGCTCTACAATTAAAGGAAGGCACGGAAAATACTTCAACAAAGTCAAATGGAAGATTACTTTTGTGTCTCTGGTTCCTCTTTATTAGAATGTACCTGTAAACATGACATAGAATAGCATATTACCAGGGACTGCCACACATATTTGCTTTGTGGACAGACTCCTTGATGTCAGCTGCTACGCAAATGTCTTTGAATATGGTGGAGGACATGTGTCTCTTGATGCAGCACCTGCAGAAAAGAGTAATAAAAACTTCAGAATTCTGCCAGTTTGACTGAGGACAACTGTGAGGTGCGACAAACTGTGGCATGATAATAAAATTAAAACAGAAACACAGCATATGCCTTTCACATTGAGAAATTAATCAATAGGTAGACATTTGTGGAAATGAGAAAGAGGGAAATAAAAAAGGGGGGGTAAGTGTTGTAATTTCCTTAATTGATATATTGGCATGTATTTTTGTCACAGACATACCTTGTCAATGGATTGTAGGGGTCCAAATGAAATATTATCACGTAGTCTCTGATGTGATCTTATGGGGTGGGAAATAGAATGGCCAAGAGGGGCTCCGGAGAGAGACACTGATTAATAAATTATCCCTACACAAAGAGCATGAAAACACGGAAACATGCTGCTTTTACTTGGTCAATAAGCATTCAGATAGTCCTCTCCTGAGTGAAAGCTACTGGGAAAATGTTGTCAATTCAGTGTTAGCTACTGTAACAAATGATACATAGGATATCGTTGGGGCTGGAGCTGGAGCTGGGATTGGTGAGTTCCTTCTCAATGCTGAAGAGCACTTTGCTATTGTGTGCGTTATTGTTGATGCGTTCATTGAAGGAGGTCCTTTTGGCCATTTGAATGAGTTGGTGGTGCCTGCGGCTGGCATTCTTGAGGGCTGCATGGTTGTCCGGTGTTTGCTCACGGCGCCATTTCTTCTCTAGCCTCCGGCAAGTCTGCTTGGATGTATGGAGGTCGGCAGTGAACCAGATGGCTCTTCTGTCAGTGCATCTGTTCATGGGTTTCTTGATTGGGGCGCGGGTGTTGGCACAGTCCTCTATCCATCGCTTGAGGTAGCGGACGGCTGTGTATGGTCAGTTGGTGTGTCTCGGACGAGGGTGGTGGTAAGCTGGTCTTCGGTGACCTTGTTCCAGCTGTGGTGTGGGATTCTTTTCTGGTGGTTGTGTGCGGTAGTTTTCTTGAAGGAGAAGTGGATGTAGTGGTGGTCGGTCCAGTGGAGTTCAGTGGTGTGACTGATGGAGATGTAGCTGCTGGTGGAGAAAATGGGGTTGAGTATGTGTCCAGCGGAGTGGGTGGGTGTCGTGACAAGCTATTTGAGGCCGAGGTTGGCGAGGTTGTCCAGTAGTGTGGTGAACTTGCCGTTGTTGGTGTTCTCGAGGTGGAAGTTCAGGTTTCCAAGGAGGATGTAGTCTGTGAAGGCCAGGGCATGCGTGCTAATGGCGTCTGTGATGGAGTCGATGAACTGTGGCCGGGGGCCGGGGGTTCGGTACATGAGGGTTCCACTGAGGGTGGTGTTGGGATCAATGTGGATCTGGAAGTGCAGGTGTTTGGCAGTGCTGAGGGTGTCCACTGTGTTGTTCGAGATTCTGAGGGTATTTCCGTGGACGATGTCGATTCCTCCCCCCGGTCAGTTGGTGCCGTCCTTGCGGGTGATCTTTTTGCCTATGGCAACGTCGGGTGCCGATGAGGAGTTCATCCAGGTTTCCGTCAGGAAAGCGACGCCCGGGGAGGATGAGTTGAGTAGGTTCCAGAGTTCTACGGCGTGCCTGTTTTCAGAGCAGGTGTTGAGCAGTATGCATCTGCGTTTGTTGTGGTCCACTTTGGTGGGGAGGGCAGGATGTGCAGGTGTGCGCTGGCAGGTGTAGCTGCAGTTTTGGCAGGTGAAGGGTCCCTGAGTGAGATTCGGGAAGGCCTGGAAGCAGGTGGAGGAACGGCCGTCGTTGACTGCATGGAGGGTGTCGGTGTCGTAGCACCGTCTGGCGTTATGGTGCTCATGGGGGCTAGGGCGTCTGGCCCTGGGCGTGGTCCTTCCATGGACGGTGGCAAAAGGGCTTGCCTTAGGTATGCCTTCGGCGACCCAGTGGCTCGCCCGTTGTGTCACCACGCAGCGGTCGCCGTGATGTAGGTGAGGGACGAGGAGCTGGGAGGCGGGAGCAGGGCGTTAGGGGGTGGGGTCAGTGGCGACAGGAAATAGGAGGGGAGACCAGGTGGAACAACAATCCCAGAGATTAACAGAAGTTAACAAATAAAATATATGAAGTAACACACACAATGTAGCAGACGAATTACTCCAGGAGAAAAAATAAATAGAGCACGATCACCATGCACCTGGAGGAATAAAGACCAGGGTAGAATCGAACTCTGCCAAGGAGAGGGGCTGTATGGCTTCTGGGGGAAGTAAGGCAAGGCACCTTGGAGCTGCCGAGGGGAGTGTGTGCCTTGGACGGAAGTCTGAGGACTCACACTAGTAGGTAGTTATATTGTATTGGAAAGATAGATGTAGTTGTTCTTATCTGTCAAACCTTGAGAATCCTCAGAACCTGTGGGTCTTATAGGAGACCTGTGTACATTGTGGATAGGATATATTTATTGATTGGGGTGAGGGAGAGTTGTGATCTAGGTCCACATCTAGTAAAAGCCTTTGCCAACTATACCTTGAAAAATGTCTTTCAGCTAACTCTTTTGTTCCAGCATTTGTTTCTTTAAATCCTCCACAGGACATACCTCCTGTCCTAATGAGTTCACCCTGTGGTAACATCCACCACACAGCACACTTTAATGCTCTACTGAGCATGTGTTGGATGCTATTTCTGTCTTCTTTTCAGTGGAGATCCTTTTCTTCTTGAATAGGGAGAACTGCATTCTGGTGGTTAAATCTGGGCCGTGACATCCATAGGGTCATGAAGTACAACGGGATGAGATCATAGCCTCAAATGTAGGCTGTATTTCCGAACTGCCTCCATGATTAATATTCTAAGGTGTATTTTGTCAGGTGATTGCTAATTCTCTAGATCTGGAGACCCCAAACCGGTCGACCACAAGCTATGAGCAGCTCGCAGACACATTCAGAACAGCTCCCAGCCTTGGGTTCAAATCAAATCAAATAAAATTATCTTTATTCGGTTTTCCATTGTTTTGAAATACCATAAAAGTTCATAAAAATACATCAATTTCATAGTCATATTTAAAACCCAATAAAAGCATAAAAATTCGCTATTTGAATTCCAAATATTAAAAGCTGATTTTGCCAGTATTCATATTAACATTAAACAATTTTTAAAAAAACGTATACACAACAAAGTGTCAGTTGTGTCTGAATAGATTGTAACTTCTCCAACTTAGTCTAGGGCCTAACAACCATTTATCAGAGATTAGAGTGATGTCTAATGCAAAATTTAAGAAAGTAAACTATGGATTTTGTCATGGGTTCAGTTTCCAAAAGCTGTAAGGCCAAATAGGCTGAACGACACTGACGCATCCTCAAAACCTTCAAGAGTGGTACTATCCACCGCCTGCGTGGTGAGACAGAGAATTTACAAAAAAAGAGTACATGAATAGTGGATTGTAAAGAAATGAAGTCACAGGGACAGGGGGAAAGATTTGTAGACCAGTCGTTTTGGGAAGGAAAAGAAATCATACGATGAAACACATTAAGCCTAAAACGGGTCAACAAAAATTTGCCATACTGGTTTAGATTGTACTGTAGGTATGGCTGAATGGTAGGAACAAGTTGCATTAACAGGCATTGCTGTACAGAAGGTTTCCCTATCTCATTTAACAAACGCATTTGAGACAAATGCGACAAACAGGCTGTTTTTAAATCTTTTTTTGAGAGGTCCAATACTGATGGAGGATCAAAGAAAAATCTTGCAAGTCCAATGTCAGTTAGAAATGACTTAACATAAACCAGCCACCTGATCTTCCCCATATTGTCAAACTTCATGCAATTGATCTTGTAAGGTAACATTGTTCCGTCGCCCAAATCCTCCGCCACAACATAACTGGTTGGATTTTAATGATGTCCGATATATAGTCCAAACCAAGTTCAAGATGACAACCATATGTTGTGGTGCTTTTTGGGACTGCCAACAAAAACCTTAGGAATGAATTTTCGATTTTCTGGAGCTGGTCTACGTTCGCCCCACCCCAGACCCCTGCTCCATAGATCGCAATGCTAAGACATTTTGCATTATATATTTTGAGCATTTCAGTCGGGGGTCTCTTGCCCAACCGAAGTGCAAAGGCCTTCAATGCAGCAACAGCCCTTAAAAAAGCCAATTTACGCGAGTTGACGGCTTCCCTCCATTTAAAATCCTCATCAATTAAAATCCCTAAATAGGGATCTGTTTCCGTTCGTTCAAGGGGGGATTTGTCCACATAAATTTTCTTGGGTTTTTTCCGTTTTATGCCAGCATGGATCACGTAGGTCTTTTTTATATTTACTCTAAGATTCAAGCTGGTCATGAATGAGCAGTACTTATTCAGAGCCCGTTGAAGCTGGACTGGGGTTCTGGCAAGGATCACCGCGTCGCCGGCTGCTGAGAGATCTTCTGCACCCTCTAACATAGCAACTTCTAGCCCATTGGTGTACAGGGTAAAAAGGAAAGGGGCCAGCACACACCCTTGTCTGACCCCCTTCTCTACCACAAAGCTATCAGTTAGTTGACCTCCAGTCCCATATCTTACTCTTCCCGTAGCCCCTGAGTAAAGTTCACGGAGAAAATTGACTATTGGGGGGTCAATTCCCATTTGCAGCATAATTGTCCACAACCTTGAGTGGACAACGCAGTCGAATGCTGCTGTTAAATCCACATACACCATATGTTGAGAGGTGCCCTTCGCCTCCACATACTTTCCGGCCAGTAATGTCAAGTTTAGGGCCTGATCCACCGTACTCAACCCCGCCCTGAACCCGTATTGCAGATCAGAGATTACTTCTTGATCATTCGTCCACTCCTGGAGATGGTCGAGAGAATGCGCCCATCCACCTTCCCGAGCGAATCCAGGAGTGAGATGGGTCAGTAACAGGCGGGACTGTTCCTGTCTCCCTTTTTGAAGATGGGGACCAGTATCGAGGACGACCAGTCGATCAATTCAACCTCTTTAGCCGCATTCAGTACGTTGGTGAGCAGCGGGGACCACAGGTATGAATTATGTTTAAAGAGGTTCACAGGGACCGAATCCGGTCCTGGTGCCTTTCCGGGTTTAGCAGTTTTTATTGCCTTCTCTACCTCGTTTAATGTGAAGTGAAGGGCTAGTGGGTATTGCACTTGAGTCAGAGGTTCTGCATGTTCTAGTTCAGGGGCTTCTTTCTCGCTAAAAATCTTAGAGAAGTGTTGCACCCATTCTCCTGCGTAGATAGCGACGTCTAGAGATGGTACATCTACTTTATCTGTTAAAAAAGGAGACTTCACTATCTGCCAAAAGGCTGAGCTGTCCTTTAGGGTGCTATGTCTCTGGAGTTGGACCCATAAGTTGGATTGTAGTTCCTTTTTCCTAGTTCGTAGTGCGAGTGCATAAGCCTTCCTTAGTCTTATGATCTCCTCTCTGTCTCTCTCTACTTTAGCTAGGGCCTTTTTTAAGTTAGTGTGTGCTTTCGTGCATTCTGTACTAAACCATCCCTTTCTAGTGCTCTTATTTTGTTTGCAATCCCTGGTTATTTATTTTCTAATGATTTCGACGATGTCACTATAACTGGCCAAGACCTCAATTGAGGTTGTAGAAGGATCTAGACATCTTTCCATCGCATTTCTACTTGATTTTACTATTTTAGTAGTTATGGCTTCCTGATCTAATTTGCCCCATTTTAGTGTAAAACCGTTTACCCTGTCCAATGTCAGTGCCTGTTGGTCTAACAAATTTAACTGCACAATGTCTCCTCTGTTCTGTGATTTGGGTTCCTGGAGACCCAGGCTAATGGGGGAATGGTCCCTAAGTGCGTTGTTCATAACTTCAAAGGTCTTAATGCATGAAACTTTATTAGTGGACACTAGAACATAGTCAATCAGGCTTTTGAGGCCCCTGCCGTGAAAAGTTGGCATAAATTCAGCTACAGGTGTTTTTAATTTATTGGCGAACTCCATGTCTAATTTGACCATCGTCATCTGCATTTTATTGCCCTCAGGTGTATGTGTGAAGTGGGTTAAACAGTTTTCATCTTCGTCGATGATCCCACAGTTGGGGGTATTGCTCTTATGGCATAAGTGCAGGTTAAAATCTCCACCCCAGACTACTGTGTGAGATTCCTTTATATACTTTATTACAAGATCCTGCACCAGGTGGAAAATCTCACTTATCACCCGGGTTAACTTAAATAAAGTCAAGTTATTGTAAAAATTGATAATCGTGTAGACCTCTTGTCTATTTCTTCGGAAAGTGATAAGCTGGTAGTTCTGCTCAAGCTTTAGGGGAATTATTTCGTAAGAGGGCCAGATGTTTGAGACATATGTTACTAGCCCACCCTTGCTCCTACCTGCATTGAATCTTATAGCTGCGGAAAAGTATGTTTTTTAGCCCAGGGGGTGAATTGGATCATTAAGCCAAGTTTCCTGGAGGCAAATTAAGTTACTTGAATTTGCCAAATAAAGGAAACTGTTTTCAGAATGTTTAGAGGCTAAACCCGCCACATTCCAGAACAGTAACCTTACTTGCGAGTTCGAGCTTGTGGCAAATAATTCCCTGTGTTGATCCTGCGGGCTGCTCTGGCTGCTGTTTTCTCCGAGATTGCTTGGCTGTGCTTCGCTTCCCGGTTTTAGGGTATTTTCCAGCGCCTCTGAGTTATTTTTTGTGGAAAAAATAGTATCGCTGGGATCCTCGGGAGGAGCGAGGAGCTCGTGCGTTGGATCTGCCATGTTTAAATGAATAATTGAATTATTTAATCCAATTGGTCTTTGAGCTGATGTACAGCGTTCCTCATGGGGATAGTTGCTTGTGGAGCTTTCTATTAATTGTATAACTACATATCCACTATTTATTGGGCTGATCATTTTGTGCTGTCTTTGTAGTGATGGTCAATCGACCATCTCTAGACAGATGTAGCTATTAAAAGTTGGTATTCCCCCCCAGGGTTCCCTTTGTGATTGTACTCTCCTGTCATTTCCTTTCCAATCAGCTCAATCCCTACTTCCGTGCCCCAAACCTCCTTGATTCCAACCTCTTTGCCAGTTATCTGACTGATGCCAGGACCAATTTGGGCCTTCAAGGAAGTGACATATCGGCGGATAGAAGAAGGATAAACGTTTAGTGTTTATACCACCATTCTTGTCCGCGTTGACCCAAGAGCAGATATGATCCACTGCACGGGGGTTTTCAAAGTTAACTGTGACACAGTCACCTGGGATTCTTTTTTGTTGGTTTCCTATCCATGGAACCCTACGTGCTGTGATGATCCTGCTAACATGATTTTGCTGCATTGGTCTATTAACGTTCAGCCAATGCCGAACTTTGTTTTGTAGGGACCAAGTTGGTTCCTCTGTGTCATGACTCAGCTCGGGCACCCCTGTCAAAATAACTACGAACGAGCTTGCTTCAGGTGGGAGGTTTATGGGCTTACTCCACCCTCTCTTTGTCCGTTCTCCCTGCGGGTTGTTTCTCTGCAGATGTTCATGATGTGCAGCATTTATTGGGGACGTCTTCGGAAGAATGTGTGTTGAGGGTGGATTTTTCTGTGATTCTGGAACTTTCTTGGGCAGCTCTTGGAGGGACTTAGTTTTTGGAGTCACGGTGCCCTTAGATGAATTTTGGGCCATTTCTCCTGTCTTAGCGGTAGGAGTGTTACTGGTAATAGTGATATTTTTGGAGGGTTGTCCTGACGTGATATTTGCAGTTTTATTTTTTACTCCCCCCATGTTTACCAGCCCTGGACTCTTTGCATTAGTTGGTTTTTTTAGAGTAGCGGCTAGTGCTGCTATTTGCTTCTCTATAACTCCAAGGCTCCTTTGGATAGGCTGTAATTGGAATTTTATTAGTTCAGCTATCCGAGCCATCAGATGCTGAACTGTCTCGCATGTTTTGCAGCCATCATCCAAATCGGGGCCTAGATCTTCATCGTGAACGTCATTATGGTTATTATCATTCACGCTGAGATCCACAACAATGGGATGGAGATTACTTGCACTATTATCTGCTTTGGATTCATTAGTGATATTATTTTTCTACCATTGCTCTTTTATTTTATTTCCCGCCCTCTGATTCTTAGGCCGTGATGTTTGTTGTAACTTGTTTGTTTTTGAGGCTATAGTGTCTTTCTGATTTTTTTTACTTGTATTTTTTTGTTTTGGAATTGCTCCCTCCCTTATCCCCCTTTGTTCGTTCTGGTCAGGGTCCTGCTGAAGGGGACTAGCAACAATGTCGGGCGTTTTTTCAAGCGCCTGAGTCAATTGCGAGTCCAGCAATGATAAGGACGCGGACAGATCAATCAGATTTGGGATACCATGGATATCAGCGGATATTTCCGGAGCAACTAGCTTCTCCGGATGACTTAGGGGCGTTTGTGCTAATATCAGGGATCCCAACGAGGAGTGTCTTGCTTGTGCCAGATCGTATGATACTCGACGATCTAGTAATGTTATGCCCTCATCAATAGCTTGATTGGCTTTGGTGATGAATTGGTCAATTGGACCAACGGTTTTGGCCATATTTTGGAGCGTTTTGCTTCTGCTGCCTCTCGACGACATTTATTGTGGGGCAAGGTGGTCTAGCAGTAATAGTGAGACAGGAAATAAGCTGTTTTAGTCTCAAGTATGTTATGTTGTCTAAACAAGCTGGATATAATATCGATATACAGACCAGCATAGGAGAAGTACGTTGTACGAAACGTTAGAGGGGGAGCCCAGTCCAGTCTTGTCCGGTCTGTGACGGGATAGGACGGGCCCGCCCTGGGCCCGGGCTTCGCCCGGCGTCCCGCGAGACAGTGCTGGTGTTGCTTTTAAGCGCTTCCTGGCGCTTGCGAATGACGCAGCTCACCGCTAGGGCTTCTGGGTGTTGTGGTCCGCCCCTCGCCGGTCTCCACTCGGCGGCCCCGCTCAAGATGGACAGAGAGCGGCAGGGCAGCGGGAGGCAGGCGGGCAGGTCCGCGGGAGGCACAGAAGGTCAGTGAAAGATTTGTAGCTTTGGCAGTGTCAGGCAACAACAAGGGCAAAGGAGTTCCCCCTCTCGATGGTGCTGGTGTTGCTTTTAAGCGCCTCCTGGCGCTTGCGAATGATGCCGCTGACCCCTAGGGCTTCTGGGTGTTGTGGTCCACCCCTCACCGGTCTCCACTCAGCGGCCCCGCTCAAGATGGACAGAGAGCGGCAGGGCAGCGGGAGGCAGGCGGGCAGGTCCGCGGGAGGCACAGAAGGTCAGTGAAAGATTTGTAGCTTTGGCAGTGTCAGGCAACAACAAGGGCAAAGGAGTTCCCCCTCTCGATGGTGCTGGTGTTGCTTTTAAGCGCCTCCTGGCGCGTGCGAATGACGTGGCTCACCGCTAGGGCTTCTGGGTGTTGTGGTCCGCCCCTCGCCGGTCTCCACTCGGCGGCCCCGCTCAAGATGGACAGGGAGCGGCCGGGCAGCGGGAGGCAGACGGGCAGGTCCGCGGGAGGCACAGAAGGCCAGTGAAAGATTTGTAGCTTAGACAGTGTCAGGCAACAACAAGGGCAAAGCCTTGGGTTCATTTTTAAATGCGCACAGGGCCACATTTTTCCACTAAAAGTTAAGGGAAGCTGGTGTTTATTTTATATGATAATCATCAGGCTGAATACAGCACGGCCTGAAAACGAGCAGTGCTTGAGTCAGATTATGACCCAGGGTGGGGCACAGAGGTGACCATATGAAGACCTGAGGTATTTATCTCCTAAATAGAAGACGGTATCTACTAGTGTAGGAGTGTGGGAACAAAATGATGTTTCTTAATGCTTTTAAATGGGAGAAAATTAAAATGAAATGAATTGTTAACTAAACGATTAAGTTAACACTTCATTTAAATTTTGTCCAATTTCAAAGTTTCACATTTACAAACAGCAAGCCTCTTGATCCCAGTGGCCAATACACACTGTGATATATGTATAACTGAAAAATGTCAGTCTTTTTGAATAGGCGAAATTTAAAGTAAAGAAAAATAGTTCTACGAAACAATAATGGGCTTATTTATGAGAGGCTTGCACCAACTGATCATCACTTTTTGGACACTCTGGTGGTGCAAGCCTCTCAATCGTATCTATGAGGTGACACGAAGCCACTCTGCATGGCCTTGCATGGCTACATAGATATGGAGTAGAAAAAAGCAATGCAAGTCGATGCCTTGCCTTACTGCGCATCAAGAGGGCTTTCCATAGGCGTTGCGATGGGTTTTCCCACGCAACACCTATGGATTTTTAGACTGCCCCATTTCTACTTCATCAGGTCAACCTGCAGCCAAAATCTTTCCTCCCCAGAGCAGGCGTAACAAGAAGAACTATCTTTTTTTGCTACTCATTTCCTTCATCTTTCCATTTGCAGCACACATTCAAAGAGGAAAACAGCTCTCAGGATTATTTCTGTGCAGGAAAGTGCCCCGTTCTGCACCAAAACAATCCTGATTGCAATGGAAGCATCCTTGCACCATGGCACAAGGGTGCCTGCGTTGGCGCTAGGCACAAAATATTGTGCAGTCGCTGGATAATAAGACAGGAATGCACAATATCTCATAAATAAGGTGCATTCCTGCCCTTTCATATTACCAAAGGGCAGCACAGCAAAAAGACTTGCGGGGCTGCCCTACATTAATGTTTTGTAAATGAGGCCTTAGTCATTTCATTTTTTCATTTTACTTAGTCTTTATTTCGACACAAGTCACAAAAGACATTACAGAAAAACAACATTTAAAAATGACATTACATGCTTAGGTCATCTTAATGTCCTTGTAATGAACGGGAAATTCATGGATTAGCTGAACAGTAAGCTTTAGTGCAGGAGGTTCCATATCACTTTGATTAAAAAAATAAATATGCTGTTTGTTAAAATTTCATAAATCATTAAAAAGTAAGTTTACATGATTAAAAAATTAGAAAAATTTGTTAAAAGCCAGGTTAGGACACTGCTTCTACGTTTGCTTCATTTTGTCTCTGCGTATGGTCCACATTCATTTTAGGAACTTTGCAAGTGCTGTGACCATGCTGTCAGAGCAGTCAGTTTTTAGAATCCTGAGCACTACAGTTCCATTTTGAATACCTTTTTGTAGACAGATAGGTTTAATCCATGTGTGGCGCGGAGCTTTATATCCTGGACATATAAAAAGGACTACCTAGCGGCCAAAACCTGGAACTCTCTCCCCACGCACCTCCGCCTTACCCAGAACCACCTCTCCTTCAGAAAGCAGCTAAAAACCCGGCTTTTCGATAAGTAATGCACCCTCCCTCCCTCAAGCGCCTTGAGACCCTCTGGGTGAGTAGTGCGCTATATAAATTCTGGAACTTGAACTTGAACATGGGCTAGAGTTTCAGAATGGCCGGTGCAAAAGGGACATTGGTCGGGCTTGTTACTAGACCATTCGCTTGTAAATGTGTTAATGGGAAGGCTTCCTACTCTATATTGGTGAAAGAGTTTCCTGTCAGTGGGGATGGTAATCAGGTCCCAATATCGCTCGTATACTGGGATGTGTTTAAGTTCCAGGAAAGCCTTGGTCAATGATGCGTCTGTGTGCATTTGGAATTCCCTTTGGGTAATGTTAGCCCAATACAACTCTTTTAGGGCTTTCCGTGATGGAAAAACATTTTTTGATGGATTTTCCCAAAGTTGCTCCATACCCAGGACTTTATATTACGACTTTACCTGTGTAAACAATGGTATTTTCCCTCCTACGTCCATATTCCTAGTTTCTAGGAGTGCTGTGGCATAATGGGTTAGTTCAGGCGTAACCCAAAGCCTTCTCAAATATGCAACTGGCCGGAATCTAGCAATGTCCTGAAGTTTCTGACATCCCAAATCCATTTACAGCGGTGTCAGTGGTGTCGATTTGGGAAGTTTAGTTATACACCGCAAAAATTTGTTTTGGGCATTTGCCAGGTCAGAGACATCAGTGACCCCCCATAGTTCGGCCCCATATAACAATGAAGCCCTGACTTTCGTATCGTATATTTTAAGTGCTGGGGCTATCGGTTGGGTAACTGATGATTTTATTTCTCTCAAAAGGACACCTGCTAGCTGTGCGTGTTTTGCAGCGAGATAAGTCATGTGTGGTTTCCATTCCAACCTGGATCCCAGTGTAATGCCCAGATAACTAAAGCAATCTGTCTGTTCTAGACGCTCTCCATTCATATAGACTGTGCCCCTCACTTTTTTGTGTTTGTGCATTACCATAAATTTGGTTTTGGACACATTTATAATTAAGCCATGGTCCTTGCAGAAAATCTCTAAGCGGCCAATTGCTTTTTGGAGCCCAGCTTGCGTCTTAGAAATTAGCAGGGTATCGTCTGCAAACATTAACAGGGGTATGGGAGTGCCATTTTGTTTTGGTGCATCTGTATTAACCTCCCTGAAATATTCCACAACCCTGTTTATATATAGTGTAAACAGAGTTGGTGCTAAGACGCACCCTTGTCTGACTCCCCTTTCTGTATCGAATTTATCAGTGGTCTGACCATGGTTACCCCACCTAACCTGTGCGTAATTATTATTGTGGAATTTAATTAAAAGAGTGAGAAGTTCTTGTGGCATACCTTGATCATGAAGCACTCGCCACAGCCTTGATCTTGGGACTAAATCGAATGCGGATTTCAAATCGACAAAGGCTGCGTAGAGGGTGCCTTGCCCAAGGATAACCCACTTCCAATATATGTTAGAAAATCTAAAAACTTGATCCACGGTGCTCGTAAATGTGCGGAAGCCTGCCTGTAATGCAGACATGACCCCCGAATCATCAACCCAGTTCTGGATTCTATGTAGTACAAGCCTTGCCACCACCTTCTGGATACACGCGATTAGGCTAATTGGCCTGTAATTAGCAGGGTCTGCCTGGTCCCCTTTTTTGAATATTGGGATGATTTCGGCTCCCCTCCGGACGTCGGGTACCAAGGAGCCCCTGGAAATTGCATTTGCCAACTGCTCTATGTACGGCACCCAAGCCTCTCTGCAATGAATAAAAAGATCTGCCGGAATCATATCCGGACCCGGGGCTCTACCTCTCGGGATGGTACTTAGAGCGTATTCCACATCACTCCGACTAAACACTATCGGAGTGGTAGCTACATGATTAATGATAGGATCCGTACTTTCCCCTTCCGCCGGAACGGGGTTAGAAAATTGAGATTTAAAATGTGAGACCCATAGTTCTGGAGGGACGAAGTTTTGTGGCTGTTGCCTGTGGGATCCCTTGCCCCATTTCACTATGTTCCAGAATCCTATCATATTTCTTGCCTTGCATGCCTCATATAGTTCTTCCCAGTGTTTATTATCCCAGCATTTTTTTGCTTCCTGCTGAGTCACTTTGTAATGGTGCCTTGCTTCACATATTGAAAGCCTGACCTTTGATCTTACGGCCAGTGCTAGGGATTTATAGGCAATTCTACAACAT
Source organism: Lissotriton helveticus (assembly GCF_964261635.1). Classification (NCBI taxonomy): domain Eukaryota; kingdom Metazoa; phylum Chordata; class Amphibia; order Caudata; family Salamandridae; genus Lissotriton; species Lissotriton helveticus. Next base: position 217,508,522 of record NC_136060.1, on the reverse strand, counting down.
TTGCCGTACCATGATTCCTGTTTCTTTCTACTTTTTCGTGGACGATCACTTTGTCGCTTTATAAAAAATGTACTAAGATTTAAATAAAGAGTTGTGTGAATGGGAACCACCCTGGTCACAAAATCATTACTATTCATGCAACACTCTAACTCACTGGTTGCACTAGATACCATTTCTTCCATTTCAGGAATGAATTGGCAATTTACCATGCATTCAACCCATTTTAACCTTCTAGTGTCATTTGCAAGGACTATGTCATTGGGTGTGACTATATCAGAAACACCCGTTTCTAAAATAAAAAGCTGAAACTCTAAACTAAGCGGGTTGTGATCACTCTCTGTTCTTTCAACAACGTTCATGTCCCGGATGGCTGACCAATATTCCAGATTTACAAAAATGTAGTCAATCCTACTAGAACGAATGCCGTTGTTAAAAGTCAGACTTCCGTCCTTATCCCCTTTAGTTCTGCCATTTACTGCTCTTAATCCATGCTCAAGACTGAAAGTCTTGAGCTGGATTGCTGCTTGAGTTCACTTCTTTATAGGAGGTATTGTTAGTGGAGGAATTTGCCAGCTATTGTCCTCAGCCTCTGTGAGGTCGATATCAAATTGGTCCAGCGGTTCGAAGGAGCAGTTAAAATCACCACCTATCATTATGTTTGCTTCTCCCCTGTATAATTTTTGACACTGTCTCAGTTGTTTGACAGTCTCGTGGGTTTTCCTCCCGCGATTCCTCTTGCATAAACATTGAGTACTATTAGATCCCCAAACTCAGATGAATGAAACTTGACAATTAAAATGTCCTTAGAGTTGGAATCTAAGCACGTCGTGGTGTACCTTGCATCCTGTTTGACCCAGGTGGTCAGGCCCCCCATTGGCCTTCCTCTTTGTGAATGCGTCGCAGGTATAGAAAGATTAAGATAGCCCAGGCGATGGTGGGTTTCCATTGCCCATGTTTCCTGCATGATGATTATACTGTAATTATCGATAAAGTCTAACCAGTCATGGGATTGTATTTTGTTCTTGAGACCAGCTATATTCCAGGATAGCAGATGGTAGCCGACCTGGTCATTTACCGGATCCCTAGGGGCCAGATCATTTTGTACTTGTACTTCCCTAAAAGTATCTGGACTCAGAGTTATTTTGTCCAATTCATTGGAGATATTTCTTTGTAAGCCGATTTTCCGTCCTATATCTGCTTCCGCTGACTGCCCCAAAATCTTCGTTTTATCACGATAGGGCTTAAGGCCGGATAATGTCCTATCTTTCACCATTGATAACCCTCTTCCCGCTATAGGAGGGTATATTCTAGTCGTAGTTTGAAATTCCACGTGGGTTCCCCCTGATAGTATTGTTTTTGGAACAGTATTCAGGCTGATGGATTTACTGTATACTAAATCACTATGATTGTGACTAGATGTGAGTTCTTGCTTCAATGGTAGGTTTGGTGTGGAATACAAAGTAATGTCATCTGAAACCCCAAAGACTGATTCGTCATAATTAGTGGCAGGGAGTGGGCTAACCTTACCCATACCCCACCAAAACTGTTGGCTTCAGTCGCAGTCATCCATTCCATTGAAGACATCAAATCTATTGGATATCTCCAGAGGAGTAAAGGGCCTCAGATGGTCCATCCTTCGATTAAAGTTTGTATTTGCACTAGAGGGTACAATATTCCACCCATATGGATCTGATGCCGGCATTTGATATTGAGTATGTGCCAAATGTCCGCTATTAAATGGGGCTGGAAAGAAGGTATGAATATTCGATTGTCTACTCATGTTATGTGGGGCAAATACCAAGGATCTCGGATAAAAGTAGGTCAGGGGGCGGGGGATGATGCTGCTGTTACCGTTCCCTGCCCGCCAGTTCAGTATGTAATTGACCGCGCCTGGATCTCTGAAATTGACTACAATAACATCTCCCTCAATAGCCTTACTTCTGCTGCCCAGCCATGGTAGTCGGCGAACGTGGACTTTGTCGCCATTAATATTGTTTGTGATTGGTCTATATAATCTCAGCCAATGCATAATTTTGTTCTTAAGCTGAGCAAATCCTTCCCTTTTATGATCTACCAGTACAGGAACCCCTGTCAAAACCACCACATACGGCACAGCTTCTGGTGGAAGCTCTGCTAATGGGCCTCTGTTCTTTGGAACCCCTGTGTTCCTTGAACCTCTCCTTTCATCATGCATTTTCCCCACGGGTACCTTTTCCTGATCTCTCGTAATGGTAGTCGTGGGTGCTGCAGCTGACTTTTTTATCTGTTTTCGGGGGGATGGTTCATTTTGTGTAGAACTTACTGTTTTGGAAAAATTTGATTTGACAGTAGCAGATTTAAATGATACTTTCGGGGTAGCAGACGTAACTATTGTAACCGGAGTTTGTGGTGGCGCTGCCGCACTCACTGAAGCCTCAGGTGCATAGTCTTTCCTCCTCATGCCCACCTCCATCTCCTCAAGACGCATCTCTATTTTCTTTAGCCTTTCAATAATTGGTAAAATGAAAGATCTTATTAGATGTTCCAAGCTGTCTAGTGAAACACTAGTATGGGTGGATTTCAGTATAAATTCTACAGGGACATCAGGAACATCGATGGATGCACTGGTACTAATGTCCATCCCAGTATGTGGAGGTACATGTTGAGTTATCAGATTTATTGGTCTGTCTTGTGCAGCCACTGGGGCCTGTTCTGCTGAAATATCACGCTTATGGGACTTACCGAAGTCTGTATGACTAATCTTAGATTTTTGAATTATCCCCTCTTTCCGTCTTCTCTTACATGGTGGGGGACCCTGAATCTTAGGCATAGATGATCTTTTTTCTTTGCCACGCTTGTTTTTATCGAGTGAACGGTTTGTTATAACCGTATCCTTGGTTTGACATTTAGAACTGGTAGGGGGGATAATACTCGGAGTCTGACCCATAGTGGCACACAATGTAGGGGAGCAGTCACGCAGCAAGAGTGGGACACTCTCTAGCAGATTAAGATCTTCAGTTTCATTAAGGATATCCCCATTAAAAAGAGAAGCTTTCTGCGAGGGATCAGTAATAGTTTTGTGTTTCATGTTTTCTATCGAACGGCGGCGCTCCGCCCTACGTTCTGCTAGTAAGGTCTCCTTTTCCAAATCATCAAGGACCTTGGTAAAATAGCTGTCCAGGGTACCCTTTGTTGGTAACCCCCCCACCTTATCAACTATAATTTTTTCAAAGCTCGTACCTGTGGCGATGGCAGACATTTTTCGTTTGTGGTGAAAGTGAAGTTGTAAAACGATGGAAGTTAAAGAAAGTAGGTCCAGCCCGGCCTAGTCGGCCCCTGACGGCCACAGACGGCCCGCCCTTTGACCGGGCTTCGTCCCGCGTGCGTCCCGCGACGCTGATGGCTCGATGCCTTTGTAGCCCCTCCTGGCGCTTGACTCGCGTCAGGGCTACGCGCCGCCGCAGAGGCTGCCGGGATTCGTGGTCCCGGAGCGGCGGCGCGGTTGGTGTGAGTGGTGTGGATGTCCTACAGCGCTCCTATGCTCGACCGGTGGACAGGAAGCCTCGTAGTGGGCTCAAATCGCGTTGCCTCCGCTGGTCCTGGTAAAAAGAAAGGTGTCCCCCGCTCCACCGAGGGCTCAATGCCTTTGTAGCCCCTCCTGGCGCTTGACTCGTGTCAGGGCTATGCGCCGCCGCAGAGGCTGCCGGGATTCGTGGTCCCGGAGCGGGGGCGCGGTTGGTGTGAGTGGTGTGGATGTCCTACAGCGCTCCTGCGCTCGACCGGTGGACAGGAAGCCTCGTAGTGGGCTCAAATCGTGTTGCCTCCGCTGGTCCTGGTAAAAAGAAAGGTGTCCCCCGCTCCACCGAGGGCTCGATGCCTTTGTAGCCCCTCCTGGCGCTTGACTCGCGTCAGGGCTACGCGCCGCCGCAGAGGCTGCCGGGATTCGTGGTCCCGGAGCGGCGGCGCAGTTGGTGTGAGTGGTGTGGATGTCCTACAGCGCTCCTGCGCTCGACCGGTGGACAGGAAGCCTCGTAGTGGGCTCAAATCGCGTTGCCTCCGCTGGTCCTGGTAAAAAGAAAGGTCTCCCCCGCTCCACCGAGGGCTCGATGCCTTTGTAGCCCCTCCTGGCGCTTGACTCGCGTCAGGGCTACGCGCCGCCGCAGAGGCTGCCGGGATTCGTGGTCCCGGAGCAGCGGCGCGGTTGGTGTGAGTGGTGTGGATGTCCTACAGCACTCCTGCGCTCGACCGGTGGACAGGAAGCCTCGTAGTGGGCTCAAATCGCGTTGCCTCCCCTGGTCCTGGTAAAAAGAGAGGCCTTAGTCGTAATAATGTCTCACTCCACTTTCAATTAGGTCAAATATGCTTTTATAACCTAATATTTTCTGAAAACAAAAAGAACAATTGATGGATGGAGTGCTGAAAATGTTAAACACTCACCCTGAGCTGCTGATCTTGGCCTAAATCCATCATTTCTTTGCTGACCATGCCAATGAGTTTGGACCCAGTTATATGCAAATCAGGCTCCACCCTGCTCCCCATGAGAACAGTCCAGCCAGAAATGCCATCCCAGGTCTTCTTTGGACCAGAAACAAGCCTCCTAGGACCGATTTCAGGGTTTAACCCCTCATCAGCCAGGATAGCTTGAACCACTGGAATGGCAAACATGGTGGATTTAGGGCTGGATCTCTAACTAGGGGCGAATGTTTGCTATTGTTCATCATTCTGCCCTTGTCACTGGATTAGGGCTATCCTGGCTGATGAGAAGGGATACCCCAAAACCGGTCCGAAAATGCTTGTGTCCAGTCCAGGGAATATCTGGCCTGGCAGTTTGGGCTGGACTGTTCCCATGGGGAGCAGGGTCAAGACTGATTTGCATATGGCGGGGTCCAAACTGGTTTGGTGTGGTGAACAAAAAACAATGGAATTAGGCCCAGATCTCTGACTAGGGGAGAGTGTTTGATATTGTTCAGCATTCTGTCCATCAATTGAAATTTTTGCATTTGTCAGCCCGAGTTGACAGGGATGCCCAGACTTAGGTCCCCTGCTTGCCATGCCATTGAATTCAAGCTGTCCTTGTTGATGATGAGTGATGCCCCAAAAACGGTCCTACGATGCTTGTTTCCGGTCCAGGGAAGAACTGGCCTGGCAGTTCGGGCTGAACTGTTCCCATGGGGAGCATGGTCAAGGCTGATTTGCATATGGCTGGATACAAACTTGTTTGGTGTGGTGAGCAAAAAAAATGTGGATTTAGGCTCAGATCTCTGAATGAGCGGCTGTTTGACATTGTTCAGCATTCTGTCCATCAATTGCTCTTTTTGCATTTGTCACCCAGAGTGGGACGGGGACACCTATACATGGGTCCTGTGCTCACCATGTCACTGGACTTGAGCTATCCTAGATGATGAAGAGTGATACTCTAAACCGGTTCTAGGATGCTTGTTTCCGGTCCAGAGAAGACCTTGCCTGGTAGTTTGTGCTGGACTGTTCCCATGGTGAGCAGGGTGCAGACTGATTTGCATATAGCATTGTCCAAACTGTTTGGCGTGGTGAGCAAAGAAACTATGGATTTAGCCCCAGTTTCAGACTGGGGGTGAGTGTTTGGTATTTTTGAGTATTCCGTTCAACAATTGTTTTTTTTTGCATTTGTTACCCAGAGTGGGACGGGGATACTCCAACATGGGTCCTGTGCTTACCACGACACTGGAGTCAAGCTATCCTGCTGATAAGGGGTGATACCCCGAAACAGGTCCTTGGATGCTTGTTTCTGGTCCAGTAAGGACCTGGCCTGGCAGATCGGGCTAGACTGTTCCCATGAGTAGCATGGCCAAGACTTCGCTGCATATGTCTGGGTCCAAACTAGTTTGGTGTGGTGATCAAAATAACAATAGGGTTTGGCCTAGAGCTCTGACTGGGAGTTAGTATCTGACACTGTTCAGCATTCCCTCGATCAAACGTTTGCATTAATATTTTAGGAGGACTGTTTCTTCATTTTTAATTCCTCTCATTTGAACAAATGGCTGTTATAAATATGGCACTGTGTCTACATGCCCCTGGGTTCAAGATGCCTGTTATTTGTAAATGCAACACTTTGAAATAGGAGAAAACGTAAATCAAATCCATCTAACATAAAGTTTTATTTTCTCCCATTTCAAAGCAGGAAAAATTGAAAGTGCAAAAAATTTGTCAATTTTATGAACATTTTTGAAGAACACTTTTCTCCACTTTATATTTCTCCCATTTAAAACAAATGGTTGTATATTTGTGTTATACATGTAACAGTGCCACATTTGGCAAAAGGTAAAAAACAGGCTCTGATTCGTCCATACACATACATTCCTTTCATATGCGCACATGTTATCACCAAACACCACTCTCTCACTGACATATATGACAGCCCTGTCATAGGACCCCCTGTCAATGTATTGTGTTCAATCCATAGTAGTTGGATGTATGGACATTTGGCTTGAAGTAAATGAAGATGGGCATAGGGCATAGGGGTGTGCAATTGACTTTGCCTTCCGTAACTCACAATAGTTATTACTAATCAGAAGTGGCTCTCAATACAGAAAAGGTTGCAGACCCCTGCTCTATTTGATTCCATTCCAAGCTGTACATAGTGATGGAAGAGATCTATGCTTCCTAGATCTCCCATTAAAGGTTTACTTGTAGTAACATTATTCATCGTACATCTTGTGCATATCTTCAAAATATGAATAGGTGAGGTAATTATTCCTACTCCTTTGAGGCAATCTCCTCCTCGATTGAGGGAATGACACCCATGTTAAGATATATGGAGGCTTGGAGTTGTCTGCGCAGAGATTTCTCCACCTGTAAAGGGCACATTATTTCTGAAGATGGGAACTTCATGAATTACTTTAACTTTTACAACTTTCTAAAGTTTGCCCAGTTTAAAAAAGTATAAATTAAGGTGTAATGTATGAGAGCCTTGTGTTACTTTTGCACAACATAAAGTGGTACAGTTATGCATGCGTGACGCAATGCTCCGAATCAGATTTATGAAGCCATGCAAAGCCAGCCTTTGTGGCTTTGAGTGGACTCATGAATCTTGAGTAAGGCGATGCAGCGCAAATCGCTGAATTGCCTTACTCTGAAATCGGCAGGCGTTCCATGGGTTTTGTGGTGGGTGTTTCAAAGCAACACCCATGGATTTTGACGCTGTCCCAGATTTACAAAATCATGCAGATCTGGGGAATCGCCAAATCCTTACTCCTCCCGAGATGAGGCCCAATGAGGAGAAATATCGTTATTGCTCCTCGTTTTTTCCTATTTCTATGTGTGCTGCATTCTGCAGCATTCTGCAGCCTCTAAGGATTGTTTCTGTGCAGGAACCCTTCCTAGAACAAAACCAATCCTGCTGACACACAAGCACCGTCACAGAAATTTTACATCACTTGCATGCTAAGAATTCCAAATACGATGGTCCTTACACACTTTTACAAGTGAAAATATAATTTCACACATTTCAACATGTAAATTATATGCTGGTAAACTAAAAATCGGCCTAAAGCAAATTGGTTAGCATACAAAATTTCTAGGCTTAACCGTTTAAAACCTTATAATATATCGGTTCCCCAGGAAATCTTTCAACTCCCACAGAAGTGACCTCTAGGAATACAGGTTTTGTTCTCTCTCCAGTGAAAATGTACTCATGAAGTACCTGGGGCGGCTCAAATACTGAAAGTTTCACAAATCTAATGGTTATAATATTGTATAACACGCTATAATCATCTACTCACGAATGGATGTGACGGTATGATAGGTTACTGCAGGACTTCAGGTTAAAAGACAAGAAATTCAGCAGTGAAAGCATGTTATTATTTAAGGCCTTTCTGCTCGTTTTTATGTCTTCATTTTAATGAGTAATTAGTTGAATATTTCATCCTTTTGCCAAGCTCAACTATGTTTATTAAGAAGATATAAATGCTATACTTAAATGTTGCTAAATATTTGTTGCATAAAGGAGACATGGCTTGAATCGATTGTCCTGCACGAGTTGACATCTTGCCGTCTTTAAGCATTAAGTGGCAGGGATTTTTTCATTTAAAGAAAAACTGAATTCCCCCTATAATACTGTTTAGTGTATATAAACCTTTTTCAAAACGTGATCTGAATATAGTTTATTTTCATCACATTATTTTCAGCTGTATACTGTATTATAAACAGTAAAATATGTATACAATAAATAAATATAATTATGCTTGCTTGGTGTTGTTAAACATGAACCAGCTTCATGTCGCTGCGAATGGTGCATTAATTATATTCTTGTTGATTGCTCATTTTATATTTTCGAAATGCGGCACATTTTTCATACTTGTATTGCACTCGTAGTATATTTTTACATTACATTAAAATGTCAACCTCTATTTTTGTGTACATATTTCTGTAATATAGTTATTTTAACAATAGCTACGTTGTTTTCAACTCATTAAATGTTGTTTACATTATAGGTCGGTATAATAGCCAGTGCCAGCACACGCTAAATGTTTTTTTTAATTTTTTTTATATTCCTTAATCTGAATTTCGGTTTCTCTCTCCCAAGTATGTTTTAGAATTGCCAGTTTTGTCAACCTATCTAGATTAACTTCTAAAAATAGTCAAGTTTCTTACTTCCTAAATTAAAAATATACTGAAATATGTGTTCATATTACCTGAAAACACTGCATTTTATGGTAGCAGGAAGCTTCCATTCAAACTTGAGTTACTATTCACAAACGTGCCAATGGCAAAGTAATGCACCTCAATCCATCAGGACAGTTTCAATGAAGCTAACCGACCACTACCTGACATTCTAAACCTTCCTCAGTTCTCACTGAAAATGTGTATGGAAGTGTAGCCAAAGTCAGAGGAGCAACAGTGCAGAGAAGACCGAACGAAAAGCAAGCAGGTGGCCGAGGGCGACAAGTGCAGTAAGGGGGTCAGACTCTGGCCAGCTCGGCTAACCTGGAATAACCCGACCCATCATCCACCTGCAGAGCTGATTTCCTTGAGCCCACGTGCCCAGAGCTTGTAGACAGAGCCTCTTGATTTGGGACAAATTCCTGGTTAGGGTTTTGCCTGTTGGGAGGCTTGTGGAAGAGCCTTGGAAGAAACTGAAGCAGTTCAAGATCTTGGACTGTGACCCTCTGGGCTTGGTTGGTCCTGTTCTCCGCCTTCACCATAAGGTTTCAGCAGCTCTGTCCCTCTCCTGGCAGCTGTGCCCACGTTCAACCCTCCCTATTTCCTTCTTCTACCACCATGCTCTATCTCTATTTTGGAGTGAGTCTAGTGTGGGAGTTCAGACAAATAAGCCTGAAAAGTACTTGAAAGAGGTACTAAGAGGTGGACATTGCAAACTTAAAGATGGGATAGACAAAGGTGAAGACAAGACTTTACAAGTCAGGATATGCTTTGACTAGTGCAATGGGGGTAATCCCTGGAGATTCACGGTGGTGGTCACCACTGGCTGTTGATCCTGCAGCGCGACGTTCAGATCTCGCATTGTCGGTCGTAGCAAGTGGTAGCTGTAGCATGAAGAGTCAGATTCACCGGAGCTCTGCGTTGCTGATTGCTGTGGACAGCAAGATCGTGGGGCGAACAAGCCTGTTCGTGAGTGCAAAAAGCCCAAAACTTCAGGTTTTCTGCCTTGGACGGCCCATCCTGCCAACACCCAGTCTTTCATATTATGTGACTGTCTGGGACAAATATAGAAAGGCCAACTGCCACTTATATCTAGTCATAGGACCCAACAGGTTGCAGGCACCAAATGGTTAGGACAAGAAAACAAGAAGATGTACACTCTCTCGCAGTGCCATTTTCAGGATTGTGATTTAAAATCTGACTTTACCATAAAGAAGACTTTAAATTACATTTTCTCAGAAATCTGCTCCCTAACAAAGTTATCACTTATTAGGGTGGTAGGGTAACCAAGTGTTATTTTTTGGGAGATGTAAGCCTCATGGTTGTAAAAAATTATTTTAGTAGTTTTTCAGTACTAGGACATATAAAACTTAAAAGTACATGTCCAACTTTTTAAATACAATGCACTTTGCCCTATGGGCTGTTTGGGGCCTGCCTTGACTTATATATTAATAAAAGAAGATTTTCAGACTTGGTGAAGGGGTTATTTTGCCAAGTCACATTAGCAGTTTAAAACTACATACAGGCTGCGAAGGCTTAAAACATGGTGTAAGGGGCCATCAAAGTAGGTGGCAAAATACGTGCGCCAGGCCCACTTAGAAGCATTTAATTTACCAGCCCTGGATATAAGGTATACCACTTTACTAGAGACATTTGAGTAATTAAATATGCCAATCAGGTGTAAGTCAATGTTACCATGTTTTAGGGAGTGAGCACAAATACTTTAGCACTGGTTTGACGTGGTAGAGTGCACAGAGTCCTAAGGCCAGCAAAATCAGCAAAACAGGAGGGAGAAGACCACCCTAAGGCTAGCAGGTTGAATAGTTGGTATTTATCACTGTCACACCCTGCCCAGCATGCATTGCCTGCTCTGCACTTTCCTTGGCTTCCCTCCTGGTTTCCCCCTTCCAAAGGTATTCCGTAACCTGTAATATAAATTGACCCCCTAGACGTTTCCGTTTCCCTCCCATGCTGTATATGTCATTATATTGCTTACCGCCTCATTGTGTGCAGCTCCTTGTTATTAAGCATCCACTTGGGCCTGGAACGCTACTTGGGCTCTGCCATTTCATGCCTGGAATATGCCTTTGACTATGCCCTGCCACACCCTTGGGTGTGGTCCTAGACCCCACCCATCTACTGCTCCATTGTTTGTCTTTCTGACTCTCAAGGAAAAAGCATATCTTTCTTGCTCCGGAAGGCAGTTCCACAGAATATCTTACCTACATGATCCTGTTCCCGGTACAGGATCTGTGACACCTTCGTATGTTCCACCTGCCCCTGCTTTAGACTCCCTCCTCTGCAAGCCTCTGCTTCAGACACCTCTGCAAAAGAAGAAAACAATTGAAATGAAGACAAGACAAGGTAAGTGCAGAGTCTTCTTTATTCAGCCATCCTCTGTCCGACGCAACTGCCAATAGCTGACAATCTTCTCTGTCTCTCTCTTTCTCATCCCAACCCCTCTACACCTGAGGCCTGTTGCCATCACAGTCTCAACTCTGTGTGTGTAGGTATCGAAGGAAATGGGCATATTGGTGGCTTTCTCCTCATTTTTGCAGACGTTTGCCTTAGTCATGTGATTGGAGCCTGACCACTTGACAATCACACCCAATAAATTCTTATTCAGCGGAGTTGGATTTTATCGAGCGCAATAATTACTCCACTAGTTCCTGGCCCACTCGCAATGAGTGCCTAAGTGTTAGACCATGAATGGTTTGTGTGTCATTTTACTCTCTTCATCTCAATTATTTCTAATCTTAGATCCTCCGTTTGCTTCATGCCTAATCTTTTCTTTTCTTATCTCCCCCCGTGAGTTCTTGATTTCAGCTTTTTCAACCTGTGTAACATCTAAATGTTGCTCACTATTTCTGCTGCTCAACCGCTCATTCAAACATTTTTATCCTCATTAAGGGAGCTCACCCTTCGGAGTTTTTCAGAATGATATTGTCTGGCTGGGGGTTTAAGGTCGTTAGCTGAAATCGGGGTTGTTCTCATCTAAAAGACCCTTACAGCTGCCATTTCTCAGTGTTAAGGCTCCTTTAAATTAGGCCTTAATTATATATTGACAAGCCTATTACTTCAGGGTGCCAGTTTGTGTACTTACAAGACTTGAGTCCTGCTGCCTACTTAAAATTAAAAAAAAACTGGAACTTACAGGAGAGTGGCTTAACATCTTTCAGACACTATAACCTAGGGTTCGGCCTCTCTAACTCCTGAGTAGTCTAGCCAAACTTTCACCTGCAAGTAAATAAGTCAACACCACATAATGAATGGGATAAGGAAAATGGAATCTGAGATAAGTAATCAAGTCACAACGTCCTTATTCAGTCCTTTCCAATAAGAGAATACACCAGATAAGATAGGTGTGCCATCTAGCAAATAAATCGTCAGAAACAGAAGGGTCAAGATAAAATATAAATGTATTTTCAAAGGAATCAGCGCATTCTCTGGGCCTAGCCAGGACATAGAGAAGACAGCACAGGGAAACTAGAATCCCACTTTCACCCAAATCCACCTACAACCACCAGTAACGAAAGCAGAATGGGAGGAACAAGAGGCAGCTGCACAGATGTCTTCTAGTGTCACCTCCATTGCCTGTGACTAAGAGATGGCCGTGACCCAAGTGAAATGGCTCAATTGCCCCTTTCGATAGAGATGACCAGTGAAGTGAGAAGCCATGGGAATGAAGTACGGAAGCTAAGAACTTACAGTGGACACAAATGTTTCAGCCCATGCCTAGCAAGAAAAAATGCAACAACATAGCATCACACTGATGAATAGTCAAGGTTCATGCCAAGGAAATCATTATCATTTGGAGAACATCAGAAAGGACACTGTCCTGAGACCAATCAAAGAAGAAGGTCACATTGGGCACAAACCCAGGGACATTTTTAAGAACCAAACAATTACAGAAACATCCTTGCATATCTCACTGAACACAGCGACACTAGTTCACACAACCTATGGACCAAAGTGATGGGCATTAAAAACAGGAACCTAAATGATGGGATCTCATAAAAACAAGAGGACAGTGGCTTGAAAGGAGCCAGTTGCATAACATCAGATGCTAGAAGCGGACCCCAAACAGGCACAGGAGCGGTCAGATAGTGGATATTGCAAGAGAACTCATTAAGAAAGTGGAAAATCAAAGGCTCACTCACCTTGTCCTTCAACAAGTTTAGAAAGGCTGAAACTGGAGTGTGAATACTTAAAGACCTATTAAAAAGCCTTCCTGAAAGAATTCTAAAAACAGGATAGAATCACAGTTCCATAGACACACCCACTGAAGGTCACATGAGAAATGGAGCGAGGCCCCATGATGTTAATTTGGCACAAAGGAGTTGGACAATATATATCGGAGGAACTGCCAATTCCTAAACGAGAATTAGAGCCTCTGTGAGCAGGATAGGAAAGCTGAGAGGAAACTCTTGTATAGGAAGAATCCACTCCCTACCCATCAATAGCTGTGGTAATAGCAAAAATCACCACATCCATTTGCAATTAGGGCACCACCTAGATGACCACCACTGCCTCTTTCCAAATCCTGGCAATACCCCAGGAATCAGAGGAAATGGCCACCTAAATGACCACCACTGCCTCTCTTCAAGTTCTGACCAATACCGAAGGAATCACAGGGAATGGTGGAAAGGCATAGAGAAGACTTGATGATCAAAGACACAGGAGAGTGTTTTACACCCTGCTGCTCAAATTTGCCACAGACCATCAATACACACCTAGACAGGGTCTCTGAATCCAGCCAGTGTTGCATTTATATTTTAGATGCTGGGAGAGATCAGTATATATACATCCAGCATGAGGCATTGAAGGGTTCACTAGCACTGAATGTTACAGGATACCAGTTCTACATGTAGTCTTATCCAAAGGGTCAAAAATATCGTTGTGGGATGGAAAATAAGAGAATGACAATAGGAGACACATCCGAACCTAAGTCCTGAAATGGCAACGAAAACAGAAGTGACAGATTTATACACCTACAACCAGATATAATCATGAGAAATGAACCTATAAAGGGGATACTCCAGATGAGTGCGTGGCTAAAAGCACAAGTGTTGTTTAGAAAAAACGGCACCTAGGTCTGCCTGGAATCGTGTGCCTATTATCAATAGGTAATTTTATGTGAAAAGGTAGGGACTGGACAGGTTGAAGAAAAAGTCATGTATGCACTGGACTTTGTAGGCACTCGACATTGCGACTTGTACTAATTGGGGTGATGGTGCATGAGTCATCAAATCACCCAGGTATGAGTAAACAGAGAACCTTTTCTTTTTTTTTAGAAGGTCCACCAAGGGAGCAGAAATGGGAGAACTATAAATTAAGAAGGAAGATCTCCCACTACAAATTGAATAAAAAGCTATTGATTGGGGTAGATGAGAATGTGCAAGTAGACATCCTCTAGTTCCAGAGAAGTCATGAATTCTCCCAGCAACACCAGCAGAGTGATGGTGCTGTAAAATGCCCACCTTGGAGTGAATTGTTGACCTGCTTAAGATTGATTGTCAATTGGAAAACAACAGTGTCCTTGTCCACTAGTAAGATATTGCAGGTACCAACGAGACCTCTTCATAAGAGATGAACAGGACAGACTGCCTGCTTGACCAGCGGTTCTTGTAGGTTTACCTTCCAAGGATAGTCCCAAAGCCAAATGGTGTTTAGAAGTGTAGTGTAGTTCCTATTATCCCAATAGGCTCTGCGCATTGGAATAATATCTTCAATAGTATAGACCTAGGGCAGAGGTTAACTAGGTCTTCTACCGACGATATTAGACTTAAAGTTTTGTGTTTGCCAGCTAGCTCAGAGTTCACTAGAAACTTTCTCGAATAGGCAAGGAGGATTTTAACCTCCCTGGATAGACAAGAAGGGATTTAGTTTCTGACAACCATAGAACATGACAACTTTGCTCTCCCCTAATCAAGAGTGTATCTCTAGAGTCGTGTGAAAACAAAAGACAACTTATTTTACTCAGTCAGTTCAGTGCATTCTTAGTTTCACCAGATTGTAGAGAAAAGGAAGAGACGGGCGTGTTCAATAAAAGATGTTATTTATTGATCAGTCTCTTTTCTCATACAAGAGAAATGAATCGCTATTATTGCAATACTTGTAGTTAAGTAAAGTGCATACAGTAAAGACAGAATTATAAAATAATACTGTAAAAGCATTGATATGGTTTCTGAGCCATATGATACTTTAAAATGGATAAAATAGATACATACATATATACATTTGACTAATCGTACTCAACTGGTCTTCTAACCACGCCTACCCCAGTGTACCTGACCTAAGCTTAATACGTGGGCGGGAGTAGATAAGTAGCAGTTTAAGTTAAGTTTGTTTTGCCAAGGGACTGACTCGAGAATTCTCTGCCAGGGGATTATTCCGTTCTGTACCTGAGATCTAGAATGGTGGAGGGCTGGTATCTCTTATCCCAGGTCTTGATATTCCAGCTGCCTGCGAGGGCTGCTTGGAAGCGCCGGAGCTGGATTTCTCAGCAGGAGAAAGGCAGAGTCTCGTTCTCAGCGCGTCAGGAAGGAGGGGCAGTGCCTGTGGGCTTCGCTCTCTGCTGGGCTCCTCGGCACGTCTCGCTGCTCCAATCTCGTCACCACCTCGTGTGTTTGCTTAAGGCAATGTCGGTAATATTTATACCTGAAAGGTGCCGAGATTGACGTAAGGATGGACATATATACGTCAATAAGGATGTCATATGAACGGGTTCGTTCGCACATTCTTTTACTGAAGTTCTCGGTGAAATCAAAACAATGGCTATGGGAATTTCCCAGGTCGCTGTAGGTTTGATTTGTTTTGAGAACTCCGTATGCCTTATCAGGGGCTGGAGGAATATCGCTTGTCTAATTAGATGGCATGCGTTATGACCTAATCAGATAACGCGCTTCTGTGCCGTGGTGTAGCTTAATCAGATAATGGTATTTGCACCGTTGGATGGCTGCTAGTTAATTATTAACCAAACCAGGGTCAGGAATAGGGGAATCGATACAGTACCTATAGGAATACATCACACCCACTCCACGTAGACTATGTCCATATTTACAAATCTAGGCATAGTCAAACCAGTAGCGTTTGTGTATACCGTACCACCCCAAAATACATTCATATGTATTCTGAAAATTGGAATTATAAAATATACGAAACACAATCATATGTACTATCACGTGTACTATATGCACAAGCAGTCTAATAATGCTAAACATATAATGCATATTTTAAATTCAGCATGAATAAAATGCGAAAACCACACATGAAATGGCTCTTAATACAGAAAAAAAAGTGCGAGACCATTTCATCACAATCATAAAGTTTTGCATGAGAGTGCTAGAGGATAGCTAATGTCTCATGACTACCTAAAATAGAAATTCAGTTCTCTAAGAATAATGTCTACTCTAAGCAGAAGATAAGTGTCCCAAAAAATCGTAAATATTTTGGAATTGGGGAAAAAAGGTTCTTGCAGTCTGAACAACTGATGAGAACATTTTTCATATCGCTTTTTTTTTTAAAGTTGAAGGCCAAATTCAGGATGTAGGGAACTCCGAGTGCCAATTTGCTCAAAGTTATTCCTGCTGCTCTGGTGAAAACATCATATCATTTAGACTGTTGAAAAAACTGTCAACAGCTTCTTGCGTAAGTTCCACTAACTCGGAAAAAGTTGTTACCATGCATTCATGAGCCTGAGCATGATTGCCTCCATTGATGTTTTTGATCAGCATAGCTGACTGAAGGTCGTACCTGATCGATGCTGCTTTCATCTTGTACTTCACTACTCCTCAATCGTAGTGGTGAAGTCTCCACAAATGCCGTCATCAGGATTGGTAGCCGCTGGGGACAGCACAATGCATGAGCCGTTACCGGACCCAACAAGGTATCTGCGTCCATTGGCACATCCGATTGTAGTGCCAGACAGGTGTCCAACACGCATTCTTCGCCGCATAGCAAGCACCTTAATACAGGCATAACACAACTTTGCCACATTGGTCTAAATGAAAGAAACCAAGTCATGTTCAGGTCCCGAAGCCGTGCTAGTCCAAGGACTTTAGTTATGCGGTCCCGGTAGCCAATGGCTAGGATCATTTCTTCCCTTGTCGCAGGTGTTTTGTCTGTGACATGGTTTGCCATAGCGAAATAACAGGATAAAAAATAGGAAGCCTGCCACTAGTCCCAAAAGGAGAGGAAGTCCGCCAAAAATTGAATGGACAAAATCTGGAAAAATACCCAGGATGGCTTTGAATGGTGTTAAAGCTCCTGAAAACACTGTCTTAAATACACATAAGACACCACTGCTATCAGAAATATGTAAGATTTCGTTCAGTATTTCTGCGAAATGTATGGGGGAATTAGTTGATAACAATGAATGAATCTCTGCCGTTGTCCTTGCAACTTGGAGATCATACGTTTCTTTTGATGACGTTAGCCTGGTCGGCGTCTGTAGGAGCACAGTCTTCATTCTGCTTAAAGTATCAATTCGAATAGAAGCAAATTTCAAATCTGGCCATAACCTTGCCTCCCTGTCTGGAGAATCGTTAGGGAACAAAACTCGTTCACAGCACATGACCTTCCTAGTCACGGTTATGAGATAAGGTTTTCCGGGCAGCAAACTACAACATCTGCGATCTACTATTAGAATGTAACTCCCGTTCGAGAGTCTCCTAAAGAATGGTTCTATTCGTGTTGCAGGTGTGCCTAGCTGGTAACATGAAAGGTTATTTGAAGTTCCTTCACAGGCTCCGTGCAAACTAATACCCTGACACAGAAGTGTACTGCTTAGTGATCTTGCACAATTATCGCCACTGAGAAACACTTTCTGGCCTTTATTACTGACACATTCGTGTGTATAGGGCAAGTTCCATATTGACTTAATGTACCCTTTACCCAACCTTTCATACTGGCCTGCCTGTATATATTTTTGGCAGAATTGAAACTGGAAAGTAGTTATCGGAATATTTATTATTCCATGTATTATCCATTCAATGACAGGTCGTTCTGACATTGCCAATGGTAATCTCTCTAGTTTTTCAATGCTCAGAATTGTATAGTCAGCACCCTTCTGTGCCAAACTGATTTGTTTATCAGTAAGGTTAAAGATATTAAATAATGACGTTGTGTTGATTAAACGCCAAGGCACATAGCCAGAACGCAGATTTTGTAACGTCCAGCCAAGCTGTACAATAGAACACAATTGGGACTGACCGTGTTGTAACATCAGCAAGTCTTGCGATATTATATCGATTGCTGAAGACACAATGCTGTCCAGAGAATATATTCTGGAGGACAGAGTCATTAACCCATTGTCCACCACAGAAAGTGATTTTTCCAAATTAATACGGTCAATCTCCTGTATTTTTTCTGCTGTCTCAATTTGAGTTACTTTCCAGACTTTGTTATAAGCTGCATATATAGAGGCCGCTATGAAACGTTTTTGACGCTGTTTGCGTGGTCCCATAATAAAATCACGCAAGTCAGCACCTTCTGTAAGTAAAGTTAGGTGTTGCTTAATTTCAGCCAGTTTGGACGTTTGTAGCCATTGAAGGCAGAGCTTGCCCACGCTGTAGGTGGTTACTATCCCTGGATGTTGTCTTTGGGAATATCTAGGGTCTGGCCTAGTCAATGTGAACCCCTGTATTTTGTTCAGGAATCTGTCTTGACAGTTATTTGTATCTGTGGGCCAGATCAACCATTTTTTCCATTCAGGATGTGTTCTGTTTTGGTTTAATATATGGTTTACGTCTATCTCAACATCTATAAAGCTATTACTGTTCACTGTTGGCTTTGGAATAGACGGTTTGTTCAAATCTTTGATTTTGGCTAAGCCAAGACAGGTAGTTTGTTGAATAGTGTCGTTCAAAAATATAATTTGTTCTGGGATCATGCAGGCTCTAAACAATGATTCTATACCTTGTACTTGCCAATCTCTTGTACCCCAAACAGTTTTTGTTTCAATATTATTGTTCCAGAAATCAAACCCAAATGTATTCATTTGCTCAAAAAATGAATCGGAATATATCAATTTTGTGTTTGTAAGCATGGTCTTCATACCTGTCTTATTTGACAATTTGAAATAAAATGTTTCTGCATTACTTGTGTTAAACCCTGAAAAGTATGAATATTTATCATAAAATGTTTTCGAGCTATCTTTTGGAGGAGTAGCACAATGTTCCCATTGGTTATAATTTAAAACATTTCTAGGTTGTGCAGATTTATGTAGATAATGGTTACCATAGTGGTTGTAGCAGAACATCTGATTATAATTAGACGAACCCTGCAAATAATCATGTTCTGTGAATTTAGCAGACATCACAAGATCAGACATCATATCATTAATACTTTCAAAGTCCCAATCATCAGAAAATGTGCTTGGTTTTACAAAGTCACTCAATGAGATCTTGAATTGGTGTGGATACTTCAGGATTTCAACCGGACCATAGATTTCATAATCAGTTTTGTCCCATGCTACACCGCCTGGTATAGGATTGGCTGTGAAGTTCACTGAAGAAAGTTCTCTTTTCTCGATGTGTGAGGATGTGTGTGGTTTAAGGACCAAGTTGATTTTCTGGCTTGCTGTGTCCATTTTAGCATATTTTCCTTCAATGAAATGTCCCAAGCATAGTACCATGATGAGCCAAAGAATGAGGATAAATGCACCGAAGGCCACCCAAAATTCAATCCATGGAGAAATCAGATAGGTTTCTTTCAGCTGTTGAAAAAGTTCCTTAGCTTTATCTTTAAAAGTTTTTGTTGATGGCTGTTTCTTAGGTTCACTCAGATCTTCAGATGAATCATCGAAGTTGATGAAGTAGCCGGATGCTGTTCTGTCAATTGTTCCAATTGCTTTTGGATTTTGCTTTGTTTCATTAGCAAAGTCTGTAGTTACATCATCATAGGTTGTTGTTTCTTGATGAAAAGCTTTGATTTGGGTTTTAAGAGGTTCAAGTTCCATTGCTTTGTTGCATAGTCCTTGTTGTTTCACTGTAGATTTTCCAAATGTGATCAGTCTTTCAGTTTGAACCTCTGTATTCGTAGCAAACATTGGTGTTCTGCTACTTCTTGGGAGTCCACTTGGCCTACTGTTTGTTATCGGCCACATGATTGTGGTTTTACCAGGTCGATGGATATGACTCGGTTCTCCTTTTTACCAGCAAGGGGCGGTAGTACTACTGATCTTGTCCCGTTGATAGACAAGACAGGAACTGCTTTTCTGTAAGAAGGCCCAAATTCCTTCTTTACCGCGATCTTTTCTCTGACCAGATCCCCGACTTTTGGAATCCAGACAGGCCTTGCTGGGACAGGTGGTTTTTCTTCAGTGGTTGTTGGCTGTTGTTTCAACTTTATGTTGCTCAGTTCTTTTCTTGTTTCATTTAAGTCCTGCAAAATAGCCAAACGATCTTTGATATCAAAGTTTTTGTTTTTAACCACTGAAGTCTGACTATCAAGATCTTGGATCATCATTCTAGTCCCGAATAATAGTTCGTACGGACTGAACCCTTTCAGAGAATTCCTTGGCAGGTTATTTAGACTACGTTGGACACTTATTAAATGTTTGACCAACCCAGCTCCCGAACCTAATACCTTTTCCGTTATAGATTGCTCTATGTTTTGGTTTTTTCTTTACACCATCCCGTATCCCTCAGGAAGGAAGTGAGAAGAGTCCCGCTATGCAATGCTCATTTGGCCATGCTTCCCCATAAGCTTGAGGGCTAAAGGGAATACATTAGTCAAAACGTAGCACGCTCCTAGCGTATATACCATTATAGACTCGCAAATCCTTTTATAACAGTCCAGACGTCAGCCGAGCGCTGGGGTCTACATTATAAGTGAAAATTAGTCTTTTTATGTTAATATAACGCTTTTTCGTGATGGGTTCTTATTGTTGTTGTTTTTCTGGAGCGAAGTGCCATGGCAATAGTCCTCCTCGCTCGCCACTGCGATCTCTATTGCAGTCTGGGCAGTTTTTTACAAAAATGTGATGATGCAGGCTCATGCCTGGCCACCAGTACACTGATTGTAATTCTTCCAGAGAATCTTTTTGCTTAAGGTGTCTGAGACCCTCACCCATATGTGCGTCTGCTATTAACAAGCCTCTCCTGTCCGTGTTTGGAATTACTCTATCCCCCACTCCAGGGATTCGAGCAAAAGGGACTGAGTTTGCATCGATTATGTATGTATAATTGAGTGGATAATTGATCGGTAGCGCTGAGCAGTCGCCTTTTGATGACGTTTTCACCGCCAGCACAGTTTCACCGTCAATGTGTTTTACTGTACGCTTTTTTGTAGCTAAGGAGGCCGGTTTAGTTGCTACCGCTGTGACTGTCTCAGCCAATGAATTCCCTGCAACATGAACGCCATCACGCTGATGACTCAGTGAATGTATCACATGAGTTTTTGGTAGTTCTTTCTTTAAAAGAACTAATTGTTCCCAAAGCGCTTTCTGCTTTATTGTGGCACCTGTGTCATCTTTGTAACCGTTTTGAATCCATTTCTGCAAATCGTTATTGTATGATTTGACGCAGTAATACGAATCGCACACAATAAGTGTCGGGAATTCGCGATCGGCATTATCTAGCGCCATTTTTAATGCCATTATTTCAGTTTGTTGTTCTGAATTATTTTCCACTGAGTGTGTTTTTGTAAGTAGAGGCCTTAATTTGCCTCCGCGCCACACTTCTTTTACAATTTCGCATGTGGCGTTGTAAGCCAGCTCTCCCCAAACTGAGGGTTGAGCATGACCGTCTGTATATATTACACAGGCGTACTGTCGTAAAGGCAGAATGTCGATTGGCAGAGGGTATTCTTTCTCATATTCTAGATATTTTAATGCTTTCATTTCTGGGTCAAAATAGTATTTTACTTTGTCTGTAGCAACAGAATTTACCCATTGTATCCATTCTGGATTTAGTGCAGTTGTCGGTAAATTACATGGTGTTGTTAATGCCTCAAAAGCTGATTCTGCTGTTCTGACTGTAACCTGTCTACCGTCTGCTTGGTATTTTTTTTTTGCTACAGCTGTTTGAACCGCATGAACAATCTTTTCCTTGGGGGGCGTGGCTTAGCAAGCCACGATGGCGGCTGTGCTCTGCTGAGGCTCCGCGGTCGGGCTAGCATCCAGCCCTGTCCCAGTGATCGCCGGGAGCCTCTACTTCCAAATTCGGCACCCGGGGTGCCCCCACATCCAGCGGCACCCCCCTGGTACGGTGCGGACCGCGCTGCCGTGCGGAATCCCCCAGTGGCGCCTCCCGCCGGAGCCGCGCGCCGAGCTGCAAAATGGCGGTCGCGGCTCCGCTCCGCTGAGACCAGCGCAACTGTATGCCTGCATCACCTGATCGGAAGCCCTGAACGGGGCGGCCGACCGACCGCCAGGGAGACCCGAGCTGTGGAACGTGGCCGGCCCCGTGTGGTGAAGACGCGACTGGGCTCCCCGCCGGAGCTCCTCGCTCGAGAGCAAGATGGCGGCCGCAGCTCCAAGGCCCCACATTGCCTGCGCCTGGTCCTAGACGGGAGTCGGACCCGACCTCCACGTCGACCCCGCCTGCCTCCAGGGCTTGACTGTACCTGCTCCGCGGCGTCGGACCCTGCAGACAACCGCGACTCCTCTGGGCGGTGAGTGCCTACTCCCCCCCCCCACCCGGGGACTCTGGCTCCGGTGCCCCAGTGGCCCCCCACACCTTCCGGGGCTCATCGGGGGACGCCTGCCCCTCCAACCCCCAGGCGGAAGGACCGAAACATCCCTGGACCCGGAGGCGACCCTCCGGACCGCACTGCCTGACTCCAACATGGCGCCTGAGGGGACCCCGGCACCGGGCTCGATGTGTGCTGCCTTGTCCCCACTTTGAGAGCGGCGGCACCCTCAGATCAGCGGCGGCCGCCAGCCACGCCGAGGACGACCTCCCGCCGCACCAGGACCCCGGGGGCCCTGCCGCTTGACATCGGTGCATTGACCACTCTGTGTACCGGACGGAGGGTCCGGACTCTGCCGCCCCCACACAGCATCACTCTGGGCGACAAGGAGCCCCTACCTGACGAGAGGGTACACATCCCAGTCCCTCTGTGCCACGCGAGCCTCACCACTGGGACCCCCTCGAACTTTCACCATCTGTCCTCTGGCCCCATCGGCTGCTACTGACGCTGGGCCGCACGCCGAGGGAGACCCGCACGCCTTTGTTGCTCTGGGACGAGGGGAAGCCGCCCCAGACCCTGAGGGGACAGGAGAGACCGGCAGATGTTAAACTGCCCCCTGACCCAGCCACGTTGACCTGCTGCGCCCAGAGCATACGACCTCACCCCATGGAACAGAGGGAATCCTCACGTGGTCAGAGTGGCCGGCCCCTGGCAACCGCAAACCTCCCCTGACGCCCCTGGTGGGGGCTCCCCGAGGAGGAGCAGACCTCGCCTTGGACCTGGAAAGGACCGAGGGAACTGACCAGCACCCGACTGCCGCCACCCGGCAACACTGCGGGGCGACGACCTATCTCCCCCGGGACACGTAACGACCAAGGGGAACCCCCCTCTCCCTCCTAGCAGCACCCATGGGGAAGCCGAGAGCCACACAGATGACGGCGGTCCCGGAAACAGCCGCCGAGAAGATGCCACAGACGAGAGCATGGACGCAAACCAACACGTCGCAAGCCGATCCTACGCTGTCAGCGAAGCTGGACCAGGTGTTGGCAGCGATAGAAATGTCTCGCCTCTCGATGGAGGAGCGATTGGGCACCCTGACTACAGACATCAGCCTAATTCGGGATGAACACCGTAAACTGGCAGACAGGGTGAAAGAGGGTGAGCGGATTGTGACCGAACTACGACCAGCGGTGAATTCGCAAGAGGCAGACATGCAGGAGATCCTGCGCCGCGTGACGACCCTGGAGGAACGAACAGTGGATTTGGAGGGGCGCTCGAGACGCTGTAACATTCGTGTCCTGGGCCTGCCGGAGGGGATTGAAAACTCGGACCCCCTGACATACATGGAATCCTGGACTAAATCGTTCACCCCGGACTGCGACCGATCGCCATTCTTCTCCATCGAGAGGGCCCACAGGGTCCCAGCCCGGGCGCCCAAACCTGGTCTTCCCCCCCGACCCATGCTGGCCAAGTTCCTACACTTCCGAGACCGGGATGCGGTGCTCCGCGCGGCCCGGACGGCGGGCCCCCTGCGGGTGGAAGACCAGCACGTCATGGTGTTCCCGGACTATGCCCGAGAGGTCCAACAGCGACGATCCACGTTTCTGGAAGTCAAAAGACGCCTCCGCGCAAACGATCTTCAATATTCCCTACTGTTCCCCGCCCGCCTCAAGGTAATCCACAAAGGGAAAGCCCTCTTCTTCGATACGGCGGCGGACGCGCAGGATTGGACTGAATTCCATTGCCCACTGATCCCTAAACCCGGACCCCAGAAGGCACGCAACAATGACTCCAGACGACCCAGGAGACGGGGCGCGAGCCGTGGGCGATCTGGACGCTCCAAGAGCCGGGCGTCCTCCCAGGCGGGCTCACCCGACCTCGCAGAAATCATACAGGAGCGGCGGGACGCCCTACGGGCGGCGACCGGACTGCACTCGTCGCCCCCGGCTTCGGACCTGGAGGGTCAGCCGCACCTATTCACTCCAGAGAAAGACCGGGACAGTGATGGAACTATGTCGGGATGTGGCCTAGTCTCTTCCCCCCTCGTGGTGACACACACATTGGACGCTGCCCTGGCCAGCCAGCCTACCACCTCTTCGTGAACACCTGAACTGTCTACTGACATATCCTTTCCGTGATTGCCTGTTGTAATGCGCGACTTCTAGAAGCCCAAACTACTATACTAGATAATTGCGAGCTCCAGCGAGCGATACACATTTCTCCTGCTAGAGCCCGACCCGCGCACAGGCCCAGCAGCGACACATGCTGCCACCCCCGCAAATTTCTGTTGGTATTCTCCCCTAGTGGGACACTAGTTTGGATATGCCACCCCCAGTGACGTATCCTCAGTATTGGGACAGTTGCCCACCCAAGGTTCTAGTTGTTGTTAATTCCCCCAGTCCCCCCCCCACGTTTAAGGAAGCTTTGCGCGCAGGAACACATACGACACGCACACATGGGCGGCACACGGGAACTGTAGCGGTGCCCCTCCCCCGACCACGTCACCCTAGAAATGGCTGTCCCCCACTCTGACGTTAGTATCCTTACACTGAATGTACGGGGCCTACACACGCCCAGCAAGCGCTACTCTGTATACTCCTACATACGGCGCATGGCGGCCAACATTACGTTCTTACAAGAGACGCACATTAACGCTACTGAACTCATTCGCCTACAGGCCAAATGGCGAGGGACCATCTGCGCCACACAATATTCAGCGTTTGCACGCGGCGCATTGGTCTGGGTGAGACCTGGTACTCCCTTCCGGGCGCTCCGGCGAGTAGTTGATAGAGAGGGCAGATATGCGCTACTGGAGGGGATTCTTGATGGGCAGGGGGTACTTCTGGGCAGCATATACGCCCCTAATACAGATCAGGACCGATTCTGGGATCACCTTACGGGCGTCCTAGCCCAGTTTACCACAGTCCCATGGGTGCTGGGAGGCGACTTTAACTGCACACTAGACCCCTCGCTGGACCGCTCACATCCTCCCCCCACGCACTCCCCGGCCCCCCGGCAGGCGGCCCTCTTCAAGGCATGGACCACACACTGGGCGCTCACGGATGTATGGCGACACTTACACCCACTGGCTCGCATCTACTCCTTCCACTCGATTCCACACAACCTTCGGGTCCGCCTGGACCGTTTCCTCTGCTCTGCTCCGATCCTCTCTAAGGTTACATCTACAGATTACCTGGGACGGATCCTCTCGGATCATGATGCCCACATAATACGGCTTACCTGGCGCCCCCCACATCCACCGGTCCCCACCTGGCGCCTCCCCAGGGACTGCCTGGCGGACCCGGTCTTTCAGGACGCGCACAAAACCTGCATACGCGACTACTTTATACGCAACGAGAACACAGCGTCTTCGATACTAGTGGAGTGGGACGCGTATAAAGTGGTGGCGAGAGGAGAATGCATCCAACAGATAGTAGGGGTACGCCGCACCTTAGAGCGATCGCTCTTAGCGACGGAACAGGCTCTAGCTGCTCTCACCAAGCGGCCTGATGACTCGGAGGAACACGCCGTACTCACGGCGGAGGCCAAAACGGAATATCAAACTGCCTGCGCTGACCTCCGTAAGTATAATTTCAGGGCTTACGCTTCTCGGGTGCACAAAGACAGAGACAAAACCGGGGCGCTTCTGGCCTGGATGGCGAAGCAGGACACCGAAATCAAGCCGATCACGGACATTCTCAACCCGGAGGGTGTACTGGTGCAATCACAAGATGAGATTCTCCTGGCATTCCAACGCCATTATGCAAGAGTGTACGAAGCCCCGGCATGCTGTACCCTGTTTACCGCGGATCAGTTTTTAGACCCTCTCACGCTGCCCACAATATCGGATTCCGACAAGCGCACATTAGACGCCAAGATAATTCCCTCTGACATCACCCAGGCGATGCGTGCCATGTCCCGAAATAAAGCACCGGGACTGGACGGCTTCCCGCTAGAATACTACGCCACATTCTCTCCCCTGGTGGTTCCCCGTCTGTCACGGATGTTCGGGGCGTCACTCCACCTGGGGAAACTACCCCAGTCGCTACGGGAATCCGTGATTGTCACCTTTCTTAAGCCCCACAGAGATCCGCTTCACATGGGGTCATACCGGCCTATCACCCTCCTGTCGGCTGATTGTAAGATACTGGGGAAGATCCTAGCTGAACGTTATGCGCGGATCATACGCCCGCTGGTCCACCCCGACCAATGCGGCTTCGTCCCCGGGAGGAATACCTCCCAGAACCTTCGCCGAGTCTTCCATATCCAAGATCAGGTACGCGACAGATTTCCCCGCGCTGCCTGCCTCATTATGGACCTGGAGAAGGCGTTTGACACCCTCACCTGGCCCTACCTGTTTTCGGTCCTGCGTCGCCTTAATCTCGGCCCGACGCTCATGGCATATACTCGCCTCCTATACACCGACCTCACTACTCGAGTTCGTATCGGGAAACGTATCTCACCAGCGTTTGCAGTCCGACGAGGCACAAGACAAGGTTGCCCCTTGTCGCCCCTCTTGTTCGCGCTAGCGGTCGAGCCGCTGGCGGTTCGACTGCGTCGGGATGGCGAGGACTGGGGAGTACCGCTTGCAGATGGGACCCACTGTGTGTCCATGTACGCGGATGATCTCCTCATATATGTCCGGGACATTGCAATGGACCTGACCCCCATAGGGGCCACATTGGCGGACTTTGCAACTGCCTCGGGTCTACAAGTCAACTGGGACAAGTCCGTGGTTTACCCCCTACACCCGGACCTACCCCCCCGAGACATCGACCTCGGACCACATAGTCTTTCATGGTCCGCGGAAGCTCCCCGATACCTTGGTGTCCGCCTATACCATTCTCCGATGGACATCCTTGAGGGCAATCACCGCGCGGTACTCGAGAGTCTGCGGCCGGCGGTCGCCTTCTGGAATAAATTACCACTGGCCCCGATTGGACGGATAGCCCTTGCTAAAATGGTGATGCTCCCCCGGCTCCTCTACCATTTCACAAACCTGCCGGTGATACCTCCCAGGTCCTTCTTTCGCGACGTTGATTCCCTCTTGGGAACTCTCATCTGGGGAGCCGGCCGCCACAGAGTCGCCCTGAAAACTCTTCAACTCCCCACAACACAGGGGGGACTCGGAGCTCCATCCTTCGAGGCATATTTCCTCGCAGCACAACTCCAGTGGCTGTCCTACTGGACAGCGGACCGTTACCCTCAGGAAACGGTTACTCCTACAGGTAGAATTACAACCCCGGAACTCACCCGTCTGCTCCTTCCGGGCACCAAGCCGCGGCGCACTTACCCCCTTCAGGTGACGATCGCGCGCCGATGTATGCTGCGGATACACCGGCTGTCCACCGCTAGGCCCCCATACTCCCCGCTGCTGCCGCTAATAGGCGGCCCCAAGCAGGAGTCCTACTTTGCGGCCCCACTACTCACCGACTGGTCCCGCTGTGGTATCACGGACCTGGAGTCACTCTTCGAGGAAGGTCAACTGAAACCGCTGGACCGCCTGATCGCGGAGTACGGGCTCTCCCCAGGCCAATTCCTTAGGTATAGACAATTACTCGACGGATACCGACCCCATTTCAATCTTCAAAATGGCGAGCCAGACACGCATCCAGTAATACATACTATTCTACACATGGGGGTGGGTCGCCACCTGGTCACATGGCTCTACAAATCCATCCGGGAACTCTCATACACCCCCCTGGCGACCCTACGAGCTGCTTGGGAAGAGGACATAGGCCGTATTTTGCATGACTCGGAGTGGACTAAAGCTCTCGAGGCCCCTAAGCGCGTCTCTAGGAACGCCCGCTTCAAAAATATTCAATATTATATATTGCACAGGGCATATCTCACCCCAGCGCGATTACAGAAGTTCTACCCCTCCACGCCTTTCCTGTGCCCCAGATGCTGTATCCCAGCTGCGAACTTCCGTCACATGTTCTGGGACTGTCCCAATCTTCGACCTTTCTGGCAAGGGGTACACAACACACTGCGGGAACTAACGGGCCTCACTACACTAGCCACCTGGGAGACTAGTGCATTAGGCATCCTCCACATCTCTAAGCGTGAACCGGTGCGACGGCGCTTCGTGTCCTTAGCGCTCCTACTAGCCAATAGATGCATAACCATGCGCTGGCGGTCCCCAGAGGGTCCCCCCATAGCACAATGGAAGGGGGCGGTTAGCAAATGGGCGGCAGCGGAGGAAGACGCTTTAAGGGAGGAAGAAACCAAGGGCGCGCGCAAACTTCCCATCTCCATGGAATGGGCCATGCTCCTTCACAGCTTCCGCCAGTCCACACAGGCTGGTGACCCGCCTGACCCCTCCCCTCCCCCCACCCAAGGAGACCAGTAGCCTTCACCTGAAGTGAGTCACCCCAGAGTCAGACCCTGATAACCCTCTACGTCCTGGGCAACCTCTTGCATGTCCGGCCATCCGTGGGCTTCTTCCCCCCCCCCCCCCCCGCCTCGACACCCGCTGCCGTCCTCCCCCTACTTAGACCCTGCTAGCGCCTGCATGCTTCCCTCCCACAGTTCTGTTACCCCCCGGTTCACTGGTTACACTGTTAAGTGCACGGTACAAATCCAGACCCAGTGCAGTTGTGGCATGAGAGTGCCCATCTGATCTTCTTCATCGCCCCTGTGGCGATACCGTCCCATTACCGCTCAACCTGCAGGGGCCTTTACGTGATTATAATGCACTGACTCGTCGAAGTCATGTTTATGTGTACCAGTTCTATGTAGCAAGAAAATGTTGCGCACATAGCTGATCGTGGCTGAATGTTGAGGCCACATCGGCGGACTGTTTATGCTATACTGAGATACTTTGCTGCAACAATAAAAACAAATTTAAATAAAAAAAAAAAAAAAAAAATGAACAATCTTTTCCTTAATGCTGAACCTTTTTTCAGCTTCTGTGTACAAATGTGATTTGTACGCTATTGGTACCTTCTCTCCCTCATTAGAGGTCAGGTATGTCAATCCGCATCTTCCTGGGATGACTCGAATCACAAGGTTGCGTGTGTTGTCATGTGTTTGTAGTTTTGTTTTAACTAACATGTCTGTTTGTAAAGATCTCAAAATTTCTGTGTGTTTTTGAGTCCAATTGATTCTTTTAAAATCTGGTTTTATTAGATCATAAAGAGGTTTAATTCTCTCTGCATAATTTATAATGTAAGTTCTTCCCAAATTTAGGAAGCCTAGAATTGATTGTAAGTTTTTCAGTGTTCTAGGTGCTTGGATTACAGTACATTTCTCTAGGAAATTGTCGGCCAGGCTTTTGCCTTCACTTGATAGTTCATATCCTAAAAACAGGACTGTTAGATGGGCAATTCTTGACTTTTTAAGGTTGAATTTGTAACCCTCTGCTGCGAACCCAAGTATTATGGTGTTCACTCTCTTCAAGTGAGTATCCAAGTCATCATCTGTTAGATAGATGTCGTCGACATAAGATAATGCCTCGTCATCATATGTTTGTAGTAATTCTGTTACTCTCGCTGAGAATAATCCTGGGCTGTTTTTGAATCCCTGGGGCAAACAACAGAAATTTTTTTGCGTGCCATTTATTGAGAACGCCGTCAAATATCTGCTCTCTGGTGCTATATTTTGACAAAAGAATCCATTAGAAATGTCTAATGTGGTTTTGTATTTTTTGCGCACTAT
Source organism: Lissotriton helveticus (assembly GCF_964261635.1). NCBI lineage: Eukaryota > Metazoa > Chordata > Amphibia > Caudata > Salamandridae > Lissotriton > Lissotriton helveticus. The sequence continues at coordinate 217,478,612 of NC_136060.1, read as the reverse complement.
GTTATTCATTAGTGCAGCACTATGCGAGTTTTGTACTGCAAATGTTTTGCAACATGAGTTAAGGTGTCTGTAGTCCAAAACTAGACGATATGAATTGTCTGGTTTGGAGACAGGAAACAAAGGGTTGTTCATTTGTGAGGTGCAAGTTTCAATCACCCCCTGGTATTCAAGTTGATCTAGGATCTCTTTTACCTGTTTTTTAGCTTCTTGCTTAATCGGGTACTGCCTCTGTGCAGTAGGTTGTGATTTTAACTGGATTTTGTGAGGAGGAGAGTCCTCATCCCATCCCACATGATTTTTATATAAGGAAGGGGCTTGAGCTACTGCCCACTTTCTTGCAAGTGTATATTTTTTATGAATTGGAATATGGTTTGAGAAGGCAGGCAAAATTATTTCTTCGCCATGTGGGCACTCCCTGACAAACTCTGGAGGCCAGTCTCGTTCAGCTAGAAGGATGTCATAGCCCTTGGAGAGATTATCCCAAAATAGACCCCTTATTTTTCTAGTCTTATCCCCCTCTATACGCAATGTTATTTCATATATTTTATGAGGTTTGCTAACTCTGGTATCTGCAGTTTCCACCTGAATGTATTCATTCGTGTCCACTGTCTCCAGATGATTCATAAGGACTTTGCGAGCTATGCTCACTTCTGCTGCGCTGTCTAGTATTGTCTGAGCCCATTCTCCGTTTTTCAGCTGTGTCCTCAGTATTCTCGGCATTGTTGATTACTTTAATACTGGCTACCTTCTTTTTTGGGAATTGTAATTTTTTATTCAGATGAGCAGGTTCTTTGTCTTTGGACTTGACGTGCTCTTCCCTGTGTTCTGATCGTCCTCTTCTTTCCGATTTCTGCGAGGAAGTCTGAAAAGATTGAGAGGGACGTGTATCAATATCTTGATATCTATCAGGTTTTTTTATATTATCCCTATTTCTAAGTTTGTATTTTTTCACAGAGGGCTCCCTTTGGGGAGACTTGCATCCTTGATCAGGAGATCTTTCTCTCCGCCGAGGAGACCTTCCTCTGGACTGGAATCTTTTTTCTTTAGGATTGGATTGCTTATTTCCATCCCAGCTCTTTTTTTGAGTGTTTAAGTTATTTTTTATAAATACCTTTTCAGGACTTTCAACTAGTTGGGGTTTCACTGGTATTCCACCCAAACTATCTCTTCCTAGTTCTTCATAGGATTTTTCTATGATTCTGGCAATTTCAGATGGTTGGTCTGCTATATTTGTCTCTTTTAACCTCTGGCGAATCGCCACATTTGCTGCTTCTCCCTTTATGTTGGCTAATAATATTGCAGAGACCTGCTTGAAATCTTTCAGTAGTTTCATACCGAGAGTTAAGGCGGGTTCTGGACCGTATTCATCTTGAATCTGTTTTAGCACATCTGGTATTACTGACATGGATGGTACACCATGTGTTTTTGTGTAAATGGAAGCAAAGACTGTTCCCCAAGTGTCACAGTCCTCCACATGTGGTGCGATTCCCATTGGAAGACAGATAGTCAGAATCCTATGTTTCTCAACAGGGGTGGTATCTGGAAACACCGCCTCTATTTGAGTGATTTTTTGTGCTAGCCAGAAAGGAATTTGTTCCCGTTTTGCGGGTACTTTACCTAGACAGGACTGTATGTTCTGTGGTGTAATTTTATTTGTGTTCCCCTGATGAGTGGTCAGCTGTGGAATTTTAATTGCTGGTAGGATTGTTGAAGTACGCATTACATATTGGACTAATTGTCTATGTATTTTTATTAATTGTTTTAGCTGTGCTAAAAGATCTGGTGCAGGCATTTCTTCAATGTCTGGATGTGGTGTGTATCCGGCTAGGACCGGCCACGTTGCTCCTGGTCTGCCTAGTGGACCGAGCCTGGTGATGTGATTATTATGTTTTAGGGCGCCATTAAACAAGAGCAGGTGCTCTTGGAATTTGAGTGGTATTTCCACCTCCTCGAAAGGAGTGTACTCATTAGGAGGTTCCTATATTTTGTAATAGTGGAAGTCCTTTGTTACAGCGTTTGCTGCTGGAAAGTTTATCCATGAATAGAATACCTCTGTCTGCCGATATTCGTGTGCCTCAATTACGAATATGACTGTACCACCTCTTGGTGTCAGTCCATTTTCTATAAGTTTTAAGGTTATAGATTTTCTTATGTTGACCGGGATGAGTATTATATCCGGGTCATTTTGCAGCAGAGTATTGTCAGCTGCTAGGAGTTCAGTTGCTAATCTAGCTGTCTCCCTTTCTTCTTCAGTTTCTGACATACTATTGTAAAGAAGATTATTTTATTTGTTTGCAGATCAGGTTTCTATGGAAACAAAGATTAGATGCACAATATTTTGGAACAGTGTATCCTTCAACGTTGAGTAAACCAAGAACCATACATAGGAGTCTCCTCCTGCGAGGTTTGGCGGATATGACCTTTCACCCACTCCAGACGTCTTTGGAGTATTATGGGAAAAAGGGTCTGTGTGAAAAAGCACGACTGAGTTACTCTAATGTCTTGCGTTAGTTTTATCGTCTATCCAAACGGTTGGGCGCCATGTAGTGTAGTTCCTATTATCCCAATAGGCTCTGCGCATTGGAATAATATCTTCAATAGTATAGACCTAGGGCAGAGGTTAACTAGGTCTTCTACCGACGATATTAGACTTAAAGTTTTGTGTTTGCCAGCTAGCTCAGAGGTCACTAGAAACTTTCTCGAATAGGCAAGGAGGATTTTAACCTCCCTGGATAGACAAGAAGGGATTTAGTTTCTGACAACCATAGAACATGACAACTTTGCTCTCCCCTAATCAAGAGTGTATCTCTAGAGTCATGTGAAAACAAAAGACAACTTATTTTACTCAGTCAGTTCAGTGCATTCTTAGTTTCACCAGATTGTAGAGAAAAGGAAGAGACGGGCGTGTTCAATAAAAGATATTATTTATTGATCAGTCTCTTTTCTCATACAAGAGAAATGAATCGCTATTATTGCAATACTTGTAGTTAAGTAAAGTGCATACAGTAAAGACAGAATTATAAAATAATACTGTAAAAGCATTGATATGGTTTCTGAGCCATATGATACTTTAAAATGGATAAAATAGATACATACATATATACATTTGACTAATCATACTCAACTGGTGCTTCTAACCACGCCTACCCCAATGTACCTGACCTAAGCTTAATACGTGGGCGGGAGTAGATAAGTAGCAGTTTAAGTTAAGTTTGTTTTGCCAAGGGACTGACTCGAGAATTCTCTGCAAGGGGTTATTCAGTTCTGTACCTGAGATCTAGAATGGTGGAGGGCTGGTATCTCTTATCCCAGGTCTTGATATTCCAGCTGCCTGCGAGGGCTGCTTGGAAGCGCCGGAGCTGGATTTCTCAGCAGGAGAAAGGCAGCGTCTCGTTCTCAGCGCGTCAGGAAGGAGGGGCAGCGCCTGTGGGCTTCGCTCTCTGCTGGGCTCCTCGGCACGTCTCGCTGCTCCAATCTCGTCACCACCTCGTGTGTTTGCTTAAGGCAATGTCGGTAATATTTATACCTGAAAGGTGCCAAGATTGACGTAAGGATGGACATATATACGTCAATAAGGATGTCATATGAACGGGTTCGTTCGCACATTCTTTTACTGAAGTTCTCGGTGAAATCAAAACAATGGCTATGGGAATTTCCCAGGTCGCTGTAGGTTTGATTTGTTTTGAGAACTCCGTATGCCTTATCAGGGGCTGGAGGAATATCGCTTGTCTAATTAGATGGCATGCGTTATGACCTAATCAGATAACGCGCTTCTGTGCCATGGTGTGGCTTAATCAGATAACGGTATTTGCACAGTTGGATGGCTGCTAGTTAATTATTAACCAAACCAGGGTCAGGAATAGGGGAATCGATACAGTACCTATAGGAATACATCACAGAAGGTGGAAGCAGAAGATCTTCAATTTATAAACCCTTTCAGATTAAGTTGAGTATTCAAAAATACAAAACAGAAGTGAACCAAATGAGTAGCAAGACCTGAATCTAGCTCTTCACTGGCAACATGACATCAAAGTAGACAGGACTATGGCAGAGACTGGGAGGGAGACACAGGGTGATGTTTGCCTTCACCCTACTTAGATAAAGACCTTCTGCAATGGAAACAAGATTTCATAAACGAACCACAAGTAAGAGGAGCAGAGTTCTGAGAATGTTCTTTTTTTTTTTGCTGAGGAATAAACAAGAGAAGAAATGTTTTTAGTGTGTAAAGGTAGCATACCTTTAGAGACTGTCAGATGGTAAAATGAGCCACAACAAAAATTCTTAACTTCCAAAACTCTAATTTAAAACTTTCAGATATCCAGTAACAACCAAGTTTACACTTCATATATGTATCGAATATGTATAAATATATATTTATGAGATATTTTCGAGAAGACTTTCAACCAAGTTCTTCATTCACCAATAGAGAATAGAACATAAACAAATATGTTAAATAACAACAGAAATGTTTTAAGTTGATAGTCATAAATGACTTCAAGGAGCAGAAACTCAAGAAAAAATTAAGCTAAGCAAACATAACAATTTTTCTATTTCAGAAGCACATTACCATTCAGTGGTCAATAACTGTCTTAAAAAATTCTGTGACTTATTTTAAATTGCAGGTTAACATAAAGAGATCCTCTGGAACACAGCTGTCCAAAATTTTTGGAGATGCATCATTTTGTGACACAGTAAGGCAGTGTAGCGAGCGAGCGAGTCTGAACAACCTAAGGGGGGTTCGAGGAAGGGGTGTTCGCCCCCCGGAAGAACATTTTGAAATACAAGTGGGCAAATGGTGTCCCTCTGTCTTTCTCCCTCCCTCTGTCTCCATTACTCTGTTGCCCTCCTCCCTCTGTCTGTCGCCCTCTGTCTCCCTCCCTCTGTCTCCCTCCCTCTGTCTCGTCCCTCTGTCTCCGTCCCTCTGTCTCTGTCCCTCTGTCTCTGTCCTTCTGTCTCCCTCCCCCGCTGTCTGCCTCCACCTCTGTCTCCCACTCTCACTGTCTCCCTCTCTCTCTGTCTCTCCCTCCCTCTGTCTCCTTCCCTCTGTCTCCCTCCCTCTGCATGTCTCTCTCCTATTCCCTCTGTCTTCCCCTGACTCCCTCCCACTGTCTCACTCTGCTTCCCTCCCTCCCTCTGTCTCCCTCTGTCTCCCTCTCTCTATGTCTCCCTCTCTCTGTCTCCCTCCCTCTTTCTCCCTCTGTCTCCCTCCCTCTTGCCTGTCTTCCTCTTGCCTGTCTCCCTCTTGCCTGTCTCCCTCTTGTCTGCCTCCCTCTTGTCTGTCTCCCTCCCTCTGTCTCCCTCCTTCTGTCTCTGTCCCTCTGTCTCCGTCCCTCTGTCTCCCCCGCCTGTCTCCCTCTGCCTGTCTCTCGCTGTCTCCCTCTCTCTCTGTCTCCCTCTCCCTCTGTCTCCGTCCCTCTGTCTCCGTCCCTCTGTCTCCATCCCTTTGTCTCTGTCCCTCTGTCTGTCTCCCTCTCTCTCTGTATCCCTCTCTCTGTCTGTCTCCCTCTGTCTGTCTCGCTCCCTCTGTCTGTCTCCCTCCCCCTGTCTGTCTCCCTCCCTCTGTCGCCCTCCTCCCTCTGTATGTCACCCTCTGCCTCCCTCTCTGTCTCCCTCCCTCTGTCCCCCTCCCTCTGTCTCCCTCCCTCTGTTTCCCTCCCTCTGTCGCCCTCCTCCCTCTGTCTGTCTCCCTCCCTCTGTCGCCCGGTGCCTCCCTTCCTCTGTCTTCCTCCCTCTGTCTTCCTCCCTCCGTTTCCCTCTGTCTGTCACCCTCTGTCACCTCACCCCAGCTTCCTGGGCGCACACACACAGCCGCACCCAAGCACTTCACATGTCTTTAAAAGACCATAGAGCAGGTGTCTAGGAATGCCTCTTAATTACCAGCAGTTCTCTGCTAAGTGCCTGCGACACACCCACCATTTGGAGGTGACACAGAACTGTGTCGAGAAACGCATTTTGGAAAGCTCTGCTCTAGAAGAATGCTGAAAAGTAGCTGAGAACTTTTACGACCTGACGACAATGAACGAGGGCTAAGGCAGGAGTCCAGGTACGTAAAGGCACAGAAACAAAAAAGCTAGTAAGTGCCCCAACAGGAAGCCTGATGGCAGGAATCCAGGAATGTGGTTACAATGATACATGGTAACACGTAAGTGTACAGGAAGGCTAACGACAAGCAAATTCCTGTGAGGCAGCACACATCCTTACAGGCTAAAGTTCGGACAGTCCTCACAGTACAGCTTCCCAGCTGTCCCCTTACATGTTTGGGTTTATTTGGATATCTGCAATGGAGCATTTGCAGTTGATGGGGGGTTTGTACATGACCTGCCGGTTCCCAGGTATGATATTCAGAACCATATCCTTTGCAGTGAATCAAAAAGTACAATTTGTGTTTTATTTGTTTTGAGTCCAATATTTCTCTACTTCAAATTCAGGTTCATTGTCTAAAATAATAGCTGGAGATTTAGGCTGAGGGACAGTTCGTGGAGTTACTGGTTTCAATTGCGAAACGTAGAACAGGGAATGAATCTTCATCTTGGAAGGTAATTCCAGTTTCATTGCGACAGCATTGATTTTCCTGAGTATGGAGAAGAAGCCTATAAATTGCAGTTGAAATTTGTGTGGCCCTTTCAGATTAATGTGTTGTGTATATAGCCATACTTGATCTCACATCCGATAGTCCGGGACTTGTGTGCAATGCTGATCTGCTTTTCATTGATACACCGATGGTGCCTGTTCCAAACTACTTTGTCTGGTTTGTTGTAAGTCCTTTATATGTTCTATATAGTTTTGAACTGCTGGAACATCAGAAGCAGAAGAGGAGGGACATAATACAAATTGGGGGCAAAAGCCATAGTTACAATGAAATGAAGAAAGTTAAGTGGAACGATGCTGTAAGTTATTATAAGCAAATTCAGCAACCCAAACACATCTGTTCAAATCCGCAGCATTGTTCTGCTCCTGACACCGTATAAATTGTTGTAAACATTTGTTTACTCGTTCTGTCTGGCCTTCAGTTTGGTGATGATAACCAGTGGACAAGAGAACATTAATTTGCAACACCCCACACAAAGATTTCCAAAACCATGAAATGAACAGTGGGACACAATAAGATACAATTTCAGATGGAAGAATATGTAATTGTACAATTGACTGTAAAACAGTATCTGCAAGTTTCCTAGAGTTATGCAGGCCCGGTAAGGGAAGAAAGTAAGCCATGTTGGGCAACAAGTTAACTACGACTAGTTTTGCTGTGTGACCCTGCTCTGTTTTCAGAAGAGCTACGATAAAATCTAGAGAAAGAATGTGCCAAGGAACTGATTGTGTGGGAAGTGGGGTCAGTAGTCCTGAGGGTGCCTGGTGTATTCTTTGCTTTGCACACAAATGCTACATCCTTAGACATACTGCTTTGCATCCAGCACAATAGTAGGCCACCAAACTTACAGCCGAACAAGCTCTGATGTTTTCTTTTCCCCTGCGTGACCTGTCAAGATTTGTGTGTGGCACCCGTGCAAAGCCTGTTGTTGTAAGGCTAAGGTTGGATGAAAACTTCTTCCCTTGAATGCAATTTATATAATTCTTGCTGTCATATTTCTGTATAATTTCTTCTGCTTCTGTTGTCCTTTGTGCTGCAACTACTTCTGCTAAAAATGTTTCCTCGGACACCATTGCTCCTGGTGTATGCTCGGTGGGTATTATAGAGGATGTTAATTTCTATGTTCTTGAATTACATACCCAAGTTGTGACAGGGTTTCGGCCACACCATGCGGTCGGCAATTTTGGAGAAAAAGTGTGCCATGGTGTATTTAAGAAATCTGAAATTTCTATATTTAGTAATCACTGTGCTACTGTGTAAGGAGCTCATCACGTAGTGTCACCAATCTTCAAAAGCTTTTTTTATCGCTAACACTTATTTCTCTTCTACAGAATAGTTTTCTTCAGCAGGACTACATTTGTGCGAGAAATAGGCTATAGGACGGAGCCTTCGAGTCACTATTTCTTTGTGAGGAAACTCCACCTACAGCTACTTGTGAAGTGTCAGTCTCCACAATAAAAAGTTGGGAAGGATCAGGATGTTGTAGCATATGAGAGTTGGTAATGACCTTTTTAACTGCTGAAAAGCTTGCTCTGCAGGCTCATTCCATTGAAAATCAACCCCTTTCTTCAGTAACTACATGGGTAGAGAAGTGGTCTATGAAGCGCTTGTAAAAATTGGCGAAATCTAGGAAACTCTGTACCTCATTCACTGATTTGAGAGATTTCCACCGTAAAAGTGCTGCAACATTTAGGACCATAACATTCACATTTATCTCATTCACAAGAAATGAGGTATTTCGTAGTTGTTGTCAATAGTTCTTTAATATTTCACATGGTTTGACAAAGAAGGTTAGTTTATCAAGATGACATAAATAAGCCATATCACAAACATCCAAAAACTCCAGCAAGACCTAATTGATAAAGAACTGAAATGCTGCTAGTGTGATACATAACCCAAAGGGCATTACTGGATATTTAACTAATCCAGACTTAGTGCAAAAAGATGTTTTCCCCTCATCACATTTCCAGACTCATAACACAGTAGAGACACCTCGTCAATCTAACTTGATAAATACTCTAGAATTCTTAATTTGGTCAAGTAGACTGGAAATAGGTGGCAAGGGGTCTTGATTCTTAAAAGTTAAGTCATTAAGGGCTCTGTAGTAAATACAGGCATGTAGTTCGCTCCCCTGCCTAAGAACTAAAAATAGAGGAGAATAGGCTGTCGAGAGTGACGACCTAAATAATCTTATCTGAAAAACATCATCTAAATATTTTCAAAAAAGGATGTTTATTTCTTTGTCAAGGCATATATTCTGCTACAAGAAATTCAAGCCCCTTGGAGGAGATCGAGTTGACAATCATGAGGCTGATGTGAAGGCAGGATAATGGGATGTACGTTGTTACAACGCATGCTTTTACCACGCATGCTTTTACAACGCTGGTTTTTCAACGCAAGTCGTTACAACGACTTGCGTTGGGGGGTGCTGGATAGTGAATAGTTTAATTTACTATTCCAACTCCAGTCCCCGTGGATAGTAGGGAAGGTGTTGGATAGTAAATTAAACTAATACCTATCCTAGAGCGCCCCCCAGCGCATTTCTTTGTAATGACTTATTTTGAAAAACCTGCGTTCTAAAGGCACTTCGTGGTAAAAGTTGCGTCGTAAAGGATGTTTCCCGGATAATGGCCTTATGTTTATCAAATACTTCTGCAAGGTCCTGATAACATGGGGGAATCTTAGGAGTAGAATCCTGAGTCAGCACAGCTACAGACTTTTTACTATCAATGTCAGAGCATTGAACCAAACAGTGTTCATTACAAAAAGTAGAAATAAATGTAATGCTACCTGTTAGATCTGGAGGTCTTTAGTCGGCAGAGGTAGGTACTAAAGTCCAAATGGGGACCCTTGCTTATAGTCAGGGTAAGGAGGATACACTCTTTAGATTACCCCTGCTCACCCCCTTGGTAGCTTGGCACGAGCAGTCAGGCAATGTGTAAAGTATTTGTACCAACACTCGGAGCAACACAGTGAAAACACCACAAATGGACTCCACAACTGTTTAGAAAAAAGAAGTATTTAATCTAAACTAAGCAAGACCAAAAAGACAAAAATCCAAAATGCACAGTTCAAGAATATGGTTTCAAAAAAGTTCTTAAGGTTGCATTAAAATAATCCACAGTTGTGTCACGTTTTAGCCACAAGTACCTTTAGATGCGACAAAAGTTCCAAGTGAAAGCTGCAGCGTTGAAAAACAAGTGATGCGTCATTCCTGAGACCCTGGGGAGGCGATGCGACAACCCCACTGGATGAAGCGTGCATGTTACGATGACTCCGGTCTGTATGGGGAGGGATGCAATACCTTGTGTGGATTCCAGTGCGCTGGTTCCATAGGAAGCATCTCGCAAAGGTACGATGCGACGATCTTCGGGACGGTGACAATTTCAGGTGCGGCAACGATGCGCAGCGTCGATCTTCTCCTCTCGCGGCCCCTCGATGCTATGGCTCTGCGACGACTCTCGCAGCGACATGATGCGGTCCGCAAGCAGGTGGTGCGATGATCTCATCCAATGACTACAGGCTCTGTGACGATAATCGCAGCAATGGTACTTTTCCCTCACCGGAGCGATGAGTTCCGCAAGCGACGGATGCGTCGGTTCTTGCAGCGGCAACAGGCGATCTCAATCTTCGCAGTAGCTGGAATTTCCTCGCACTGACGGGGATGCACTCCTTCTTGATTCCAGGATGATCTAAAGTTCAGTGGTCTGGGGTCCTGTACCTATACCCCAAAAAGTCTTAGTTCCCTTTGTGCAGGAGGGCTCTGAGCCAGTTCAAAAAAGTTCGAGCACTCTGTTTACATGACTTCTTCTTTCCTTTCACAGTGCAGAGCAGAAGCATCAGACGTCCCACAGGAGGTGGAGCCAGCATTGTGGAGGGAAAGCACGGCCCTGGAACACTTTTTTGACATGATGCCTTCTCTCCTTTCACAGTGCGGGGCAGAGACATTAGACGCACCACATGGGGTGGAGCCACCACTGTGGGGGGCAGGCACAGTCCTATTCCGGTCCCAGATGCAACTCCTCCCTCCCATCTAGATGCAGATTATTATTTTATTATTATCCGTTTTATTAAGCGCACAGCTGCCCCAGCTAAGGGGCGTCCCAGCGCTACAACATGAGGAGACGATAACAATATGGGCCAGCCAAGGAATTACCAGAAGAGACTAAGGTGATGGGAACAGAAAGGTCTTAATAGCCTTTCTGAAGGATGTCAAACTGTTAATAGCGCGGATGTGAACAGGAAGAGAATTCCATAGCTTAGGCGCAAGATATCGAAAGGCCCGACCTCCTGTCCTGGAACCGTTGCTAAATGTAGCTCTGCTGAGCGAAGGGGGCGCGACGGAACATAGTGCGAAATCAAGTAGCTCAGCGAAGCTGGGCTAGCACTTTTCAGAATCTTAAAAGAAATATTTTCAGAATCTTAAAAGAAATACAAAGTGTTTTATAGTGAATGCGTCTGTCAATGGGGAGCCAATGCAATTTACGGATAGTGCTGGAAGCTGAACAGAAACGTGGCAGACTCACCAAGGCTCTAGCCGCCGCTTTTTGAATGCGTTACATTCTTGTTATCTCTACTTTGTTTGCCCCCAGGAAAAGGGAATTTGAATAGTCCAAACGTGAAATGATGGTAGCTTGCACGATGAGTTGGCGGACCGAGGGGGCAAAGTATTTTAGAATGGGTCAGATGGAGCTATTCAGCCCAGGGATGGCCCACTCAGCCTCTGGGAGCCACTAAGCCCCTGCCACTCACAAACCAGACAGTCAATTCACAAACAGGCCAAGGCGCACAGAAAGGTCAGACAAGACAACACCAACTTTCTAAAAGTGCTGTTCTCAAACACAGGATTTACAAAACACCTTTCCTAAAGATGTGTTATTAAATTCTGAGTTCAGGGATACCAGACGTTTATGTCCTATCTTGCTCCTATGGAAAGATATTCAGGTAACCACTATACACAGCATTCCCCATGATAGCCTATGGGCAAGATAGCCTTGCAATAGTGAAAAACGAAAATGGCTGTAATTCACTACCAGAGCATGTCACCTGCACTAGTACATGCTCTACCTTTTACATACACTGCACCCTGCCCAAGTGGGTAGCTTGGACCGTCTATAAGGGTAACCGATGTGTAAAGAAAGGGAAGGGTTAGGCCTGGTCAGTGGGGACACTGACCAGGTTGACATGGCAGTTCACAGACTGCACACAGGCACTGCGGTGGCAGGCCTGAGACACCATTTTAGGGCTACTCATGTGGGTGGCACAATCAGTGCTGCAGGCCCACTAGTAGCATTTGGATCACCAGCCCTGGCACACTCAGTGCGCTTTACTAGGGACTTCTTGGTGATACAAATATGCCAATCATGGATAACCAATTCCAATAACAATTTCCTCAGGGAGCACTTGCACTTTGACACTGATCAGCAGTGACTAAGTGCCCAAAGCATCTAAACCAGCAAAAACGAAATCCAGCACAGCATAAAAAATACAGTAGGTAGAGGCAAAAATACCGGGGAAACCACGCCAAAGATGCCAGGTCTAAAAGTACGCTTTTCCCAATCTATGTCTGGATTGTGTGTCTCGAGCCAAGGAATTCCTAGAATGGCTCGCAACTGTGGTGCTTGAATCAAATACAAGTTTATTTTCTCGCTATGATTTTCCAGAATACTTACCAATGCCCAATTAGTAGCATGGGTGAAGGAACTTGACTTCAAAGCGTTTCTGTCAATAGTTTTATCTTTATCTATTTGGTCTTTCGGCACCATTGGAATGGTATAGTGTGAAGCTAATGATATATCTATACATTTTTACAGTAGCCCCTGAGGCTACCAAAAGCTGGAAACAAATCAAACCCTCATACCAAATCAAGTAAGCAGTCACTAAAAGTTACCATACTGACAGATGGAAGAGGTCTGAGCCAGAGTTTTTGAGGCAAGGCAATTTTGAAAACCCGAAACAATTGATTCTTTCTGTTGTGGGTTTCCTAGTTTCCTTAATCTCCTATTTTCTTAGGTTTCAAAAGAGAAAATGTTCCTTATTACCGAAGTATTTGCAGAGCCTTAATACTCTACATATCTGTCTGTCGTCGCTTAATGGGCTTCTCAATCTCCCAATCTGCATGGGTCCGAGTTTGTCGATTTTTTCAGCATGTCTTTTTCTCCTTGAATAATACAAGCGCAGTTTCAGACAGTCCTCTATCACGAATCAATAGTCTATATTTACCATCTGATCTCTTAGTTCACTTCAGTTCTCAGGAGGATCGACTACCTGAGCCAGAAGATCTTTCATTTCATCTCAGAGCCCCCTCTAAAATACAGTAATCCTATTGTTTTCTGGCCAGCCTCTTCAGCCAACAAATTGCTAAATATGGTTATATCTGTCATGAGATCCTTACTTACCTGTCATAGATTAAGGAGCTCTGTAGTACATTTTTTAGGATCCCCCAAAAAGCGTTCAGGTGGAGCTATAGTAATAGTGGAAGGAGTAGGTCCATGAATTACTGGGGCATTAGCTCCCTGACTCGAGCCAGCAACAGAAAATGCAGTAAAAATGTTTCCTGGAGTCTTTCCCCCTTGATTTATACCCTGAATACTGGGATCCGCAGTGGCTGCTTAAGGTAAGGCATCTACCATCAGTGTTAAGACTTGTGTTTCTCTTTAAATTGCCAATCACGTGCTAAATTAGTCAAAGTAATATCACATGCCTTCGATTTGCTCAGGTGAAATGTTAACATGGGCTCGTCGTCCTGCCAGGTTTTTATTAGGATATTTCCGCAGCAGCGAAAAGAGCCACAACGTAATCTCCCAACCTCTAAAACTATAAAGGAACATTTGCAGATTATCCAGTTCCCACTTCATATACGTCTCGAAAATACATGAATATATATTTATGAGAAATTTTCAAGAAGACTTTCAACGAAATTCTTTAATCACCAACGGAGAATAAAACATGAACACGTGTCAAATAACAACTAAAATGTTTTCAATTATTATTCATAAATGTCTGCTTGTTGCTTAAATAAAAAAAATACTTTTAACTCAGAGCATGCCTTTTAGGCTCTCAACATAAAGGCTTAAAGAAGCAGGAACTAAAGAAAAAATTCAGATAAGTAAATTTTTCTAGCGCAAAAGCAACCCAATTCAGTGGTCAGTAAATGTGTTAAAACACATTGGGGCAGATTTACAAGCCCCTTGCGCCACTTTTGCGCCACTTTTCCCATGTTAAAAGTGACGCAAGGGGCTTGTAAATCTGCCCCATTGTGCCCTATTTTAATTTTCAGGTTACCACAAAGGAATACTCTAGAAGAACACAGAAAAGGAGCTGAGAACAAACGCGACCTGACAACAATAACGGACAAATGCGATGGCAGGAGTCCAGGATTGTGAAGATTCCAAAACAAGAAGGCTGATAAGGGCCCCAACGGATCACTGACATAATATCGAATTCACAAATATAGAATTACCAAAATATAGAAGAAAAAATATAGAATGCAAAAATATTGAATTCCTATCTACAAACAGGTAAGTACCAAAATATTGAATCAAAAATATAGTTTTAAAAAATATACTTAGTCAAAATATCGATTTTTTTTAAATGTCTTAAAAATAATTTAAAATGAATGAAATATTAAAAATAATTAACTAAAATATACTTAAAAATAATTAAGTAACCTTAAAATTAAAAAAACATAACATTTTATTTTTCAAAACATATATAAATAATAACATAATATTAATTAAAAAAATACAATATTTTTACCGTAGGATAGCGGGAGGGTAAAATTTCCTATTACCACTCCAGTGAGTACAACAGTAGGGAAAGTGTTGGATAACGTAGGGGTACAAATTACTATTCCCACTCCAGACAGTGCAACAGTAGGGAAAGCGTTGGATAGCATAGGGGTAAAAATTACTATTCCCACTTCAGTGAGTGCAACAGTAGGGAAAGCGTTGGATAGCGTAGGGGTAAAAATTACTATTCCCACTCTAGTGAGTGCAACAGTAGGGAAAGCGTTGGATAGCGTAGGGGTAAAAATTACTATTCCCACTCCTGTGAGTGCAACAGTAGGGAAAGCGTTGGATAGCGTAGGGGTAAAAATTACTATTCCCACTCCAGTGAGTGTAACAGTAGGGAAAGCGTTGGATAGCGTAGGGGTAAAAATTACCATTCCCACTCCAAAGAGTGCAACAGTAGGGAAAGCATTGGATAGTGTAGGGGTAAAAATGACCATTTCCACTCCAGTGAGTGCAACAGTAGGGAAAACGTTGGATAGCGTAGGGGTAAAAATTACTATTCCCACTCCAGAGAGTGCAACAGTAGGGAAAGCGTTGGATAGTGTAGTGGTAAAAATAACTATTCCCACTCCAGAGAGTGCAACAGTAGGGAAAGCGTTGGATAGCGTAGGGGTGAAAATGACTATTCCCACTCCAGAGAGTGCAACAGTAGGGAAAGCGTTGGATAGCGTAGTGGAAAAAATGACTATTCCCACTCCAGAGAGTGCAACAGTAGGGAAAGCGTTGGATAGCGTAGTGGTAAAAATGACTATTCCCACTCCAGTGAGTGCAACAGTAGGGAAAGTAAATACTTCATATATTAATTAAAATATATATATATTAATACCTAAAAAAAATTACTTAAAGGTGATTACCAATTTAATATAATATATTAATTAATCAATTAAAAATACAAATACAAATTAGTTATTAAACTTCATTACCTATTAATACAAATTAATGACCAATTAACAATTAATTAATTAGCAATTGAACATTAATTAACAATTATTTCAAAATAAATACCAATACATAAATTAAAATATTTATTTAATTACAATCAAATTACTTCCCACCATATTCCCCTATAAAGCCACAATCCACTATGGAAAATAAATTAATCAAATTAACATAATGATCAATTAATCAATTAAGTAACATTAATTGCCAATTAAAATGTAACTAATTACCAATTAAAAATTAATTAACAATTAATTCTAAATAAATACCAATAAATAATTTAAATATTTAATTAATTATAATTAAATTACTTCCCACCCTATTCCCCTATAAACCCACAACCCGCTACAGAATTAAATTACGCAAAAATTAAATAACATAAAATTCATTACTAAAATAAATTATAAAATAAATATACACTTTTCACACATATACTAACATACAAAACACTTTAAGAAATTCGTTATTATTAAAAATTAGATATATTTAATACCTATATTATATACTTTGATAATTTGACTTTCTATATTTATTAAAATCGTAATTAAATGACTTACCTTAAATTAGATAGTTTTGTTGACTATATTCTGTCCATTCGATATTTTGTCCATTCTATATTTTGATTCGATATTAGTGCTATTCTATATTTTTGATTCAATATTTTGTCTGTATACCGTTACGTAAATCAGTGCTAGCTGAATATGTTTAGAACCATGGAATTTGGGCTTTATAATAACAGGCTACTGAGCATCGTTCACTTTCCAATCATGAGGCCTGTAAGCTGTCAAGACAGTGTAACGTAGAACACCGAAAGTAATGACAGATAATATGTGACCATTGACCTTCATATGTACAGAAATCTTTGACAAGAAATTTGGAAGTGTTGGAATATGTTCAAAGGGACAAATTGAGGGTGAGTATGCACTACCTCCATTTCACATTTGAAAGGATCCATAAAGAAGCATGCTCTGTTGTCATAAGCAATCAGCTTTCCAGATTGGTCAAAGTAGAATCCATTTGGACTGCTCAAGTACAATCTGTTGTGCCACCCTTAGCAGATAAAGACAGGACCTAGACTTGGAAATGAAAACTTTGTCAGGATTGCACGATTCTCAAAGTATTACACGCTTGACTGTTGGGATCATTGGTAATTTCGAAGTACAAGTTTTATCATATTGGTAGAGTTGGTGTCATCTAGTACTTGGCTGTTGCTAAGAAGGAGGTGGTCCATATTGTCCAGGAAATATGAAAATAAGCCGGGTAAATTTTCAGATTTGAAGGGTAAAATCCTCCTCTTGCTCCATGTTATATACCAGACAAAGAAGGAAAGGAAACAGTGGAGGAGGTAAAAGAAGCAGAGCTTCTATATGAGAAAGGAAGAAACTCTTTTTCAAGGTCCTAAAGAGTATTTTTTTCGGTCTTCAACAATTCCTATGAGATAAAGTTCTAATTCCAAGAATCAAGAAATAGCTACTCATCATATGTACCTTGTTAAATAGATAAAATATACAGGAAACATACACAAATTTCAGATAAAACACTGCACCTAATAACCTCTTCTTGCTGCTAATCCGTGAGAGACCAACTCAGGATAGTGGCTCTGCTAATGAGCCAACATGCCCAAACATCAGGGAGAAAAACCAAACTCTGGACCTGATACACAAATGACAGGCATGTGTGGAGTTCTCGGCCTCGACTGTGAGTCTCCTTGTATTTAAACTTACTAGTAACTTCTAGTATGTAATGCCCAGAAAATGGTAAACTTACACAAAATTGTATTTTTACCTTTGTGAATCTGGCCCAGCAAATGCAAATGGCCATGTAGAGAACATTGATTGGAGGACTGTCTGCTTTGATGGGGACCACAATGAATCTCTTTATACTCTACCCTTGCAGGGTGACAAAAATCCATCTTGTAGGAGGTGATGAATGAGGATGCTTCACAGCAACTGGCACAGGTATGATCAAGAACCTCTCAACTGACCCCAGCAGTTTAAGAATGACCGCCCCATCTCACTACTCCCATTGCCTGCCACAGTTCTTGCGAAGGCCAATCTACATCAGCTCATTGAACACCTGAAGAGAAGCAACCTGCTTGGCACCTCTTAATCTATTTTCTGCACCAACCACAGCTGCTAGACCGCTCTGATTGTCGCCACTGAAGACATTCGTGCCCTCCTCAACCAGGGGGAATCCGCGGCATAAATCCTGCTAGAACTCTCTGCAGAGTTTAATACTGTACCCCACCACACACTCACCAAGAAACTTCACCATATTGAGATCCAGGGAGACAACCTCAGATGGATTGCAACCTTGCTCATTGGACAAACTCAGAGAATCCACCACCCACCCTTAGCTTAACCATCTGTGGCATCCCTCAAGGTTCATCCCTCAGCCCCACCCTCTTCAGCATGTGTATAACACCCTTGGCTGACATCGTCAAATCCCATAACCTAAACATCATATCCTATGCCAATGACACCCTGTCCATCCTCTAACTCAAGCACTAACTTCCACAACTGCATAACGATAGACGCCGACTGGATGAAGACCAACTGTCTGAAGCTCAACACTGACAAGACCAAAGTGCTTATCCTTGAAAACAACGCTTCCCTGTGGAACAACACCTGGTGGCCCACCAAACTCAGACCTAGTCCCACATTTACAGACCACGCCAACAACCTCAGCATCATCCTACCTCAGGAAACTCAAGTGTCTCCCCGTCCAAAAAAGATGCCAATACAAGATACTGCACACATGTCTACAAAGTCATCCATGACCAGGGACGAGCATAGGACAACCATCATGTGAATTTCCACCAATCACTCCAGTGACCTTGACTCCACATCCTTTTTTTATTTTTATTTTGGAATTTTACAAAATTCCATAAAAAGTAATATATGCAATGCATGGTAAAATACAGTTAAAAGCAACTATACATTTTAAAAAGTAAGCACCCCAATTAAAGTCTTAACAGTCGACACCATGAACAGTCATCGTGTACCTAAATCAGAGACACTGAAACAAAATGTAAATCAGAAAATACACATTGAATTTTTAGGTGCATCTGACAAAAAACTAGCAACAGAACGACACAAAATCATCTTCCAATACCTGCAAAAACATTAAAACAGGACGTACTTGTTTAAAAGGGTAAAGATTCCTAAAATGAAGCATAACACAAGTTATTTGTGGCTTTACATAAAATCCACAAAACATAATAAAATGAAGTGTATCTTTCTCAGATACTTAATCACAGCTGCATGTTCTAGAACTCTTACCCTTACTTGTATCCCTTTGAAACGTTAAAAGCCAATGTAAGTGGTTCAGGCTAAACCCTGTCACCAAGAAGTGATGATTAGGTAATAAGATAGGGTTCCATCATTGGGACTGTCTTTAATAATTAATAGGCAGAAGCTGAAGGTTTTAATAATTCTAAACCATCTCTATTAAGGTAGAAATCTTAAATAAATGCCTTCTGTGTTGTGCATTTACTATTTGCTCAGGGCTCTCAAAGATCTCTGGCCGACACAGAGTGAAAAAGGTTTGCGTATACTTGAGGCAGATAATTTTACAGGCATAATCAAGAAATAAACAGTCCCTAAGGATAGTCCTATTTAGCTGTGTCCCTGGCCGTGACCTAGCACAAATCCATCTCAGTAACGGTTGGAGAGCTAAGGATTTCTCTAAATACAGTGTGCCTAATTTATGAAAAGTGACGCATTGATGCGTGAAAACAGCAATGCGTCACTTTTCATTGTGCCCTCCTTGCGACATGCTGGATGCGTCATATTTACAGTATGACGCATCAGGTTACAAGGACTTACAGATACATCAGTATTTCTGATGTATCTGTAGGCGCAAAAATGACGCATTGCTAAGGAAGTCACAAAAGTGACGCAACTTCAGCAATGGTCATTTCACATGGACAAGTCCCATTTCAAATGTGCCTGCGTCAGTCATATGCCTGCTGTAAGGCACCCGTGAGATATTGACGCATTTGCGTCCTAGAAGTGGCACAGTGAAATCCCATAAATTTCACTGCATCATTTCTACGAGGCTTACTTGCGTTGGAACGCCTACCGTGCATACAACATACCTGGCGCAGGTATAATGTTGCGCAGGGGTTAACAAAGTGTCACATCTAAATAGAGGCATCACTTTGTAAATATGACGCAACATGGTGCATTTTTTACGCAGCTAGTGCGTCACAAAAAGTGACGCACCAGCGGCGCAAAAGTGACGCAAGGGCTCATAAGCCCCTGTGCCCCTAGCTTTTGACAAAAGATAGAAGCAGGGATGCATTGTGGCACATCCTAAAGGCTTCTAAGATAGTTATGTTTGGCTGTCTGCAGAGTGGGCCCTCCCGTATAGCCCCATATATTGCTGCCATAAGTTACAGCAGATATGCAATTAGCTTTACAAATATTCAAGAAAGCCAGAAGTGGATTCTTGTGCAGTCTCCTGCCAATGTTAGAAACAGCCGTTGCAGACCGAGTAAACATATGACCAATCTTGGAAAGTAAAGGAAGCCAGGACTGGGTGTAATTAAATTGTACAACGAGGAACGTTACCCGGCACATGTCCCTGAGCATAAATTGTTTTAGTTCTAGATAGCCCTGGCTCTATAAACATCACAAAGAACTTACTAAAGTTCGTTGTTAAGCCCACAATGTTGACAAAAGACACAAAGGAATCTACTAACTTTTGTAGGCCCACTCTTGTTCTAGATAACAAAGCAGCATCATTTGCATAGAGTATAACGGGAAGGTGTCAATTACTTGCCCTAACAGCTGTTCAAGTCTGTTAATGTATAACGTAAATAAAAATGGAGCAAGAATGAACCCTATGCTTAAACTTAAAATGATTTGTGCATGTTCTATCCAAATTGGAAGTGCACAACAACTGACATATTGTTTTACAAATCTCAAAGAAAAGTTACAATATTGGGATCCACACCAGAGTTAAAAGCATAGCCCTCAATTTCATTTGATTGACTCTATCAAAGCTTTCCTCAAATCCATAAATGCCATATATAGGGGTCGATTCCGATCTGGTAAAAAGCGCTCCGAATTGCGGTTCGGACCGTTTTTCCCCGTACGAATCGTACCCGTAGGCGTCCCCATACGAATCAGCAAGTACGATCACAATCTACAGCGTCACTCCGTACGGCTCGTAAAAAACGCCGTACGAATCGAAAGTCCATACGAATTGCAGTCGGCTGACGCTCGACGTTACGTCCGAACGTAAAAAGAGCGCGTCTCCCGAACCAGGAAGTACGATTCGTGTAGAACACACTCCGTACGGCTCTTTTTCTCCGAGAGCTCAAAACTACCGTAAAACCACACTCCTGCACGAACCGCACCACGGTACGCGACAAGCAGAACATGAACGCCATCGTCCGTCTCATCCCGATCCTGTACGGCCACCACCTCGTACTTAGAAACCGACGACGGCGCAGAAGGTGAGTACAACGAAGTCCAACATACCTGTACGTGTTGCCAGACGTGCACATCTTGATTGTACGACTGTAATGTCTGGGTACGTTGGTCCACACACTCCCGCACTTCACCAGTGTAATACGGAGACGTACCGCACCTACGTCATCGAAGTATGTCACCGCACTTCACCTGTGTAATACGTGCCACATGTACGTCATCCAGCTCGGGGTACGG
This sequence comes from Lissotriton helveticus, assembly GCF_964261635.1. NCBI lineage: Eukaryota > Metazoa > Chordata > Amphibia > Caudata > Salamandridae > Lissotriton > Lissotriton helveticus. The sequence goes on along the minus strand of NC_136060.1, from coordinate 217,457,616 downwards.
TACGTCACCGCAAAACACCAGTGTAATACGGAGACGTGCCGCACCTACGTCATCGAAGTACGTCACCGCACTCCACCAGTGTAATACGTGCCGCATGTACGTCATCCATCTCAGGGTACGGTACGTCATCCAGCTCGGGGAACGGTACATCACTGCACAACACCAGTGTAATACGGAGACGTGCCGCACCTACGTCAGCGAAGTACATCACCGCACAACACCAGTGTAATACGGAGACGTGCCGCACCTACATCATCGAAGTACGTCACCGCAATCCACCAGTGTAATACGTGCCGCATTTACGTCATCCAGCTCAGGGTACGGTACGTCATCGAGCGCGGGGTACAGTACGTCACCGCACAACACCAGTGTAATACGGAGACGTGCCGCACCTACGTCAGCGAAGTACGTCGCCGCACAACACCAGTGTAATACGGAGACGTGCAGCACCTACGTCATCGAAGTATGTCACCGCACTCCACCAGTGTAATACGTGCCGCATGTATGTCATCCAGCTTGGGGTACGGTACGTCATCGAGCTCGGGGTACGGTACGTCACCGCACAACACCAGTGTAATACGGAGACGTGCCGCACCTACGTCAGCGAAGTACGTCACCGCACTTCACCAGTGTAATAGACGTGTGGGACATACGTCTGCTATGTCATTGTAAGTGTAAGTATCTGAGTGTGTGTGTGTACAACACCCCCACCACTGCCCACCAGTGCCCAGCATCAGAGTGTGTGTGTGGACAACACCCCAACCAGTGCCCACCAGTGCCCAGCATCAGAGTGTGTGTGTGGCTGAGACCCCCACCACTGCCCACCAGTGCCCAGCATCAGAGTGTGTGTGTTGACAACACCCCCACCACTGCCCACCAGTGCCCAGCATCAGAGTGTGTGTGTGGCTGAGACCCCCACCACTGCCCACCAGTGCCCGGCATCAGAGTGTGTGTGTGGCTGAGACCCCCACCACTGCCCACCAGTGCCCAGCATCAGAGTGTGTGTGTGGCTGAGACCCCCACCAGTGCCCACCAGTGCCCAGCATCAGAGTGTGTGTGTGGACAACACCCGCACCACTGCCCACCAGTGCCCAGCATCAGAGTGTGTGTGTGGCTGAGACCCCCACCACTGCCCACCAGTGCCCAGCATCAGAGTGTGTGTGTGGACAACACCCCCACCAGTGCCCACCAGTGCCCAGCATCAGAGTGTGTGTGTGGCTGAGACCCCCACCACTGCCCACCAGTGCCCAGCATCAGAGTGTGTGTGTGGACAACACCCCCACCAGTGCCCACCAGTGCCCAGCATCAGAGTGTGTGTGTGGCTGAGACCCCCACCACTGCCCACCAGTGCCCAGCATCAGAGTGTGTGTGTGGACAACACCCCCACCACTGCCCACCAGTGCCCAGCATCAGAGTGTGTGTGTGGCTGAGACCCCCACCACGGCCCACCAGTGCCCAGCATCAGAGTGTGTGTGTGGACAACACCCCCACCACTGCCCACCAGTGCCCAGCATCAGAGTGTGTGTGTGGACAACACCCCCACCACTGCCCACCAGTGCCCAGCATCAGAGTGTGTGTGTGGCTGAGACCCCCACCACTGCCCACCAGTGCCCAGCATCAGAGTGTGTGTGTGGACAACACCCCCACCACTGCCCACCAGTGCCCAGCATCAGAGTGTATGTGTGGCTGAGACCCCCACCACTGCCCACCATTGCCCAACATCAGAGTGTGTGTGTGGACAACACCCCCACCACTGCCCACCAGTGCCCAGCATCAGAGTGTGTGTGTGGACAACACCCCCACCACTTCCCACCAGTGCCCAGCATCAGAGTGTGTGTGTGGCTGAGACCCCCACCACTGCCCACCAGTGCCCAGCATCAGAGTGTGTGTGTTGACAACACCCCCACCACTGCCCACCAGTGCCCAGCATCAGAGTGTGTGTGTGGCTGAGACCCCCACCACTGCCCACCAGTGCCCGGCATCAGAGTGTGTGTGTGGCTGAGACCCCCACCACTGCCCACCAGTGCCCAGCATCAGAGTGTGTGTGTGGCTGAGACCCCCACCAGTGCCCACCAGTGCCCAGCATCAGAGTGTGTGTGTGGACAACACCCGCACCACTGCCCACCAGTGCCCAGCATCAGAGTGTGTGTGTGGCTGAGACCCCCACCACTGCCCACCAGTGCCCAGCATCAGAGTGTGTGTGTGGACAACACCCCCACCAGTGCCCACCAGTGCCCAGCATCAGAGTGTGTGTGTGGCTGAGACCCCCACCACTGCCCACCAGTGCCCAGCATCAGAGTGTGTGTGTGGACAACACCCCCACCAGTGCCCACCAGTGCCCAGCATCAGAGTGTGTGTGTGGCTGAGACCCCCACCACTGCCCACCAGTGCCCAGCATCAGAGTGTGTGTGTGGACAACACCCCCACCACTGCCCACCAGTGCCCAGCATCAGAGTGTGTGTGTGGCTGAGACCCCCACCACGGCCCACCAGTGCCCAGCATCAGAGTGTGTGTGTGGACAACACCCCCACCACTGCCCACCAGTGCCCAGCATCAGAGTGTGTGTGTGGACAACACCCCCACCACTGCCCACCAGTGCCCAGCATCAGAGTGTGTGTGTGGCTGAGACCCCCACCACTGCCCACCAGTGCCCAGCATCAGAGTGTGTGTGTGGACAACACCCCCACCACTGCCCACCAGTGCCCAGCATCAGAGTGTATGTGTGGCTGAGACCCCCACCACTGCCCACCATTGCCCAACATCAGAGTGTGTGTGTGGACAACACCCCCACCACTGCCCACCAGTGCCCAGCATCAGAGTGTGTGTGTGGACAACACCCCCACCACTTCCCACCAGTGCCCAGCATCAGAGTGTGTGTGTGGCTGAGACCCCCACCAGTGCCCACCAGTGCCCAGCATCAGAGTGTGTGTGTGGACAACACTCCCACCACTGCCCACCAGTGCCCAGCATCAGAGTGTGTGTGTGGACAACACCCCCACCAGTGCCCAGCCCTCACATCATAAACATACCATTGTTAACCACATTACCATCAGGAGAATGACACAGGTCAACATAACTATATTTGAACATCACACCAGCTCCCAGGCACACAGCAGACACAGACATTATCACACAAACTAAAGTTCAGAAAAAGAAAAGATTTGCTTTTTTCAGCTGGTTCAAAATAGAAATCCAAATAAGTGTCTTTGCTCATTTAAGGCCAATGGCCAGTCCAAAAAAGTCTGAGCAACAGTTTGAGCCTCCATGGGTGTGAACACACCCAAACTTGCCTGCACATGGCTTTTAATCCGCTGTGGAAACTATGGGGGCACCATCTGTGGAATCCCCCGGCACCGCATGGACAGGAGAGGGAAGGACAGGTGGAGTGGGTGCAGGTGTAGTAGATTCATCCACACTGGTTGGTGCATCGCCGAAAGTAGCCTCAAAAACCTGGCTGCATACCTCAGCCAGTGTGGAAAAACTACCACCTGACCCCGGGGACACATTGGGGGTGGAGGTAGAGGGCTGTGAGTCTGTTCTCCTGGGTGTGTGGATGTGTGTGTGAGGTGTCTCCCCTCTCCCTGTGGGTGTGCCTACATCCCCTTGAGATTGGGTGCGTGGAGCTTTGAGCTTCTTATGGTGTGTGTGTGTGCTGGGTGTGTCTGACCTGTGGCGTGTGCGTGTATGCTGTGTAGGTATGTGAGAGGCAGAGGTGGATGGGTCCGAAGGATGGGGTGTACAGAGCTGCCGTCAGTGTTGACTCTATGGAAGCCACACTCCGACGTAGATCAGACATGGCTGATGACATGCCCTCCATGAATGACACCAACTGTGTAATCAGTTGTGTATGTCCATGGAGGACAGTCAGCATGGATGTCTGACCTACTGCTATCTGCCGGAGTAGGTCCACAGTCTCAGCACTGAGGGCAGCAGGGGACACAGGGGCAGGGGCTGCGGTGCCGGGAACAAAGGAGACACGGGGGCTAGCACGGACCCTAGGGAGACTAACGACTGGGAGGGTGGAGATGGTACTGGAGGAGGGGCGGCCAGACAAAGATGAAGAAGTGACCATTGCTGCGTATTCCCCCTCCTCCTGAGAGTCTGACTCGGAGTCGTCGGCATTGTAAGATGTGTCAGTCACATGTCGTCCGGCCTGCAGACTCTCCTCACCCTCCGTGCCACTGCCTCCCTCTGACTCCTCAAAGCAGGTGGCACTGTCGCTGGGTCCCTCTGCCTGGTCCGCGCCTGTGTCTCCTCCAGATTCAGATGATGATGCTGTGGGCAAGGAGAAGAATAAAAACATATCAGTCACCTGTACACATCAGACATATCAGCTACAAATCATTAGGGCTCATTTCTAAACATGGCATGCATCATGAGTCACATGACACTGAACTCTGCACAATGATAAGTCTAGTTTTGGCCAATTGTGAGAGACACAACGCTCAATGTATACTAGGATACAAGCAACAGGCAAGGCAAAAACTTGTATGAGAGACACAATGAAGATCCACTGCCTGACAACAGGATAGCTGATGATGCATCACATGCTCATTTACCCACCCTGCCACCCAAACCCAGACCTGGACATGTTTGATTTGCTTAGACCTTGTGCCACATGGGAAAAGTCCTGCCTGAACTGAAATGTGATGCCATCCTTGGACCTGAACCAAGTGTAACAAGACCTCACACTGGCATCACAGCTGTTGACACCCAAGGCCTCATTGTGTGGCTGACCATCATTATTAGTTAGAAACAACATTCTACTTATTTGGCGAATATGCACACACGCACTGCCAAATGTGAGTATGCATAAGCCCAAAATGTTGCACATGAACATTGTGCACCTGTAGCCAACACATGACAATTCTAAAGAGTACCATGGACAAAGGCCACTGAGGCTGACTCGTGCAGAAAACACATGTTGACACTCAGGATCCGTGCCAAAATATTAAGAATGGCAGACACAGTGCACATGTGGTGCTACATGTAATGTGCCAACAGGTGTCACAGACCCCCCTCCAACATGATGATGTGCAAAGGAATATGCATACTGAGACATTGCACCATAGGAGTACATGTGAAAAACAAACATCAGCCAAAGCGCAGGGCTAATGTGGAGTAGGGCAAGGCATGTAAAGTAGCAGCTGCAGAAACTGGGAAATTCTAATGCCAATGCATGGAGTGCCTGTCTGACCACACCACTCAAGCTATGGGAGTGTTACCATGCCTTTGAGCACTGCAGGGAGCATGTGACACATATGACAACAGACAGACATGTATCTACCCCCTTCTTGCTGCTGTCCCTCATGCAACTGCCTATGGAGGTCTGGGAACACCACTTCCAGGACCCGGAGCATGTGGGGGGTGAGGTGGCGGGTGCCGCCATGCCGGCGTGGAGCTTCCATTCCCAGCTGTACTCTGGCGATGCGGCGGGTCCAGCACCGGATGTCCTGCCACCTCTTCTTGATGTTTCTGAGCCTCCTGCGAGGCCCCCCTCACTCCTGACAGCCCTGGCGATGTCCACCCAGATTTCACCCTTCTCTTAGGCAGATACCTGTCACAAATGTAAAGTAAAAGAGCATCAGTACACCTGGTCCATGTTCTAAAGACACACATATGTCCACAAAAGGCTTGATGACAACAGGGCATCGTAGGCTCCACACATTAGCATCATTGTCCAGGAGTATGTGGCCTGTGAGCAAACACTACTGCATTACATGCCATTGAAAGGCTACATATGACATGACGGGTGCTAAACACTCTTAGAGCATGGCACTCACAGAGCAATGCATGCTACAGCTGGATGCACTGCAGCACGTGACACGCTGTCACACACCCCACTACAACAAAGAACCCTCTTGAAACAACACTGTACCCCCTGGCACTCCCTCCTAACAACATTGCATCTATACATTATACATACACAGTGGCTAAAATGTCACACACACAACAGGTGCACATTCCAAGGTATTGCACACATCACTCACCTGATCCCCTGGTCTCCCATACAGCTTGCTGTAGTTTGGCAGGAGGGCATCCAGCAGGGCCTTGTTCTCAGCATCAGTGAATGCAGGTGCCCTCTCCATGCTCAGCTAATCAGGGTCCAGAGGATTCAGAGACAGCAGCTGTGGTTACCACACCAATGTTGTGCAGGCAAGTGCCCTCCCACAGCCACATGCTGCCTTATATCTGTGCTGCAGAGGGTCTGTGAGTCCAAGGAGTAGTGTGTGATAGGCCACCATAGTTAGCATCCTATGTTCCATCTAATCACATCACACATAAGGCCATTACACACATATGCATGGTTTGAAAACTGAGCCTAAGCTGAACAACAACATTTGCAACATTGTATACTTTTGCCCAACTGAATTTACTAGAACACCTGTAGGAGGCTCAAAAAACTCTGTATCCATGACAACCTGGTTGCATTTTGATCTGTACACTGTTCCCCTAGATGTTGCCTATGTATTCATTCAAATACCCACACAAGTACGGTGACATTGCCTTTGCTCATGCAACCCATTCAATGGTGTAACGAGTCGTACACGCGCATGTACCATTGGGGTATGCTTGGCTCGCGTATGGCTGAAATGCAATAGGGAAACGAGTCGTACACACGCACGTAACATTGGGGTACGCTTGGCTCGCGTATGGCTGAAATGCAATAGGGAAACGAGGCGTACACACGCACGTACAATTGGGGTACGCTTGGCTCGCGTATGGCAGTAATGCTATAGGGAAACGAGGCGAACACATGCACGTACCATTGGGGTACGCTTGGCTCTCATATGGCTGAAATGCAATAGGGAAACCGAGGCGTACACACGCACGTACCATTGGGCTACGCTTGGCTCGCGTATGGCAGTAATGCTATAGGGAAACGAGGCGAACACATGCACGTACCATTGGGGTACGCTTGGCTCGCGTATGGCTGAAATGCAATAGGGAAACGAGGCGTACACACGCCCGTACCATTGGGGTACGCTTGGCTCGCGTATGGCAGTAATGCTATAGGGAAACGAGGCGAACACACGCACGTACCATTGGGGTACGCTTGGCTCGCGTATGGCTGAAATGCAATAGGGAAACGAGGCGTACACACGTATGTACCATTGGGGTACGCTTGGCTCGCGTATGGCTAAAATGCAATAGGGAAACGAGGCGTACACACGCACGTACCATTGGGGTACGCTTGGCTCGCGTATGGCAGTAATGCTATAGGGAAACGAGGTGAACACACGCACGTACTATTGGGGTACGTCTGGCTCGCGTATGGCAGTAATGCTATAGGGAAACGAGGTGAACACACGCACGTACCATTGGGATACAATTGGCTCGCGTTTGGCTGAAATGCAATAGGGAAACGAGGCGAACACACGCACGTACCATTGGGGTAGAGTGCGTCAGACATGCTCAAGTGAACGATTGTGTAGGCTGCATCCCTGTCCTCCTCCATGTCACCATTGGGAGAGTGACTCCAGGAAATCACATAGCATGGATGTAGTGTACACTCTTGTCAAGGATGTGGATGCATACATCAGCATGGCATCCATACATCAGCATGCCCCAGGTGTGGCAGACATAGAAGAAGCACAGGGACTGTGACCTTGTGCCTCAGTTGATGTGTGAAGAGCTGGCGACACATGTCATCAACCATATTGCACATGTGCATCACATGCATTCAAAACTTCACACCGGAGTAACGTCTGCAACATATTGTGATGCACATCAACACTGGAATGGCACACCATTCAGTACAGGGAACTGGCACATGATGACAGCAACATGCCCACTGTCACAGAGGTGTAATAGCCGCACAGCATGACCCTGTGTGACCACGTCATGTGTGTGCCATGTGCAACATTGTGCATGCTGTTTGCATATGAAATCAACAGGTCAGTATCATAATACTCACCTTTGAATATCCCCATGTGTCATCCTGGATATGGCAATTTCCGCTCAGCAGTACACTTGTGTGTCGGTAGGCATGTCCTGCGGCTCAGCATGTGTTGTTGGCGTTGTGTGTGCCATGATGACGTTGTCTGAGTACTCAGACGTCACCTCTGCGTGCACACGTCAGGTACTCTTTATTCACAACACAAGCGCTGGTCCCGTATGAGTTTAAATTACGCAATTTTGCCCCAAAATCATAGTACGTTCACTTCTGACCATTTCACTTGGATTGTCTGATTCCGGACGGTGCCAATATGGATGTCCGTTTCAAAGGCTGTGAGGAATGCAAACGACTCATGTTGGTGACTGACCCTCACCGTTGGTGTCTCCACTGTTTTCACGTCAAGCACAACAACAAGAGCTGCTCCGACTGTAGGGAACACACATATGAATCCAGGTGTGATTGGACCCACAAGCCGCTCAGACTCCAGCAGTTGGCCCTGCACCACTATAGCTCATGGTCTGGACATAGGACGAGTGCCTGGGCGTGGGTGTTGAGACATCATAGCCCCTGAATTTGACATCAATCCTCCAGGGCTGAGTCGTCAGGCATCCCAAATAAGTCAAAGATATGTCATCGCACTTCTGAATCACCACAATGCACGTGCAATGCTGCATGGGATTCGGGTGACACCGCCCACGCGGCTCTGTCAGATTAGCAGCCGTCGTAGCCTGCACCACGACCTCTGGGCCCTGTCCTGCATGTGAGGCAGGAGGAGTAAGTGCACTTCCACATGTCCATGATGTCCCGCACCCCACCAATGGCCTACGCGGCGGCTTCTGGCCCAGCGGACCCATCTGGGGGCACGAGCGCGTCTGGTGAATTGCCCCTGACGCCATTCCTCGCTTTGTCCATGACACAGGCGGCGCATACGTCCCGGAACCGCTGGGACAGACAGGATCTGAATGGTCATCCTGGTCCTCGCTGGCTCACCTCACAACCTCACTGGCAACTGTCCCCCAGGTGTCAGCCTTGGCGCCGTTCTCGGGTGGTGCTGTCTCCGATACCACACACTGTACGGCTCCAGCGTGGAAAGTGTGCAGCAGAACACCGCTATTAATGGTGCATGGGGAGTTAAACTTCAATGAGCCGGGCACAGCTCATTACAATGCATGTTAATGAGTATTGGGAGGGTCATGAAGACCCACTGGCACGTGAGTGTCAGTCCCAAAACAACAGGACAGGTGGACTGGGGGATGCGAGTGGTCTGGACACCTAGCCTGACACTGGTGATGTCTCTACTCCACACATGTTATTGGATGAGCGGGAAACGTACAGTGTAGTGTTTAGGTGGCCGGCTGGAGCCTTGCCCCTTCATCTCCCCGTTGCCGCCGTGAGGAGCAACCTCCTCACTGAGGTCCTTCAACTCCACTCACGCTGCGCTGAGCCTCTGCAGGCCTATCTTGAGGAATGTACTGTATCTATATTGGCCAGCATGTACAGGCACGCAGCATGTTTGGGTATAGATAGCCACGTTGTCAGACGCCCACACCCCTCCCTGGACTGACCATGTTTCCTGTCCTCCCACCCCACCCCAGAGAGCATGGGCATCCAGTCCTTCAAATCACAGACCACATTCCCGTTAGCTCCGCTGTAGAGGGTATCCAAGAGGTATGAGCACTAAGGAAACATGTCATCATCCTCCCAGAGTCTGGGAGTGGGGTCTTCCAACATCACATGCCTCTTTGTCCGCTACCCACACTCTCTGTGGGACATGGCTGTGTAACTGCTGGCAGAGTGTGCGTTGTAGTTACGGGCAATACTTGGCCACGCCCTTGTAGGATGCCAATCAGTGACACTGTCTTTGTTCCGGTGTGGCCTGGATAGGCCCGACTCACTGGGCAGATCGATGTCATCCAGGGAGGCAAATTTGTCCCAAGCTAGTTATGTATTCAAAGTCGGGAATATGCTACTAACTACTGTTCCTTACTGATATTTTGTTACAAAAGGTAAGTAACTAGTCCATACAGTTCAGTACATCTGCTGTAGGAGCATCTATGTTGTGTCCTTGGAGTGATGACCTGGTTTCTAATGTACGCACACCATGCAACGTGTGTTAATTACCCACCCATATGTGTGATGGCATCACAGACTATTTGTCACAAATCAAAGATTCATGCAGTATGATGATGGTCATGTAATAGTTAGGGAAAGTACACACCGCAACATGACTAAGGCAGAACTGTGCAAAAGAAGGCACATGTGGTGTGTGTGTGTATTGCTGTCAGCTGTCTGGATGTGCAGACAACCTCCTACTGACATTCACATGACGTGTGTCACTGACATGATACATTGTCAATGCTCACTAAGACCTTTCCATCAGATCATTTGTATGCTTGTCATATCCACTCCACTCCACACACCACAGGTCTTTTACTTTTCACGGAGGAGTGGCTGGGAGGTGGCACATGTTACATCAGTGTGTATCCCACGCCACACTCCAAATTGTCTAGATATTTTGTAGCACTGTTGCTTGTGCCATGTACAGTGTTATTGTCTTAGTCAGACAGTTGAAGACATTTTCGATAAATTGTGTATTGCAGGGCACCCCCTCTGGGAAGGCCGTTGCCTGACTTGGAAGCCATGAGGGAGCGCAATTGCATCCATCGTTATCGCTTCAACAGACAGATGATCAAGGACCTGACAGACAGGCTGGAGGCTCACCTACAACCACGCCACAGGTATCCAACTGCGCTGACACCCAAGGTAAAGGTGATGGCAGCCCTCCATTTCTTTGCCACAGGTACGTTCCAATTCACCATAGCTGATGTGGGAGGGATGTCTCAGACAATGTTTAGCCGGGTATTGGGCGATGTATTGGCAGCAATGTTGCTGCACATAGATGAATTCATTACATTCCCTACTCCAGAAGAGTTGACAGATGTCAAGGGGGAATTCTATGCCCTGGGCCGCATGCCACATGTAATTGGTGCAATTGATGGTACACATGTTACTCTGGTGCCACCACAGGCTCAGGAGCAAGCGTATCGCAACAGGAAACACTACCACTCGATAAATGCCCTGGTGGTGTGTCTTGCCAACATGATTATCCCACATGTCTGTGCACGTTTTCCAGATCATGCCACGATGCTTTCATCATGAGGCGTAGCAGGGTACCACAGATGATGCTGCAGCTGCACAACCACCGGGCATGTCTTGTTGGTGAGTATACCCTGTCAGCTATGTATGTCAGTATGTCACAACTTCACGATCTGCATCATATTACACACTCATTTCCATGATGTCAATTTGCAGGAGACGCTGGATATCCAAACATGCCGTGGCTAATGACTCCACTACGCAACCCCAGGACAGCTACAGACCAGCGGTACAACAATGCTCATGGGAAGACCAGGCAGGTGATCGAGCGAACTTTTGGACTCCTGAAGAGCCGGTTCAGGTGCCTGGACAAGACAGGCGGAGCCCTCCAATACAGCCCACGCAAGGTGTGTGACATCTTCACCATGTGCTGCATGCTACACAACATGGCAGTGGAGAAGGCCGTTCCACTCTACCTTGATCCTGATGAGCTGGAACATCCGCCCGTTGAGGAAGAAGACCTTGCCCAAGATGCCAGCGACGAGGAGGGTGAAGATGATATCCGGAGTCACCTAATCCGCAACTTCTTTTCATAATGGTGAGTCATAGCAGCTGTAATGTGAAAAATGTACTATAGAGTTGCATGGGTAGCATGCTGTGTATGCAACAGACTGTATGCAAGGTCACTTGGATGTTTGTTGTGCAGTGTCACACAGGTGCAGATGTAATGCAACACACATACGTGCTATGTGTGTGTTTGGAATGTACAGGTGTACATCTGGATATTCAACAGGACATTGTCAAAATGACATTATACAGAACTAGACCCCTTGTGTGCCACTCTCATCCACAGCTCGCCCTGCCTGTTGTCCGTTGGGGTCATCGTGGTCATCCTGCTATTGCTCATAATGATTGCAACGTCAGCCAAATCAACGGAGCATGCATGGAGATGTGGAGAAGTCAATTTGGGTAAGGACTCATATGAGGCTGTTTAGCGTTGGTATGTTTAGAAACGTGTGGTACATGTTCATGTGCATGTAGTGTGACCATGCATACATGCAACAACATTATGTTACTTATTACATGTATGCCCACTCCCATGACAGGATAGTCACCCCATCTGACTGTCATCTGTTGTAGTTTGAGACTCTGGTGAATGCATCTATGTGTGTAGACATTGACACTGCAACATTGCATATACCATGGCTTTACATTGTGTCAGAGGTCACGACCACGGACTCTGTGGGGGATTGCAGCCTCACTGTGTGCATTAGAATATGAGTGGATCCTCATCCCCAGCTTGTGGGCCAGTCCACTTTGATTACCATCAACCATGTGGTGTAGGTGTGGCCCAGTCTATGTTCCACATGTTAAGATAACTGTCCTGTGATTCTGTTTACATGGATGCATTGCCCCTTGTTGCAGTATATCATGTCACTGTCATGTCGTAACCTCAGTGCAGGTTGAAAATACAGCTACGCCAGCCTTCACAGTGAGTAGCAGTTCTGTTTAGATTCAAATGATGCCATGAATGTTTAGCATGAGAAATGACAATGTTGGGATGATGCATATGTGATTTTTTGTGTTGCACCAGTGGAGTGCGGTCATTCACATGAATCTCTAGTCCCGTGTAGCATTAGTGTGCAATGCTAGGCTCTCATTATGTGGCTTGGATCAACATCACTTGCACTTTATATTTCTTCAACCTGCATATCATGTTTAGCATAGTAATGCAAACTTGACAGATCAAAAGACTGGCTACAGAGTGCCTTCATTTCCATGTAGGTCATTAGCTTCCTCATCATATATGATACTTACAGCTGTTGTGGGTGAAGTCAAGTTAGCCTACATGGCCCTTATGGGTACCCATATTCACATACAGACATTACAGTTACCGAAAGTAGCATTGCCATATGTTTCCATTTGTTGGTAAGGTCCACCTCATCTGAGCCAGTGAAGGAGTTTTAACAACATAGATCTCATTGCATGGTAGCTCACTTGTGAGTGTTACACATGACTCTAATGGATGACAGACTGTCCTAGATTTTATGTGTCTGTGTCATAGCATCGGATCTCATGTGATAGCATGATTAGTCATCTAACATTTTCTCCAGTCAGTACACTTCACAGGTGTGACTGGTACAGTGTAGCAAATTATGTTTTTGAAGTGTCAGTGGCATGAGAATGTACTCCTAATGGTTATTTGCCTCTGTTTCAGGTCTCCCTCCCAGCAGTTCCCATCCTCTCCTTCCCTCGCCTGATCACCCTTTTGTGTCTGTCGTTTGTACTCAGACCAAGGGGCTATTTGGAGGTGGAACCCTTTGAGCATCACATACACCCCACACCATGACCACACCCAAGAATCCAAAGTTCACTAACCCGGAGAATGAGATACTCACAGATGAAGTCATCAGAGTCGAGCCACAGCTGTTTGGCGCATTGGTCAGATAGACCAGCCTGGCCGAAAAAACACACCTGTGGGAGAGGTGCAGGCCTGGATGATGCATGGGATGCTACGTCAGAGAGTTCCTCCTCCTCCTCCTCCCTCCCTGTGGCTGGTGTCGCACTTTGCCGTGATGTTGCTGGCCTTGTGACACAGGGAGGGGGCTGCATGTTGGCAGCTATCTGACGTAGCGTATGGCAAATATCCCGATGCACCATCAAGAGCTGAGCCTGACTTGCCTCCACCCGTCCATAATGTAGGTCTTGCCTGGCTATTTGCTCTGCCTGCTGTTCTTTCACCTGGTTGAGGGCCTCCGCAAGCTGGCTTACCTCCCTGGTGTCCCGCCGGTATGCCTCCAGGATGTTAGCAAGTTCAGACATACAGGGTGCTGCAGCTGACTGGTCATAATCTCGCCTCCGCCTTCCGCCACTCCCACCACCCTGACCCACACGAACACGGCCTGCGCTTGTGGGCACATCCGATCGACGGGCCCCCCGAGTGCTGCCAGGGTGGAGGTCGTCAGCAACCTCAGGGGCGCCCGACAAAGGGTGCCCTCATTTTCAGACTGGCTCTCTTGTGGATCATGGGCAGGGCTCTGACCTGTCTGCTGGGATGTGGTGGGAATGGGTCAGGTGGTTGGCTGAGATGTAGCTGGTACAGTTGCTGCAGGGGTTTGGGAACCAGAGGAGCCTGGTTGGTTGGGGTCATCCACAGTGCGTTGAGAGGCGGTGCTGTCGGTGGGGTCTGGGTCCTGCTGAGCCTGGGACTGGGATCCTTCTCCCCCCTGGTTGGGGGGGTCCACATGTTCCCCTGTGTGTGGGAGAGACAGACACTGTTAAGGCACTTTCAAGTGACATCTCGTTTAGTTATCCATTATCAGCATCACAGTTCCACAAGCTTTACATTGTTGACATTGTTCAGTTGTGTATGTAGTGGTAGTAAATTGACATGTACTCTGGGGTATTTTCATTCTTCCATTCTCTCGACAATGACTGACACAGCCATTGCTGTGTCTCGTCTTGCCGGCACAACACGTGTGAAGCATTGCTCAGGTTCACGCAACATCCAGGATACGGTGTAAATCCTTATGTCTGCGGCAAGCATGCACAGAGTTCAGATGCAGCATGTTGATGTAAGACACAGAGCAACATTGATTTGCAGGTTCTACTACTTTGTCTTTAGCTGTTCCGTGATGGCCAAACAATGCCAACACCCCTGGACCTGTACACACAAAGTTATAGATCATGCTTTTTTAAGTTGGCACTTCTTAGAGACGCATCACCTTGTCAATACACATGTCCATGTTGGTACTAAAGTGCATCCGCAATGTTCATGAGATGGGGCACGTGCATTGTTTGAGAGGCACAATGAACTGGAGCATCTGCAATGTGCATGTATGAGTTGTATGCGTATTCATATGAGTGAGTGTTTTGTTGTGGTACATGACAATTGGGACAGTGTTGCACTCCAATGCCTGTCCCCAGGGGATGAGTTTCTGTAAGGGGGGTGTATGACAGGCCATGCTAGTAGTTTGCGTGTGAATTGCAAGCGTCCATCGTTCATGATTTGGCTGCCCCCTGATGTAGCATGCTGGCATATTCGTGGTTTTGTGTTCATGCACAGGATGTGTGACCTTGTCATGGTGTTTGTAGTGATCACAGGAGGGACATGTGCTGCCTAAACCTGTGCCCATTGTGTACTACAGAGCTTTCCGAGATGTGTGTCCTGACACAGTACAGTGTTGACTGCAAATGGCGGGTGTGTTGCAGGCACTTAGTAGATGACTGCTGGTACTTAGGAGCCATCCTTAAACATTCTGCTCTATGGTGTTTGTAAGGCCTGTGCAGTGCTTGTGTGCAACTGTGTGTGTGCCTAGGAGGCTGTGTTGAGGTGACAGAGGGAGGAACACTGAGGGATGGATACAGAGGGAGGCAGGCAGACAGAGGGAGAGGGCGACTGTGGGAGAGGGCGACAGTGGGAGAGGGCGACTGAGGGAGAGGGCCACAGAGGGAGAGGGCGACTGTGGGAGAGGGCGACAGAGGGAGAGGGCTACAGAGGGAGAGGGCGACTGTGGGAGAGGGCGACAGTGGGAGAGGGCGACTGAGGGAGAGGGCAACTGTGGGAGAGGGCGACTGTGGGAGAGGGCGACAGGGATGGAGACAGGTTGTTTGTGCTTGCTCGCTTGCTACACTGCCTTACTGTGTCACAAAATATAGCATATCTGGAAGGTGTGTCGGCAACATGAAATTGTTTAGGAGCTGTGGTCTACTATCTTGTGTGATATTTCCCTATCCCTGTACATTGGGCATGGTGCCTGGGTGAGGCCCTGGGACATATGGGATGAGAACAGCCTCCTACCCTCCACCTTCCACCCTTTGTGGCTCCCACTTGCAACAAACCACTTTTATTTGTGTCCTGCTAGGACTCATGGCCACCCACCCCATGCTGCTGGGCACTGTTGTAAGTCCACCCATGTAACATGTATTTTTTGTACACTCACCAGACTCAACGGCTCCTTGTATTCCATGTACCCCCACCGGTGGCAGCAGGGCCATGACTCTCTCCTCCCAGGGATGGTATACAGGAGGTCTGCGGGGACCACCACCTCCAGTGTGGTGTGCAGAGGCATAGTCCTGGTCCATTTTCTTCTTGACCATCCGCCGCAGCTCATACCACCTGGACTGGCATTCCCCCCTCATGCGCCGGATGGGTGCAACAGCATTGACCCGGTCTACGATCCTCTCCCACAGGCATGTTTTTTCGGCCAGGCTGGTCTGTCTGACCAATGCGCCAAACAGCTGTGGCTCGACTCTGATGACTTCATCTGTGAGTATCTCATTCTCCGGGTTAGTGAACATTGGATTCTTGGGTGTGGTCATGGTGTGGGGTGTATGTGATTGAGGGGGGTGATGGTGTGTATGGATGAGGGTGTGTGGTTGTGATTGTGAAGTGGGTGGTGTGGGTGTAGATGTGATAGGGTGGATGTGTGAAGGTATGTGGCAGGAATTATTGGTGTGCTCTCTGTTTCTTCGCAAGAATGGGTATGTTGCAAAGGATGATGGGTAGTATGTGTGGACCCTTTTATTGGTCAAATAGTGGGTGTGGCTTAATTTGAATTGGTTGTGTGTGTGTTATGTGGGTTGGGTGTTAGTGTTGACCTCTGTTTGGCTGTGACCAGGACATTGAGTCTCTAGGGTGTGTAGACGGGAGACATGTCCAGTGTTGTTGTGCGACTTGTTTGCAAAGTCCTTGTGCTGGTTAGGGTGTTGGCGTTAAGTGTGCGTGTCATACTTGTGCGTGCGATTGAGAGGTACGGGCCGTTGGCGGGTGGGGGTGTTCGCGTGGGCTTGTTGGGGGGGTGTGCGTGTCGTACTTGTGCATGTGATTGAGTGGTATGGGCCGTTGGCGGGTGGGGGTGTTCACGTGGGCTTGTTGGGGGGGTGTGCGTGTCGTACTTGTGCGTGCGATTGAGTGGTACGGGCCGTTGGCTGATGGGGGTGTTCGCGTGGGCTTGTTGGGGGTGTGTGCATTTCGTACTTGTGCGTGCGATTGAGTGGTACGGGCCGTTGGCGGGTGGGGGTGTTCGCGTGGGCTTGTTGGGGGGGTGTGCATGTCGTACTTGTGTGTGCGATTGAGTGGTACGGGCCGTTGGCGGGTGGGGGTGTTCGCTTGGGCTTGTTGGGGGGGGGGTGCGTGTCGTACTTGTACGTGCGATTGAGTGGTACGGGCCGTTGGCGGGTGGGGGTGTTTGCGTGTGCTTGTTGGGGGGGTGTGCGTGTCGTACTTGTTCGTGCGATTGAGTGGTACGGGCCGTTGGCGGGTGGGGGTGTTCACGTAGGGGGGTGTGCGTGTCGTACTTGTGCGTGCGATTGAGTGGTACGGGCTGTTGGTGGGTGGGGGTGTTCGCGTGGGCTTGTTGGGGGTGTGTGCGTGTCGTACTTGTGCATGCGATTGAGTGGTACGGGCTGTTGGCGGGTGGGGGTGTTTGCGTGTGCTTGTTGGGGGGGTGTGCGTGTCGTACTTGTGCGTGCGATTGAGTGGTACGGGCCGTTGGCGGGTGATGGTGTTCGCGTGGGCTTGTTGGGGGGGGTGCGTGTCATACTTGTGCGTGCGATTGAGCGGTACGGGCCGTTGGCAGGTGGGGGTGTTCGCGTGGGCTTGTTGGGGGGTGTGCGTGTCGTACTTGTGTGTGCGATTGAGTGGTACGGGCAGTTGGCGGGTGGGGGTGTTCGCGTAGGGGGGTGTGCGTGTCATACTTGTCAAGTCAAGTCAAGTCAAGAGATTTATATAGCGCGCTACATACCCATAGGGTCTCAAGGCGCTTGAGGGGGGGTGGGGAATTACTTGTCGAATATCCAAGTTATAAGTTGCTTTCTGAATGCTAGGTGGTTCTGAGTGAGGCGAAGGTGAGTAGGGAGAGAGTTCCAGGTTTTAGCTGCCAGGTAGGAGAAGGATCTGCCTCCCATGGTGGTTCTGTTGATGCGAGGTACAGTGGCAAAAGCTTGGTTGGAGGATCGTAGCTGACGGGAGGGGGTGTAGAAGGATAGTCGTGTGTTGAGGCATTCAGGTCCAAGTTCGTAAAGTGCTTTGTGTGCGTGTGTTAGGAGGCGGAAAGTAATCCTCTTATTTACGGGGAGCCAGTGGAGGTTTTTCAGGTGATCAGAGATGTGTTCTTTACGCGGGATGTCTAGTATGAGCCTGGCTGAAGCGTTCTGGATGCGTTGGAGTTTTTTCTGGAGTTTTGCGGTGGTACCGGCGTAGAGGGTGTTTCCGTAGTCCAGGCGGCTAGTGACCAGTGCGTGGGTGACCGTTTTTCTAGTTTCGGTGGGGATCCAGCGGAATGTTTTTTTGAGCATGCGAAGAATGTTGAAACAAGATGATGAAACGGCGTTGACTTGTCTGGTCATCGAGAGTGAGGAGTCCAGGATGACGCCCAGGTTCCGTGCGTGGTCTGTCGGGATGGGTGCTTTTCCAAGGGCCTCTGGCCACCAAGAGTCGTCCCAGGCGGAGGGGAAGGTGCCTAAGATGAGGACTTCTGTTTTGTCGGAGTTCAGTTTCAGACGGCTGTGCTTCATCCACTCGGCTACTTCTTTCATTCCTTCGTGTAAGTTGGTTTTGGCGGTGTTAGGGTCTTTGGTGAGTGAGAGGATCAATTGAGTGTCGTCAGCGTAGGAGATAATGTCGAGGTTGTGTTGGCGAACAATGGTAGCAAGGGGGCTCATGTAAACATTGAAGAGGGTGGGGCTGAGAGAAGATCCTTGTGGCACGCCACAAATGACTTCAGTGGCCTCTGACTTGAATGGTGGGAGGCGGACTCTCTGGGTTCTTCCGGTGAGGAACGAGGTGATCCATTCCAGTGCTTTTCCTTGGATTCCGACGTTACTGAGGCGATGTAGAAGGGTGCTGTGGCAGACTGTGTCGAAGGCAGCGGAGAGATCGAGGAGGATGAGGGCGACTGTGTCTCCGTTGTCCAGTAGAGTTCGAATGTCGTCAGTTGCAGCGATGAGTGCGGTCTCAGTGCTGTGTTTGGCTCGGAAGCCGGACTGTGAGGAGTCAAGG
The DNA here is from genome assembly GCF_964261635.1 of Lissotriton helveticus. NCBI lineage: Eukaryota > Metazoa > Chordata > Amphibia > Caudata > Salamandridae > Lissotriton > Lissotriton helveticus. The sequence continues at coordinate 217,438,618 of NC_136060.1, read as the reverse complement.
GATTTGTTGCTTTCGAGGAAGGCGGCGAGTTGGTTGTTGACAGCTTTCTCTATGACTTTGGCCGGGAATGGAAGAAGTGAGATGGGGCGGTAGTTTTTGAGTTCGGTGGGGTCAGCTGTGGGTTTTTTCAGAAGGGCGCTGAGTTCTGCGTGTTTCCAGCTTTCTGGGAAGGTGGCGGAGTTGAGGGAGCAGTTGATGACATCTCGGAGGTGTGGTGCTATGGTGGAGTCTGCTTTGTTGAAGATGTGATGAGGGCATGGGTCAGTTGGGGATCCTGAGTGGATGGAGTTCATCAGGCGGATGGTGTCCTCAGTGGAGATTGGGTTCCAGTCGTTGAGAATGTTCAGGGGGGGTGAAGGTCCTGCAGAAGGTTGGGTGGGTTGGTCTCCGGGTCGGTTGTCGAAGCTGTTGTGGATGTCCGCGATTTTGTTGTGGAAGAAAGCAGCTAGGGAGTCGCAAAGGGCTTGGGAAGGGGTGATGTCGTTGGAGTTGGCTGATGGGTTGGTGAATTCTTTGACGATGTTGAATAGTTCCTTGCTGTTGTGGGCGTTGTTGTTTAGTCGGTCTTTGAATGCGGCTTTCTTGGCAGATCGGATTAGTTGGTGGTGTATGCGGATAGCGTTTTTGAAGGCGTCCCTGGTGCTGGAGTTTGGGTCTTTTTTCCAGGCCTTCTCGAGGGAGCGACAGAGTTTCTTTGATTTCTTAAGATCATCGTTGAACCAGGAGGCGTTTTTGCTGCCTTGTTTGCTTTGACGTTTTTTCAGTGGGGCTAGGATGTGGGCGCTGTTGGATATCCATTGGGTGAGGTTAGTGGCTGCTTGTGCGTGCGATTGAGTGGTACAGGCCGCTGGCGGGTGTGGGTGCTCGCGATTGCTTGTTGGGGGGGTGCGTGTCGTACTTGTGCGTGCGATTGAGTGGTACGGGCCGTTGGCGGGTGGGGGTGTTCGCGTGGGCTTGTTAGGGGGGTGTGCGTGTCGTACTTGTGCTTGCGTTTGAGTGGTACGGGCGGTTGTCGGCTGGGGGTGTTCGCGTGGGCTTGTTGGGGGGTGTGCGTGTCGTACTTGTGCGTGAGCGAGGTGTACGCGTGTGGTATGTGTTGACGCTGCTTGATGCGAGCTGAATATTGCCGTAGGAATCAATAATCAAGAGCGATGACTTTGTTCCGTCCGAATCGCTGTCAGGCTTCTCATACAGGATCGTACTTGTGTGTTTGTACGGGTCGGTTGCAATTCGTACGGTAGGATTACCGAAGCATATTCGTACGGATCATCGACTGTGATTCGGACGGTTCGATGATATTTGTACGGAAATCGACGGTAACGGATCGGAATTCGCAGGTCGGACGTAAAGTTCACAATCGTACGGATTCGGATACGAATGCGATTCGTACGGTGCAATATTTTACCGGATCGGAATCGACCCCATAGTGTTTGATTTAGCAATTGCATCTTCATCAATAAGAAGTTGCAAATGTAGGCTTTGGTCAATTGTACTTAAACCGGATCTAAATCCATATTGCAAATCTGATAATATGTGATTCTTTTCCACACAGCCAAGTAGTCTATCGAGAACTAACCCTCCCAGCCCCTTTCAAGACAGTCCATTAAAGAAATGGGCTGGTAATATTTAGGATCATCCTTATTCCACTTTTTTTTAAATAGGAACTATAATTAATTGAAGTGTGCCTTAACAGCCACATTCAATATCTGGTTAAGAACAGGGCCCGATCTCTGGGTTGCTCATGTACAAGTCTGCTGAGATCCCGCCCCGGCTAGGAGCCTTTTTTTTTTGGATAACCCTAGTATTCGAGTCTTTTCTTCCTATATTATAAAAATCAGAGAGGAGGTACCCAAAGTGTCAATGATAATGATTTGACCTCTACAAGGTGGGTAGAAACAGAGTAGATATCAGCAAAATGAATCACCCAGTTTTGGCTGGAATGTGAGAACAAGTCTCATCTCAACCAGAAGGAGCAAACAAAGGGCAGTTAATAATGCTTTAAAACACACTACTATTAGTAAGGCAACTGGCTTTGCTAAGCTGTTCCCAGGCCCCCTTCCTCAGGTACGACTTATGGCTTTTTACCTCATACTTATAATTAGAGTGACAAGTCGCAATCAAATAATTATTTCTAGGAAAGGACTTTGAGGCCTTAAATATTCTTGTGGGGGCCATAGAGCATAAAACATCAAATCACCTATGAGAGGGTTTATTAGAAAATGTAAAGCAGGAAAGGTCAGAAACTGTTGCACCTAGTATGCCATCTTGCTAAATGTTCTTAAGATGTCTGTCCCTTTAGGGCCAACTGTTGACTGAAGCTACCTTGCAGGAGTGGCTTCAATCTCACAATGTCTGTCCCTTCTGCATCAGCTTTAAAACGGATGGTAAGCTCAAGGGCAAACAAATTTAACAGCCTGGCTTGAATGTTCACCAGGAATATTTTTGTCCATTTAAATCTCCTGCCCTTACCCAATTTGAGTACTTCTATACCCTCTTTACTTTGGTGCCTGTTACTTACCCGAGCCCGGCCCATTGTAATTAACAAAATAGAATCATGCATTCTCTATTCAGAGGCAAAGATAGCTAAGTGGTTGCAAACAAAAATATGATCAATAATACATTTATAACCATGCCCTATAAATGTGAGAGGTATAGTAATAGCCCTTGATCAGAAATCAGCTGTAGTGTAAAAACTAGATCACATTGAGGTATTATTCAGTAAAAATTCACATTGGTGCAAGTGTTCTACATGCAAGCAATTCATGCTCATCAGACAGGTGGCAAAATAATTTGACACCTGCAACCCCCCTTCACATGAATGATTACATTCTTGTAACAAAAGAAGCTCAACTGTATTGTGGAACTGGTCATAAAATGACTTCATACAAGAAGGTAAGGCCTGAACATCACATAACAATGCACTTGCATTACAAGAGCTAATCAACAGAAAATTAACAGATTTTGAAAACCTAATCAGCTAATCAGCACTGCTCAGATGAGGAAGGACCATGTATCTAGTGCTGCTGCTGCACTCTAAGACTCAACAAGATCAGAGTAATCAAGCGCCCTTCGCTCAGCACATCGGAGAAGGTATAGAGGGCACGTTGAAAACTTTCATAGCATATAACCAAAATGAATCTGAGGGGTCCCAAGTTGTTTAAAAACATATAACATGAAATTGATTAATAAACTCAAGCCAAATTGGCAGTGGCGTAGCTAGAACTTTGGCCACCCTGCTGCATATTATGGGTGCTAGCGATTAGTGCATTTGCCGACCCCCATGAAAGCCACAGGTTAGAACAGGGGGAGGCCGCAGTCCCCAAAACTCATGCATGCGGGGTGGACCACCCATCCCGCTCCCGCTAGCTACGCTACTGCAAATTGGATCCTCAGTTTTTTGGGTTGGCAAGACCCGCAATATTCCGGTGTAGTATTTCAGAATTAGCCCCACCTCCATGAGCCCCTACAACCGAGCCACTTGATTGTTTGACACCTTTTTTCTAGGATGGCGACAATCACAATTAGCCATTGGGCTAATAGGGCCAAACTCATTACTCAGTGGGAGTGAATCCAATAGACTAGGGCATGGGGGGATGACCTTGTGAGCATGGAAGAGTGGTTTGGTTGGGGTAGTTTGCCAATGTGGCATAGGTAGAGGTAGCTTAGTGATGTTAACAGGAACAAATGGCCGTTTATAAAAAAAACACCCTAATGGCATTACCTTAATGGACGAGCCTGACCCCTGCAGAGCTACTGACTGCATCAACACACGAGTCGCCACTCCAGGTTTGTTGAAGTTGATCAATACAAACTCAAGGAGACGATGGACGTAGTGCTGACACTTTTCAGACTCTCACCCCCAGTCACAGATCTGGGATGAATCCATCATTGTTCTTTAGCTCACGTTGCCACCCCAGTTTAGACCCAGCTATATGCAAGTTCAGCTAATTTCTAACTATAACGTCCCTGAAACCTATGGTTTTTTCAGTGGATTTCTAAGGTTTTTTAAATGCTAATTCCTAACTATAACGTCCCTGAAACCTATGTTTTTTTTCTAATTTCTAATTATAATGTTCATTAAACCTATGGTTTTTTAATAATTTTGAATTTCTTTGTGATATTTTGACATTTTAATATCCTAAAAATAGGTTTTGTAATTGTTCTTGTTTGTTATTAGTAAAAAGGGGAGTCGCACACCCATTGTGTACCTATCTCGATGGATGCACGATTTCAAACTGCCATATTGGTGAAGTCGTGAAGGATGAGTGTTTCAGCCATCCTACTCCGCTTACGCTTACAGGGAAGGAACAATAACGTTACTTGTCCCAGGTCCTCCCTGTAGTGATCTGCTGATCACAGGTCTAGTTGTCAGCATGCCACAGCCACTACCTCACTGCTGGTTTACACCCACAACATACCCATGCAGCACAGGCGTCACAGGACATGTGACCCTGCCAATAAAAAAGGCCCGGTGCATGTGCTATAGGTCATTTCCATTCTCTCCCATGACTTGAAGTACACAGAGATGATGGCAGCTGAGGCATTTTGCCAGACACAGGCCTACAGCCACGTGGTGATGTCTTGAGTTCCACTGAGTTAGTGCCACAAGAGCTTAGCAGGTGTGCAGCCTGCAATAATGCATAGATCCGATTTGACTTGTGAGCTCAGCTGGACCACGTGTACACCACACAAAGATGACTCCTCGGCACGGTGCATTGATATGTTCTCAGCCATTTCGATATCAAGACCCAGAATCAAATGAGCAACCTTCTGACCCCGGCCTCGGATCTCGCTTCAGTACATGGTGGGCCATCTTGGACACACACCGGTGGCAGTAGGTGAGCAGAGAGGCTTGTTTGCGTAGCGGCGGGCAGTCACCTCTGGGCGGTGGGAGAGGATGGTGTGCAGCAGCCTGGGTGCGCAGGGGCGGGCAGACACATCTGGGCAGGGGAGTGGATGGTGTGCAGCAGCCAAGGTGTGCTGGGGTGGGCAGACACCTCTGGGCGGTAGGAGTGGATAGGGTGCAGCAGCCAGCAGCCTGGGTACGCAAGGGTGGGACAGCGATGAAGCTGCAGTATGTCCCGGCACGTGGTTGGAGACACACCGGTGGCAGAAAGGTGAGCTGTGAGGGTTTTGTCCGCAGTATGAGCACTCCCTATCCCTCTCCATCTCTTCCTTCCTCTCTCTCAGTCTTTCTCTCTTTCTCTCTCTCTCACGTTCTCTCTTTCTCTCTCTCCCTCACTCTCTCTCTCTCTCTCCGTTCATGGGCGCATGATGCACAATCTTATCTTGTTTTTTGTCTTGCAGGCTGTGATTCACACATTTTCGAGGGATGACACGCCATGGCTGTACCTACTTTTATTTTGTTGTTTTGTTTAAATAAAATGTTATATGTAAATCAATAGATTACTGTGATTCTCATATGTCCAACCTCACATGCATCTTGTGCATGATTGCTATAATTGTGCGACATCAGCCGATTTGTTACGTTCCAGATTTTGGAAGGCTGTTGTCACATTTGTTTGTCAGGGGGGTGGTGGCAGGGGGTGGCAGAGCACTCTTGGGTATCCGAGCTGCGTGATTGTTGGCTCCATGGCTTCTGTTGTCATTCAGGTGTGGCTGTGGGCTGGGCTCTGTTAGATGTTGCAGGTTGTAGTCTGACTTTACACCAGGTCAGAGCAGGTGTAAACTTCCTGGTGCTGATGCACCTCATCGCCAATTTTGTGTTCTCTTCACCAATCTTGCTGGTCATTGAGTATGTTGCGAAATGGTGTGTTTGCTGCTTTTTGCCCGGGAACGCCTACTCTGCATCTCATTAGCGATATTTTCCAGGGTCATCCTTTTTTTAGGCTTCTATCACTGGTAAACTGGTGATATGGGCTGTTTGCACAAGCTTGTAGATGATGCGTTAAATTTATCACCATTTTGGCTGCAATAAAGTGCAGTTAACTCAGCGATGTGTCCTTGAGAATATGCCCCTTGGTGTTTTACTCGAGAACTCGAGTACTTGAGAAGTACTCGAGTGCAGCTCTGAGAGCTGCGCACCCAGTGCTTTCACACTTGGGAGGCTGCGCTGAGAGTTGCACAGCCTTCGTATTCCCACTAGAGTGCTGCACTGAGAGTCACGCACCCTTCATGTTCACACTAGGGGCCATGCTAGGGTTGCAACTCCAAACTTTTTTGAAAAAAAAAACAAAAAAAGTTCACATTCATTAATTTACACTTGCCTCGGGACCCCATCCCCCGAGGCATGCCCACATCTACATAATGATATTTTTTTTTTTCAAAGGGGAGGCCATGTGGCCTACCTCCCAGGCCACTTCTGGCGCAGGGACCTCATCCCCCAGGGCCGTCTCTCTTTTGGCAACCGTGGGGGGAGCCCCAATGCACCCACAGTCCCGCCGGCTTCCTGCGGGAGCCGGCATTCCTTTTGGACAACAGGAGATGCTAACATGCAGCTTCACTTGTCCAAATTCAATTCTCCTTTTGTTTATTGAAGCAAGAAGAAGTTTTCCTCCTCTCGCTTCAACAAAGCAAACCAGGGTTTGCTATCACAGGGTGGAAGCCATGCTCCCGCTCTGTTATAGCAAACGGCAATGTCCCGGGGATGGACACCCCTGGACATTGCAGGAGCCAGCCCTGGGGGGTGGCAGTCCCCAGAGCCATCAAGCGCTCCCTCTATTTTCAAAGCCCTGATGTGGTGGTCCCCGGGACTGTGGGAGGGCCATGTGCCCTCCCGCTCCTAATTTCCTTAGCCCCGAGGAGGTGACGGTTTAATTATATGATTGTTCCGGGCCCTGGCACACCTGGGGGCTCATTTAAATGAAGTGGGGAAACCCCCGCTACATTTTTTTTTCATCCAGATGTTTTGGTGGGCTAGTTGGCCCCCAGGGGACCTCAAGATTCAAGGGCACTTAATCCCGCAACTTAAAACGCGCCACGGGGCGTGTTTGCACACATGTCACCTCAGGCCGCACCCCCTCCCTTCACCACAGTGCAAACGCACCCGTGGCACGTTTTAAGTTGGGGGATTAACTCCCTTTGAATCTTGAGGGTCCCTGGGGTGCAACTAACACACCAGCTACGTCTAGTAAGCGCCACAGAGCTGCGTTGCAGAGAGGTGTAAAAAGGGGCGTGGCCTCAGAACACCTCTCTGCAACACAGCCCCCTGGCACATAATGGAAGTACCTGGTGGGCTAGTTGGACCCCAGTATTCAAGGGGAATTTGTTAACCCTTTGCAAATGCACCAATGGGCGCGTTTGCAGAGTTCTGCAATTAGGGGGCATGGCCTCCGGCTGCGATCCTTTTTTTAAAAATATTTTTTTTTTGAAGAAGGGGGGCTGTGCAGCCCCCTTCTTTTAATAATGTTTTGGCCCTGGGGACCCCATTCCCCAGGGTCTGCCTCAATTGTTTTTCTTTTTAATTTCGAAGGGGGCCCTGTGGCCCCCCTCCTGCGGCCATAGTCTGCCCCAGGGACCCAATCCCCCAGGGCATGGGCCTTTTTTTTTATTAGGAGGGGGCTGCCGTGCCCCCTCCTGTGGCCACTTTTGGCCCTGGGACCCCAACCCCCGGGGCTGTCCATTTATTTATTTTTTTTTTAATGTTTTGGGGAGGGGGGCCGCGTGGCCCCCTTCCTGGGCCACTAATACCCCCTGGGACCCCATACACGGGGCTGGTCCACTCCGTTGGGGACCGTGGGGTTGTCCCCAATCCCCCCACAGTCCCAGCCGGCTCCCCGCATCTTGCTGGAGCGGCATTGCTTTTCCATATGGGGAGCAGCTAACATGCTGCTCCCCATATGGAAAAGCAGGTTCCCTGCTCTCTCTTCCAAATAGGAAAGCAGTTTGCAATGACAGGGTGGGAGCAGTGAGGCTCCCGCCCTGCCATTGCAAACAGCAGTGTCCCGGGGGTGGGCAACCCGGGACACAGCAGGAGCTGGCCCTAGGGGTGGCGGTCCCCAGGTCCCTCGAGAGCTCCAGGAGGGGGGCCACACGGACATAACGGACCCCCAAATTAAAAATGTGCCCCAGGGAGGTGGTGGTCCCCGGGGCGTGTGGGGGGCTCAAGCCCTCCCCACACAGGTTTTTTTATTTTAAAAAAAGCCCTGGGGGGCTGGCGTCTCCTGGGGCTGCGGTGAGGCCCGTGAGCTCCGGCATACATTTAAAAAGGGCACCGAGGGGTGGCGGTCCCCGGGGCTGTGGGGGGGCCCCGTGAGCCCCCATATATCAAAATAAAAAAAATGTTGGCCCTTGGGGTCCTTGTGTGTGTCTACCCTGCCCCCTTTTCTCACTTTGCGCCATTTGTTTTTGGTTTCTTGAGCCTGGGTTCTACAGAGGCACAAGATGGCTGCTAACACTTCCTGATTTTGACAGTTGTCAGCCAATTAGCATTCAACTTGTGCACGGCAGGGTGGTTGTAGGCTGCGCGTAGGGTACGTAGATAGATCCACTGATCCACCACGCCCATAGATATATATATGTGACTTTAACTGTCATTTTTTCAGGAACTACTGAACAGATTTACAGCAAATAAGAAAAAAGGCACAAGTCTGAACCAAGGACTACCTCTTTGATAAATTTTGTGTAATTCCGTTCAGCCGTTCGGGCTGTAGCAGCGATGAACGGTACCTATGGAAAATTGCATGGGGAAAGCACGTTTTGGTACCCCCCTTTTTTCTCAGCCCCCGCTTCACAAATTTCCACACCCATAAAGATATTCAGTCACCTAAACAAGTATTGTAACACATAGTCTTAACCTAATATACATAGTGAATTAACTATTCACATATCTTTGGGCAGTCATAGATCCCCCACCGAAGCTCGCACACATTCATTCTCCATTACAAATAATCAGTTAACTAATCAATAACTAATATAGTCTTTCACAGAGCTAGTAATCAACTGGTACAGCACTTTACACAACAACTGAAAAAGTAATACAGATATTCTCACAGTTTAGTCACTATTTAATATATTTAGTGAGACACTATAAATTGGTCAAGTAAACAGTCAATCATACTTCTACTAAATCCTCCATCCAGATATTTATATAAGCACTCATTCTTCAATGCAGATTTCTATATATATAATACATATTTAAATAACAAACCAAACCACATTCACTGGATGATGTCATCAGTGATGTTATTTGAGATGTCATCAGTGATGTCACTGACCATGTCATGAATGATGTAATATGTGACATCATCACCAGTGGACTTAAGAAACACAGATTGTTAAGAAACACAGAAATGAAGTTGGAAGAGCCAAAGCCTTAAGCAGTATTAAGATTTTAACGTAAGTGGGGCAGGACAAAATATAATATACACCCTACTATAAACCGCTATTTAGGACTACCAACAATGTTATTATTTAACTCCTCAGGTTTCGAAGAGAACGCCATGATTTTAAGCAGCGCAAAATATACGCACAGGAAAGTAGTATAAACTACAGAACCAAACTTGATGGTGATAATAACTGTATGACAATATCCCTAATAGTGATGTGAATAATAGTGACAAATGACACTGTTAAATAATCCATGTTGTGGTCATTCGAGAAAATAATTTAGACCGCATATCTCCTTATCATTTTAGGCACCGTGTCTGTATTATGTGTATTATACCCACGAAGAGGACCTAGAAAGTAATCCTGACAGTCCAGTATTCCATGAATAATTATGATTCACAAGCAATAAAAGTAAGCAATGCACACTGGTCAATGTAAATAAGACTGGGGTACGCAGATAAATACATGACATGCAAGAGTAGGGACCTGTTCTCTTATTTAGGAAATTTTGAAATTAATTGTATGTATTCGTATTTTTTGAAAGAAGAGATCTGGTTTTAATAAAGTTCAGTCCTGAGGCAGATGTTTTCACGACTTAAACCCAAGCACCGAAACCCGTCGACAAAAGGACTTCATGTGATTTTAATCTTGATTGTAATAATTGTTTAAATTGTTTTTAGTTTTCATCCCTTATGTTAAACTTATGTAATATACGCAACTAAAGATTTATAGCTCAAAGGTTGTAATATTATTGATCTGAGCGATCGAATGCATATTGTTTTATTGTGTACTGTGTAATTTTAACCAAGCCATTTCCTAATAAATAAACTTGAGTGAAATAAGGAACCTAGAGAGTTTTTTGCACTAAATATTTTGGCATGTCATGTTAAAAGGTGTCTGTGAATATCTGCTGTGTACCAAATGGTCATCAGTTAATTGAATAACACAGAAAGGAACCCCCCCTTTTTTTGATTGTTTATACCCAGTACTTTCTGGTTTATCTGGGAAATTCTCTTCTTTTGAAGCTATGGAGAGCAGCCTTCAGGCGTAGTCTTGAAGGAATGTAATGTAGCTTGTTTTACCAGAAAGCAACCTTATAGTATTGGTTAAATTAGAGGATACTACACAGTAGTTATAAAACAAGTATTTAATAATAGAACACTATCTTTTATGACCTAGTATTTCCTACATGGAGATAATCACAAAGCACACAATACTTAAGCAAAAACATGACAGTAAATAGCGCTTATACACAGTGGGCCCGGGGGGGGGGCAAACCACATATTGTAAAGTATTAAAGAACAACAACTTGAGTCAAAACAGTGTTGAGAGGAAGGAGAATCACTAGGACCCCAAGGAACCACCCAAGGTAAGTGGACAGGAACCCCAGGGAGGACGGGTGCAGTGTGTGAACACGAAAGCATGCTCCGTACATCTCTGTGTGAAAGTCGGGGTTGGAGTTTCAGAGATTAAGGACCCTTTCCAGTGGACTTCGAAGAAATCCTGTGGAAGACAGAAGGTTGGAAGGCCACCCTACCCGTGGATACTAAGGTACCCGAGTTACCTATGCTAGGGAAGCTGAGTGTATAGATCTGAAGTGCCGTTGGAAACCGCTGTCAAACTCAATAGAGGACTTCGAAGGAGAGACGCTGCTGGAAGGGAGAAAAGTGTCCGTTGAAATCCAAACGTGGATTCTTGTTAAAGGGCACCTGAAAGCAGGGGGGACAGAGTCTGGGTCACTTGAGAGTGGCTAGCGGTTCGGTAGCTGAGTGTCCACCGATGTCGGGTGCTTCAGGATAGTTGACGGTCACCTTGACTCTGCAGCTGCGGGGACCAGGCGACATTGAGGATGACCAGGAGCTGGATGCGAGCTGTCCCATGAAGGATGTCGAGTGCTGAGGAGTCGGTGTCCAGCGGGAGTACCAACAAGCCTTGGCAGCAGCAACCCAGGCAGAAGGTGAAGGGAGTGTACGGTTCAGACCACCAAGGTCCAGTAGACTCACCAGACCTAGGGGAGACAGGTCAGGACTGGATCAACCAGTGGTGCCCAGTAAAAGCAAAGTTGACCCTTAATTGGAATTACAGGCTGGAAGGATAGGAGTCACGAGAGGATCTTGAGTGATTTCACAAAACAACAGGCCACGGAGCATTCAGTGGGAGGAGGTCGAAGATCTTGGTAAGAAATGGTGCCAGAGGTTGGGGCTATTCAGAGGCCAATGCACTGGAAATGGCAACAAGCACATGCACTTACAAATTCACGCTGTGCGCAGGTGTTAGAATAGAAAAATCATGTTTACGCATTATACTATATATGTTAGAATTTGCTGCACCATTTTCTTTTGTTGGAACCATTTTCTGTTATAATCAAAACGTATGCCATGCTATTTCTGAGAAAATGCCCCTGTTAGGTTTTGCTTCTCCAAGGCTAGGTTTTGCTTCACTAATGAATAGACTGTTCTTATCAACTCATACCTTTCTCTCTAGATAGAGGCCTTCTCCCACTTGTCTAGTGGTGGGCATGGGCAGAATGGCCTTGACTGGTAGATATTGTGTGCCAGGCCGCAGAATCGAAACTTATTTTTTGTATTTCACTGTTTTGCTGCATCTCTTTGGAAAATGCCATCGTGGGTATGTCCTCATTGGTTTTGAAATGTACATAATGTATCTCTATGATTGCTGATGTCAGTCCCTCTGCAGCATTCCTAATCGACTGGGCAGACTGGTCTCCACTCTGAGTGTATCTGAAAAAATAGATATTGGTTTTTTATTCTCTACTGTCTGACCAGCTCTTTATTTGGTATGGAAGGCTGAGAGATAGTCGTGAGTGACCCGGGTGACCCTAATGGGGCCACTTCCTTCACAAGGGTTCCGGTATTGCAGATCCCACGAGGATTTCTGACCTCAAACTTGGTAAGAGGGTTACTCAGGCTTTGAGGGATGTTGCTCTACCCTTCAGAGTCTGTAGGAGCTTGGGATCGGCAGACCGATCAACAGTGTTGAGGTGCCTGCAAATGCAGGGGAGTGGCTTCTTCATTCCAAGGGAGGTTATCAGATATCTTGTATGCTCCACAGGTCCTACACGGATCCTGTACGGTGCACAGGCACGGACAAGGCAGAAGTCTGAGAGGGAGATGAGGTCAGCCCAAATGAAGTCCAGCGAAGTCCAGAGTGACCAGGCCGTCGAAGTGCAGCAGTTTCTTGTTCAGAATCTTGTCCATGATGAATGTAAGGTCCTACAGTGATGGAAGCCCTGAAGTACCCTGGGGAGAGGGTTGGAAAGATTCTGGGGACCCTCTTAGGGGAAGGTTTGGACAGGGGCAGGGTACTCCCATGTCCTTTGTCCAGTTTTGCGCCAGAGCGGGAGCCAACAGCTCCCAGGACTGGTTTGAACTAGACCATGCACAGGGACACCAAATGTGCCCCTCACGCTGACTTTCAGTTGCATGCAAGTGCACCCACCCAGCCCTAATACTCTAAATCCTGTCTGCGAGGTGGTCACACCTCCCTGTGACAGTATGCCTATTGCTCTCTCTTCCCTTGCTTGAGCTTGGCTCAGCAGCAGGAGGGCAAAAATGTGTCTCTGATTGGCAGCAACAATTATGTGCTATCTGGAGCTAGAAGGCTGTTGCCAGGAACACCAGGGACCCAATGAAGCTAGCATCTGAAGGGTGGAATCATACCTCCAACACCGGTTACAAGTGTGGGGTATAATTCTAACATGTTTGACACAAAACACAATACTTTTGTTTCAGCCTTTTTAAAGTTGGTCATCACACGGTCTTATAATGCCCCTCTATATATAGTATATGGCTACTTCACGGACAACCCGGGAGAATGGACTCCGTAGGCTGCATGGGTGTCTTACTCATGCAGCGGCGCCCTCTGACTTAGAACAAAGCACCCTGCCCTCAGGATTGTGAAGGCCTGCTATAGGGGTGACTTATAGGTTTTAAGTGCAGTGACCCTTTGATATAGTAAACCTATATCTTAAGTAAGTGGTGCATGCACCAACTTAATCAGGCAGCAATGGCAGGCCTGTAGTTCCATATGCATGGCCTCTCATGGGGGGCGTAATACATGCTTCAGCCCATCGGAGGACTAAGGGGTACCTATGCCCATGGGTACATGTGTCCCATATACTAGGGACTGACAAGGGTGCCCCAGTATCCAATCTGGAGTGTACCTAAGTACATAACATAACAGTTTAGGGATAAAGTAGATAGACTGGGGTCCTGATCAGCAGGATCCCAGTCAAACTAGTCAAAAACAGCATTACATCTAGCAAAAAGTGGGGGTAACCATAAGAAGCAAATCCTATTTTCCGATAAAAGGTCTTGTAAGGGTTGATTTTGCTGGAGGGGGTAGGAGGCAGGAGAAACCTTTGGTGATGACAGATTTTCTTGCTGCTGTTTGTGCCGGCATCTAAGTGGTCTGCAAGATATATGCACTTAATGTTCTGTATCTGTTAGTGGTAGTCTATTAGAGTGGATTTGAAGAGGCCATTATCTATGGTGTCTTGACGTGTTCACTATTTGCACTTCAGTTGCTTGCAGGGGCATTTCTAAAGCTTGAGCTCCTCTGTGTACAAGCTGACCTAAGATTGGGCTATTGCCACTGGGTTATGCTTGAGGGGAGCCAAAGTGCAAGTGCATGCAATAATCCAGCTTTTTAGGTTCTCAATGATTTTCAGCAAGTAGCTGGTGTGCTCAGGTCAGTGTGCAGGAAAGACGAAAGCCCAGTTCGCTTTTCCAACTGAGGCGGCGGGTTTGGTCATAACAGGTCTGTTATTGTGCAGGATAGGAATGCAGAAGCTGGCAACAGTGTTGTCTGTATAGGTCATAGTTGCTGGTTTGTTGTTTGTGATGTTGATTGTGGAGAAAAGCAGGTCCTCCTGCATTACGAACACAAATATCCTCTGCCTAATGAAGTCATGCCTCTTGACCAGTTTGACTACATCATTTATACTGATGGTTCTACCCAGCCTGCAGTAGGGACAAGCACCAATATTCTGTAAAAAGGGTGCATGCGGGATGGAAATTCCACCCTGAAAAAACCTACACGCAGTCACTTGGTGATTACATTTCAAACCTAATTGAACAGAACTTTTGGTCGAAGAGTGCCCACTTTGATTTATGTGTAGGCACTGAGGTGCCATTTTGAAAGTTGCCTGGCTCCCCTGAAGAAAATAGAAACCTTCTCAGGGGTCTCACTGATACCTGGTCCTTTTAAACCAACAAAGAAGAAATTGGCATAGAAGCTGAAATATAAAATGAATGCATTTATTAACCTCAGATGAGGGAGACTACGTCACACAACCCTCAGAAACTGTATGAGGCAGTCTAAGGAATACAGAAAACTGGGGCCTTATATATGCTTAGGGTTACATAGTCAGCATAAAACCAAGGAGTGGTCCTGGCTCATGTAAGCATGCAAAATGCCTAATATGGGCATGCAAGACCTGCTTGCTCAACAAAGTGGGAGGAGAGTTACTTCTCCATACATCAGTAAAAATTAACCCTGGGCGTAGTTCGCGAAGTAGCGCTACACGAAGCTACGCAAAGTGCACTTCGCACTACGCGAACTTCACGTAGCACTACGCGAGCTGCGTAGTAGCATGTTCGCACTGTGCAAGATGCATTTTCAATGATTGCACAGTGCGAACAAGCATCTGGCACTGTGCAATCATTGAAAACGGCATCTTGCACAGTGCGAGCTGTAGTTTTCTGCCGCTCGAGTAGATTTTTACTCGAGCGGCAGCTTTCTCAACGCGAACTGGTAGTTTCTCATAGCGAGCGGTCGTGAGCATGCACGACCACTCGCAATGAGAAACCTGACCTCCCCGCGTTGAGAGTCTCGCCGGGATGTCATTTTGCTTGCTCGCGGTCGCGAACATGATGTTGAGGACCGCGAACAAGCAAAAAATGACCGCTGCCCTACGCTACGCTGCGCTACGCATGTTCGCACTGTGCTACGTGCAGCTCGCGTACTGTGAAGTTGCACAAACTTCGCAAACTACGCGAGCGTAGCGTAGTGCTTCGCCCAGGGTTAGTAAAAATAGCCTGACAGTTCTATAAGAGGAGCAGGTGCATTCTACTAGCTAGGCCCTTCTGAGCATGTGCAAGGCTCTGAAGAGGGAAGAGGCACTTGGCGAGCACATGGCTAATTAAAAAGGCTGCCAAGTACAAAAATGGCTTTTAGCTCATGCTAACAAATCGCTGCAATCTTTAACACCCCGATTAAATTTGAGCTCCATCTTGTAGCGGGGTTGAACCAGAATTTTAATGTTTTTTGAGTTATTCTATCACACTATTCATTAAATTTGATGTTGTTTACCAGTATTGTCCTTTCTTTCTCACGGGATCCTGCCGCTGGAATAAGGGGTTGCTGGACCCCAGTTTGCACTTTCTTTTACCCACCTGCTTGCCGTGTCCGAGGCTCTTTGGAGGTTCGGACATGCCCCCTAGGTAAGGCCCTTTTGCCTAGCATGCTATTTAAACAATATGTAAGCGCCTCCAGGCAGCTTACATTTCAAACCTAATTAAACAGACTTTTTGTTTGAAGATCACCCACTTTGATTTCCTTGTAGGCACTGTGATGCCATTTTAGGAGATGCCTGAGCTCTCTGATTAGATTTGGGTGCCATCTATTCTTTCAATTTGATTTTGTTTACCATTATGGTCCTTCTGCAGGGGAGCCTGTAGCTGGACTAAGGAGTTGCTGGAACCCAGTTTGCGCTATCTTATACCCAACTGCTTTCCATGTCTGAGGCTCTTTGGAAGTTTGGCTATGCCCCCTACATCATGCCTCTTTTGAATAGAGGGCTATTAAAAGAATATGTCAGCACATCCTTACAGCTTACATTTCAAATCTAATTGCACAGATCTTTTGGTCAAAGATCGCCCACTTTGATTTCCTTGTAGGCACTGTGGTGCCGTTTTGGGAGTTTCCTGGTTCCCCAATGAGATTTGGGCACCATCTTGTAGAGGGTTTGTTGCAGAATTATGTTTACCAGTGTGGTCATTCTGCAGGGAATCCTGCTGCTGCACTAAGGGGTTACTCCACCCCAGTTTGCGCTTTCTGCTTGCCGAGTCTGAGGCTCTTTATAGGTTAGGCCACACCCCCTAGGTCACACCCCTTCTGCCTGGCAGACTATGTAAGCACGTCAGTGCAGCAGGAGCACTGCTGGCGTGCCAAGGGGACGCTAAAGGCAAGGCCGTCTGTGTCGATCCGTGTCCGGACAGCGTCCAGCACCACAAGCCCTGCCTGTTTCGCTCCCAAAAAGCAGCACTTAGTGATTTTTATATGAGAGAACAACTTCTGGCATTTAAGAAGGCAGTTAAGAAGAACAAATGTTCTATACATGAGCCCTGTTTTGGTTCTTTAGAATGCACCTGCTGTGGACTCCCTCCTATGATGTTTTACAAGCAAATCGGCGGAATAAATCTCAGGGCATCCAAACCACATGGATACTTAAATGCTTTTGTTGTGCTTTGGTAATTGCTCAATCATTAGTCAATTGTAGACTCAAGTTCACAGAAATGGCAAGTACGCACAGGTTTAATGTTGTATTTATCACCAAGACCTGGGCTGCCTATGCTTCCGATCCAGACCTTGGTCAAGTAATCCCAGTAGGATACTTAATTCATAGGGCTTAAAAGACAGGGAAATGGGGTGGGGTACTGGCTATTGTTTATGAAAACAACTTGGTGGTTATTCACTCTGACATGTCTTCCCTACAGAGATCATTCCAGACTCTAGTATCCACACTCGTGTAAGCCTTCACCCAATTCCAAGTTTCAACCGACCCTCCTGCATCTTCCCCATCCACAATCCCTATTCCCAAACTTAACCAAGTCACACATGCATCCACCTCAAACACACACAGACATAAGGCAAATGACAGACAAACACACACTCAGCAGACACCCTCACTACCACATCCATTGACACACAGGCAGACTCTACACCCACTGCACCACATACCTCCAATACAGACAAACAGCCATATACCACAGCAGCAGACATGGCCACTTCAGACACCCCACCAGCAGTATGCTTTAGCATGATTTGTTTTGCTTTCTTTACTTAGAAGCAAATGCAGAACCCCATCAACAAAAATCAGCCCCCACGGCAGTAAAATCAGGCCCCAGCTTGGCAGCTGACCAAATCCCCTGGTAGCCAGTCTGGCCCTGCCCAGCAGACACACACATATCACATACATCACATCCCTTTTCCTCAACAACCCCAGCCCTTGTCTCACCTCGTCCCCAGCCTGCCCAAAAACTCTGCCTGATTGCCCTCTACCTTTTCCTCCTTACTAACCTAAGAAGAAGACCCTGCCACCCAAACCTAAGAAGAAGACCCTACCACCCCTACGATACCCTACCACATCATCCCAAAACAACAGACCTAACCCACTACTAAAACTCAACCTACAACAAAAGTAAGCCGTAAAAGGATACCCATCCTGCCAATGCCCCACCCGCTCCTGAAAAACAAACATCATGTTCCCTATCCCATGCCAGTTGTTCCAAGAGGAATAAATTTAGGCAAAACGAAGCCCCTCCTCCCTATTCCCTTCACCATCCTTCAAGCATACAAAATTCCAAAAATGATTAAACCCAGCCCCCCTACAACTGAATCCTGCCCTCCCACTGTGCGAGCAAACCCTCTTAAACCTAAGCTCATCCCTTCCAAGGACCAACCCAGTCCACCCTAGTTTTGTCCTTTTGGTGCCTGGCCTGCCCCTCGACGCCCTTCCCGGGTGGGAGGGGGCATCCCTAGCATTGTATCTTAAGGCAATTTTGGATGGGCAACAGTTAGCTAGCCCACAACAGTACCATTTGGACTGGCCATTGGCCTTTCTATTTTAAAGAACTAAAGTTTTGGATGAATAAAGCACTTACTTGTTTTTGTATTCCTGTGTCCAATCATTGCTACTGATGCTCAATATTATTCTTCTGTCAGTTGCGATGTGTGACTACAGTTGTTTTTGTTTAACCATGATAGCATATGGTTCTTAAGTAGGTAAGTCTATTGTGACATTGTAAATGATTTTGTACCTAGAGTGGCTGAGGGTCAGTGTCCACTGGATGTATATATAAGGATGTGGGGTAAATGGCCACACATTGCAATGGAAGCTCTATGCATTCATGGGTTTTGCAGATTTCTTTGGCCAGTGTTCAAGTGTGTCAATGGACAGAACTCCAGAAGATGTATGCTGCATATGTATTGGATGTGCACAAAATAGAAATATTTGTCTGCACACTTGGGGGGGTTTGTGTTGCCATACATGATAGGTACTACAGACTATTTTACATATGCAACACATGCTTTAGGCCCACATGCATCATTGTAACATTTTGCACTTCCTAATTTGCGAAAAATAAGGAATCGCAAATTAAGAAGTGCAAAATGCTATGCATCATTATTTTCGGTATTCATTTGGGATTCGGTAAAAATCGCAATTTTTACCGAATCCCAAATGAATACCGAATTCTTAAGTAAATTTTCGCAATTCCCATTGATTCCTATGGGCCAAAAGGCCCATAGGAGTCAATGGGAAGGCATCAGCAAATTGCGAGTGGCACTTAGAAAATTTCATGGGTGCAGGGGGGGGGGTCCAAAGGACCCCCCCATGCACCCCTGAAATGTATTTTTCACATCATGTTTCACACACACATGTCCTAAGGACATGTGTGTGTGAAACATGAATGTTGAGAAAAAAAATTTTTCACCATTTTAAACACTTTTTCCAAATTTACCGAGTGGTTCAACCACTCGGTAAATTTGGCACCCTAATTGCAAATTTCCAATTGTAAAAGTAATGATGCATTGCTTTTAAGAAATCGCACATATGCGACTTCTTAAAAGCACCCGCAATTTTAGAACTCGCAACAATGTTACGAATTCTAAAATTGCTTCATGCATCCCAAAAAGCACTTTTGCATTCGCAAACGGCCGATTTTAAGGAATCGCACCGTTTGCGACTACTTAAATGCTTGATGCATGTGGGCCGTGGATCCCTAAGCTTCAAATCTTGGGGCCTGAATTTTTCTTGTGTGACTAATAGACAAATTCTCGGTAGGCGACACTTTCTGCAGCCCAGCGACTTCCGGATAAGAACACAATGCTTTTTTCTGCAGTGTTCATTAATAAGTTCGAAATTTAACAATAGAAGTGTGCTCATGGCTGGATTTACCATGTCCTTTTTTTCATTTTAGTTTATTTTAGGATGAAGAGCACCTATTGCACTCACCTCAAGTCCACACTTTCAACTGCACTCAGAGGAGAGTGCAGATCAAAACCCTCCGCTTTGTGAATTCATTTCGGATATATAGTAGATAACAATGGATATACCTAGAATTGGTAGTTCAAGGCACCTCTAATGGTTTGTACATCATCAGAAATTAATCCATTAAATGCAAAATAACTCCATCTAAGCCTAAACTAAATTTTGGGTTGTATAGTTATAAAACTTTAGGCCAACTGGCTCTGTTACAGGATGTCCATGTTACATTCACAAAAGAAATAAGGACACATACACATGAATGTACATTATTTCAAATGTGTTACAGGTTGAAGGGGGTAGGACCCTACTCAGCAGCAACCACAATACTTGTCAAGGAGAACTTAAAAGCGACACCCAAATTAACCTGTGCTGAACCCTCTGGTAGTTTGGCACAGAACAGTCAGACTTAGCTTAGATGCAACGTGTAAGGTATTTATGCAGCTCTTCAAACAATTAATAAAGGAATTCCTTGGTACAGGGAAAAATCCCACACTAATGTAGAAAAATATAGGAGAATGTAATAAATAATTTGACACTAAAATGACAAAATCCAATTAGTACAACCAGAAACATGCAATTTTAAAGGTTTTAGTAAAAACAGAACCAAAAAGCACAAAGTGACAACCACAGCAATCTGGTTGTGCGAGACCTGGTGAATTTCACAAGTTTGGGCTAGATACAGAGACCATGCTAGTCCTTCTGAAAGAGTCACCTTCAAGTCCAGTGCAATGATCTCCATTGGCAGTGAAAGGGGCTGGGAGGAGCAGGGAGAGAGTCACAGATGGCCATCAACGTTGCATAAAAAGCAGGCTGAGTTTCGCAGCTATTTGTCAAGGTAGCATGAAATAAAGCTCTTGTCGGCTTCGCAGACTGTCTTTGCTGGAAATCCGCATTGGAGGTTCCAGGAAAGATCGATGCTGTAGCGCATAGAGTTGGTTCACCGAGACTTTGCGCTGGTGGTTGGCAAAGGTGGCAGTGTTTTCACACCATTTGGCCTGTTCACATTTGCAAAGAGTCCAAAATCATCAGGGGAGTTCAACTGAGGGCAGCACCTAGGGTCCAGGACCTGAGAAGCTCCACTTTGGGGTCAGGAACTCACTTCAGGAGTGACCAGCAGGGCTTAGGCAGATCCTGGCAGCAGCTCCAGGCAGAAGGTCAGTTGGGCAATTACAGGGAGCTTCTGGAGCTTGTTATGTACCTGTAGCTCAGAACAGGAGGTCAGCTGGTTGACCCTTGGAGTCACTCCAGCCTGGGATGAAGAGTGCATGTCCAATCTTCCTTTCCAGCAAGCAAGGCAGCAGGCAGTAGAGTAGCAGGGCAGCAGAGTGGCAGACGTTTGGCAGCAATGCAACACAGCAATCCTGTATTATCCACAGGTCCATTAGTGTACTGAAGACTTTGTGGCTGAGGCCCTATTTTAATACCTGGTGCCTTCTTCAGAGTGGAAGAAAGTTTAACTACATGATGTATGCAATCCTTTGTGTGAAGGCAAGACTGAGCCTATTCGGGTGTAAGTGGGGCTCTGCCTAACTTCATCCTCCCATCCTGCCAGTGAGGGCCCATCCAGGCCTCACCTAAGCTCTCTAATGTGTATGGTTGTTTAGGACGAATACACAAATATCAACTGCCAACTATACCCAGTCATGTGACCCAGAGACAGGCTGCAAGCACTAACTTTCTAGGGCAAAAAAATGTCAACTTTCTAAAAGTGGCATTTTCAAAATAGTAATTCAAAATCTGACTTCACCATTAAAGAGTATTAGTCATTGCACTTCCAAAGATATCCAACATGAACTTCTGCATGTTTCCATTTGGAATTTGCAGCTTATTATATATAATAAGGTAACTCCAATGGTATTCTAAGAGACAAGCAGTCCTTGCAGTAATGACAAATGTATTTATGAGTTTTTCACTACAGATATGTAAAACT
Organism: Lissotriton helveticus; assembly: GCF_964261635.1. NCBI lineage: Eukaryota > Metazoa > Chordata > Amphibia > Caudata > Salamandridae > Lissotriton > Lissotriton helveticus. The sequence continues at coordinate 217,417,109 of NC_136060.1, read as the reverse complement.
TAAAATGACATTTCCTACTTTTTACATAAATTGCACCCTGCTTTATGGGCTATGCAAAAAGCAAATTATATGTATTAAAAAGGCAGGTTTAAACTACACTAACAGACTGAAATGCAGGCTTGAGACAGCTTTAGAATAAGTGCTGCTGCAGGCCCACTAGTAGTAGTTAATTTACAGGCCCGGAGAAAATGTATTACCACTTTACTAGGGGCTTATAAGTCAATAATTATGCCAATATGAAACAAGCCAATTTGACCATGTTTTAAGGAGTGAGCACACACACTTTAGCATTGTTGAGCTGCAGCAAATTGCACAGAATCATAAGGCCAGACAAAGCTGGAGGAGAAAACAAAAGGTTTGAGAAAGACCACCCTAAGGCTGACAGGTCCAGCAATAACACAAAAATGATAGGTGTGACTTTCATTATTAAAAAGTCTCACCTATTTGCCTTGACTGACTTTCAGTTGTAAACAAGTGCAATCGTCATTGAACATCATGTATCTGCTGTTGTCCAGGTTGCCTGTCAGCCACTCAATATCCACAACAGAGTAGGCCTAATGCTATCCAAATGCTCACCAAATTTACCTGGCTACTTCTACGAGTAAGGACTTATAAGGGAAACTTTTTTTCTGGCCAGGGAGTTTATGGCTAAGGCCTGTCACTGCTAAAGACAGCCATGCAGACACAATTTACCCTATTCTTGCAGTGTCCCGCTCATCTTGCATGCCGCAGAGAAAATATGCAAAGTTTGGGAGCACCAGCTGGGTTTTTTGGGGAAACTATTTTTGCCCACAACAGAATAGTTTGATATCTCTCCCATGGGCCCTGCAGAACTTACGTTTAGTTTAAGTAATAATGTGCCTACTGGTGTGCACATGGGTGCCTCTGCCCTGCTTAGGGAACCTAGCGAGGGAGTGTTGAGTTGTGCAGTGACTTTCCGATCTGCAATGTCTGTTCTAGATCTGCTACTTTACATCACTGTTCTTAATTCATAAATCAAAGTCAACAACTCTGATCCTCTTTGTGCTCCACTCTCCATGGATGTAGGCACACAGATAGGCAAACAAGCGTGATTGTGCTCCCCATGGATGAAGATTTGGTGCCCCTGAACCTCAACCCCCTGCTGCCAGCACTCCTGAGCAACACATGAGGTGCTAATTATTTTGACAATAAGGTGGTGTTTGCACTGTGCTGTTCCTGGTGATGTGTTCCGTCCACTAAGCCTGCAGCACGAATTGCCACCCTAAGGGACCTCTCACCAAGCTCAAGCAAACTGTCATTACAACTGCATGTCTTGGTGCAGAGAAAAATGAAAAGTCTACATGGCACACATCCCAGTGTCATGAGAAAGTTGGAGCCATAGGTTGGTCCAACAACCGAGGATGCTCAGCACATCAATATGTGCAGTCCAATAAAGTCAGCCAATATCTTATTTTTTGTCTTTTATCCTTTTCTTAACAAAGCTTTTTCAGATAATCATGGTTCAAAGAGTGCCCTTATGGGCTTTGCTCTTAGACATGAAATATTCCCAATCCATATAATTCAACGTTAGATGGTAATCCCAATGCATTTCAGGTGAGAACCACATATTCTCCAGAATTACAAATAAAAGAAAAGTGATATTCTCCTGATTTCATAATTTCAACCTGAACAGATCCAGTATTATAAAAATGACACATCTGAACACTAGAGTGCAAAATATATGCTATATCATTTAATCTAAAATGACAATTAATACACCTAAATAGCACCCAACCCTGTATACTGCTGAACAGGCCCCTATTGTTGTGTACAATCATGCTATGACTAACTACAAAAGGTCTACACATGACTTTCGAACCCCCGTGAAACCACATGCTGTGACACACCTCTTTTATCAACTGCTTGAAAACGTGTTCCATGCTCCTTACACATGCTCTTGCCCAACAATACCTTCCCCAGAACAATAAAACACCAACCGAAAACAGTGATAGTTTACAAATAAATAAATAAAACAATTTTATGGTGCACATAAAACTCACCTCCACCAACAGCAAATCTCGAACATACTAAATGATACGTGCATGTGCAATCACACTCTGATGTAAAAATGTTAATGAGTTGTGTCATGTGAGAAAATTACATCACGTGACCCCAAAAGATCATGTAAACATAAACAAAATACTTTGGCTGAAGGTGCACCAAAATGCAATTGCAAAATAACAGTGGCGGCTCGGTAAAGGAGTGCTCCGGGGCGATGGGGCGGGGAGATTCAGCGTGGAGGGGATAGTGAAGTCAGAAATATGACAGCTAGGAGTAAAGTAAGTACATAAGTTATTAAAACTATTTGTCCTGCTCTCGTTGCATCGCCAACTCGGCCATGCAGCGAGCTCAAGTTAAATAGATGTATTAATGTATTTACTTACTTTACTCCTGGCCATCATATGTCTAACTCCACTCCCTTTGCGAGCCGCCACTGCAAAATAACAAAACAAAATGTATGATTCCAACCTGTGTAATGCTAATAATTAATACAACAATAACATTACAACTAATGCGATTACACCGTGTAATAAAGATTATATTTATGCCGAAGATACAATCATAATAGTACAAACTGTTTGTATTCTCAGTTAATTGAACTACAATTTTGAGAATGAACTTCCCATGTCTTATATCCGAAAAACTTCTGTTTTAAACCATGTAACTTACATGTCCATAAATCTTGAAGACGGGTGCAAGTCCAAATGTGGACGGAAAGAACATTTATGACACAGAAAGAATGGCGGATTGCACCCCTCAAAAATCATGTTTATGTTCCTCAAGGCAATATATACACCGTGCCACCCCGGAACGTGCTCCGTCCGTGCGTGTGGATACCACATACCACAGGAGAGAGTTGGAGCCCTCGGTTGATCCCACAACCCAGGATGCAAAGCACATCAATATTGGCAGTCCAATAAAGTCAGCCAATATCTTATTTTTTGTCTTCTTTTATCCTTCTTTAATCCAACAGTAATGTAATACTTAACAAAACTTTTTTAGGTAACCTTGGTTCAACGAGTGCCCTCATGGGCAATGCTCATTGACACGACAGGTTCACAATCAATATAACTCAACGTTAGATGGTAATCCGAATGCATTACAGATTTATTAAGCCCTTTTTCAGGGCTAACTAGTGTAAAAAATATACTTGTGAGAACCACATATAACCTAGCATTAAAAATAAAAGAACATTCTCTTGATTTAGTAATTTCAACCTGAACAGATCCAGTATTACAAATGACCCATCTGAACTCTTGCTTGCAGTACCTATCATATATTGTTTAATGCAAAATGACAATTAATGCACCTGAATAGCACCCAACCTTGTATACTGCAAAACGTGACCCTATTCTTGTGTACAATCACTGTGTGCCATGCCTACCCAGCACTTCATGTGGTAGAGGTAAATCACCCCTACAACAGCCCTAAGGCATGATGCCCTATACCTATGTCTGGGCATATCTGCATTAGTGGACGTGTCCCGGTAATATCAAAGTTCATCCTTGGATACCACCAGTGCATAAGAAGCCATATCAAGTACATGGGCTGTTTACTTGTCATTATGAGTTTCCCAGCTACATGATGCCTTCACTGTACCCCAAGCTGTTTGGTACCAAACACCTCATTTTATTAAACCCACACTGATGCTGGTGCTGAGTTTATTAATAAATGCACCCAGAATGCACCTTAAAGGAGCTCCCTGAAAACCTACTGATACCTAGTGTGTTCACTGACTGGTATCGACCAACCAGACAGCCTAGACAAGTTTCGGACCACCTTAGGTGAGAGCCTTCATTCTCAGAGGTCAGAAAAAAACATGCGCTGGGCAGAGGTGCCCATACCTCCTCTAAGCAGAAACTGTATTCCAGGCAGGGAAGCTTCAAAGGCCTTGCTACCTTTGTTATGTGACCCCGGTCTCTCCATTTAGTGGATATGCTCACCCCCTGTCCTGGCCAAACTTTTCAGCGGCAAGACAGGTAGAAAAAGTATTAAGATTAGGAGGTGTACCCACATCAAGCCTGCACCACCCCTCAGGTGGACCCCACTTTTCAGATTCCTCCATCTTGTTTTGGATGGAATTCGCATTTTACGGTCAGGGTGATGCCCACTTCCAACTCACACCTGTGTTCGAGAATCCACTGTGAGGATTAGATAACAAATTCTTCTGAATCCCCTATATGTGTTTATTTAACACTATTCTTTTGGGTCACGGTGTGTTTTTCTTTTTTTAAATAAATTGTCAAAAACAGGTCTAGTCTCACTCTAAAAAAATGAAGTGAACAAAGAGAGAGTACCTCATGGTAGCAGCACCCGAGGGGGTTCTTGGTAGGCAATTGCCAGTTTACCAACTTCTCATCATCGGCCACTCTCACTTTGTTATGTGTAAAGAAAAAAAAAATAAACCATGTGCCAATTTCCCCAAAATAATATTGGTGTGGTGGAAGAGTAGTGAACTAAACCAATATGTCCACTAATCACAAACTGTGTATATGCACCAAGAACCCCTGTGACAACCAAAGCAGTTGGTCCTCACTGTTAAAATGTGGTAAGGCTTGCTGGCTGTTCAAATTTATTCCAATGCTGCAAGACTAAAATTCGTTACCAATATACCATGATAACTTTCTTGTTGCCCACATGTTTTGTTGCTTTTATTCCAGCAACTTCATCAGGGCAGTGTGGGGTTCTGTATTCTCAATCTTTACTCCTACGGATTTACAAGACATATAGTGACATTTAAAAAAAAACAAGAACAATGGTGAATGTATATTAGCCCTCTACGAAGGGCTTAATTGGAACAGTGATATAAAAACAGTTATATAGAAACACACAGACTCAATGATTACTATTTCCACTATTACCTGATGGTTGCCAGTTACTGCATACCTACAACCATCGGAAACGCTAGACCCCGTGTCAATATATCACATGTCCTCCGGTGGCTCATTCAATGTCTGGCCCCCTGTAGAACAAATCAGACACAAAACATGAGGCAGACCCCAACATTAGGGATATACACTCGCCTATGTCCACCGGTCCCTCATGACATGGTTCCAGTCCCCAAATTAAAATACACTCCCTCACTGGTGTAATTAGAGCGCCATACATCGATATTAGTTTTAGACATCCATACTTCTTTCAGGGTATACCGCATTTGCTTAAAAACATCAACCGGCTCTTCAAACAAGCTGAATTCCATTACAACTGTCCTGAGCCGGCCACGCATACTGACTGCATCCTCCAGCCACCTCCTTACCAGTGCCGAGTTCCTCCGGCACGAATGGAGCTCCCTCTCCATACCGATGCCGCCGCGGGGTTAAACAGAGGCTCAGGCCACTCCCCCAGGAAGTATAGCGTCAACCTGGTGTGTGGTGGCCATTTTGGATCAGTAGTTATTCCTATACTGTCCGAGTCTCAATAAAGTTTGTTACATCGTGCGTCGTCCTGGGGAAGAGCCGGATGATGTGAAGTGGGTAAACTGGCAATTGCCTACCAGGAACCCCCTCGGGTGCTACCGTGAGGTACTCTCTCTTTGCTCATTCCATTTTTCTAGAGTGAGACTAGACCTGTTTTTGACAATTTATTTAAAAAAAGAAAAACACACCATGACCCAAAAGAATAGTGTTAAATAAACACATCTAGAGGATTCAGAAGAATTTGCTATCTAATCCTCACAGTGGGTTCTCGAACGTAGGTGTGAGTTGGGTGAGGCCCCTTTTTGTTGATATTTGGTTGAGTGGGGGGCAGCCTTACTCTGTTTCTCCCTAGTGCTCCTACAGATTGGTTGATGCCCACTTCCCACAGGAAGTGGTCATATAGAGGGTGTAAACACACTAAAGGTAGGTAGCCCATTAGGCACTTTCTGTCACTCCCCATATCACCCCTAAATTGAGTATTTATATGGCACCCCTGACCCCAAGAATCTGCCAGCACTTCAAAAATCACATTTAATATCCCTTGGAGTAGAGGAGCTACTCCCCTAGACGCCTGCAGGCACTGCCAAACAAAGTACGGTCCAATGCATTGCAGCTTCCCAGCTCAACCAATGCTGCAGACAACTAGGAGAAGGTATTCGTGCTCTGGAAGGTCAGATCAGTCTCCCCCCAAGTTTGAAGTCACCAGGACCAACCTGAACCAAGCAGCACCCAGGGTACCAAACACACCACACCAAACACCAACAGTGACAGTCAAGTCCGGACTCCTACTGCACAATGCCTGAGCATCCATCAAGGGATGTCAGCATCACTAAGACCCACTTTGTGAGTGACCCAGCAGTCCTGATTTTGCACCTTGCCAACTGTTTGCCTCGAACCGCAAGGAGCAACTTTGCAAACCAGCCCAGCCGTCCTAAGCACTCTGCACCTGAGCCGCGCGCCCCAGGTACGGAAGAACAGGCTGTGTCCCCTTGCTCCAAGACCCTACTGTGACCCAATTCCCATTTGAGAGCTCTTTGACCGGTTCCCAACTCCCCCCTGTGCAGCCTATTTCCAGTTGCCCTCCTTCACCATAGCGTGCTCAGGTACAACCTCCCCAGCACCATGCTCACAGTAAAACTTGGGCAGTTCCCAAAGAACTCCTGGTAATTCTTTGAACCTTGGCCCTCTACAACTCTGAATCCTGAAGGTGTACCCCTGAAACCTACTGAACCTACCTTTATGCATCTCTTACTTTCCTCCCACAGAACTCCATTGTGAGTAAAAGTGCACAGATTTGAACGTTCTAATTACTTGTGTAAATTTCTAACAAAACTTACCTTTGAATTAAGTTCTTGGTTTTGAAATATATATATAAAAAAATTATTTTTCAAATTTGGTCTCTGATTTATTGTTTGATAGTGTGTCTCATTTATTGCTTCAATGAGTACAACAAATGGTTAGCACTACCCTCTGATAAGCCTAGCTGTTCGCTAGCACTACCAGAAAAGAGAGCATTCGTTTTATCTACTTTAGCCTCTTTAAGCCTATTTGGTACCCACTGGAATCTCTACACAGTGTTCTTTTTAGTGCACTAAATAGAGCACCATCTTCCTACATTTTCCATTAGCATCCTCTCTTGCCTTTAGTGTTTTCTAGGCATTGATTAAGTTGAGTTCATTGGCCTTTTCTGAAAAAATATCTGGCCCGTGGTTTAGATGCATCACAAAGATAACATGGTTCAAATACAGTTCCTTGGATAGGATTGTCTGTGAGGCCAGTTACTATGAGTAGTTGATCTGTATCATAGTTCTTATGATTCTTCACAAGCGCACACTAATTCCAACTCCCTATGTGTTTGTAGATTTTTCTTTGAATTCTCTGGTACACAAATTGTCTTTGTGGGTCACTCCCTAGGTAAGAATATTGTTAGTACTTCATGAAGGACGATGTATATACACCAGATCCATTACATATAGGTGAAGGATTTGCACTGTGCTTAATAATTGTTAAGGGTCTGCCATGTTGGCATCATTTAATTTTTTTCTGTGGCATAAATGCGTGCATATAAAACTACAAACTATTGCCTTCTTGTAGGCATAATTGGCTGCACAGGCACTAAGTTAAATCATTTCCATTAGTCTTATTTACATTTTAGGTCAAGAGTGACCTTGATATTTAGATCTATGTTTATCACGTTTTTCCATAGAAATGCTTCACATTTTGGGTAAATAAGAATCTTGGGGCCCGATTTAGAGTTTGATAAAGAGGAAACTCTGTTGCAATGGCACCAGAATACCTTGTCCACAGTTTCTGTGCTAGGGCGTCGGGGCTCCGCCCCCTTTACTTTCACCATAAAAAGGAAAGCAATGTGCAGTGCTAAATCTGCTGTTTTCGTTGTATAAAAATACATATATGCACACTGTGCTCTATATTCAGGTCTTCAAAGGTAGTCCGTTTTCTTTTTTTTTTCCTCGACTGCAGTGAGAGCATGAACATCGATGTGCCCATGCTCACAAACAACTTCAGAAGTACTGACTTATTTCCTTTTTACAGTGTCCCTTGCCGCGCTTTCACTTTTTCAGTAGCTGTCTCGCTGTCTCCGGACTAGCAACACTCCCTCTCCCTCTCCCCGCCCCCACTACTCAGCAGCAAAAGCCAGGAGCAGCAGTGCCACAGGGTCACAACTCCATCTTGCAGGAAGACGAGCTGTCGGAAACTGCGTGGTACCTGCCATAGGATCATCTAAAAGCCCTTTGAATTAAGTTTGTGCATGTGAAGAAGCTTTTCTTCAGCTTGCATTCCAACTTCCATAACTGATCACAAAACGACCCCAAAGGCAGTGTTTCTAAATAGAACAGCGTGACTGAGTTTTTTGTCTCGGATTAGAAAGGCACAACAACATACTGTCAAATATTATTCATACATTTGAGTGTGCTTCCTTCGCCGTATTATTTGATATAAAGTGATGAGCATAATTTGGCAAGGCACTCGAAAAAAGTGCTGGCTGTAAATAAACATTCATACCGTCATCCGAAACACCAAAGTTACCCCTCCCTCTGCCCCCAACTGCTTCGCACTTAGGTACCGGCCACAACGAAAATGAAAAGTAAATTGGGGTGGTTCCTTTCACCAAGTGTATTTCTGCCTAGGTTTGGACAGTTTCACAATTTCGGATCTAGTAACTTAGCACCCTTTCACCTGTACCTGCGATTCTTTCATTAACAGCACTTGCAGAGATGGGGTAATCCAATGCTGAACAGCCTCACCCCCATTCTGAAAAGGATTGACAGCGAATGAGGAACAGCAAAGACGTGCACCTGCCCATTGGGACAGGAGTTGAGTGGTGACTGAAGTTTTGTTGTGCTAAGGGACTCCCTTTGATTTCATGGAAATAGATAAGTTCACATACCTACTACCTACAGAACGGCTGTTTGCTGCGAAGTACCGGTACTCTAGCATTAAAAATATTGCAGCACTGCTGAGAAGTGCAGGTACTCTCTCTCTACCCTTCAAGTTACAAAAGTGTGGGCACTCTGTACCAGAGAGCACATGCCCGTTTGATGCACTGGGTAATGAAACTCGCCCTGCCAAGGACACACAAAAAAGGCACCCGCATCCTAGCACTCAAACAAAGCCAATGTGTGCTACATTATTTTGACATATGTCATTTGTATTGTAGGCTTAGTTTGGGCAGCCAGCCAGTTAATCAGGGCCGGACTGGCCACAGCGGGCACCGGGCAATCCCCCGGTGCGCCGCACAGGTAGGGGCCGGTTTTGGGCCCCGGGGGCCTTTTTTGTTACAGGGCTGTCAAAGCGGCCCTGTACCAAAATCGGCCGAAAATCAGCCGAAAACCGGCCCCGGCAAGAAGCTCGGCTGCACTATCAACCCCCCGAGTGGGGAGGGGGAGCCGGCCGAGCACTTTGCCAGGGCTGGTTGTGGTTCTCAGTCCGGCCCTGCAGTTAGTTTTAAAAGTGCATTTGTTTATGTACTTCGTGCAACACGTTATTGCTTATATAAGGTGCTTAATGTAACTGCTCACTCTGAGCTACGGTTGGCAGAGCACTGTTTGTGTTGTATGTTTAGTGCAGGGCTTTAAGTGGGCCGGGGCTGTCCAGGTCTGAGTACCGGCAGTTATTTTCAGGGTGCTTCGAAACGGGTCTCTATCAGGCTCTATTTTCAGGCCTCCAAAGGTAGTCCGTTTTCTTTTTTTTTTTCCTCGACTGCAGTGAGATCAATGACATCGATGTGCGCATGCTCATTTTGCTCACTACTGAGCAGTGGGAGGTAGTGAGCATGCCAGGTGTTGTAGGAGGAACGGGGCTTTAAAGAGAGACATTTTTTCTCAGGATTTCCCTTCTTGCAGGGCAGGTGTTGTCGTGGTGCCAGCCTTCACATCTTGGGATGATTAGGAGAGAGATGCCCATAGGCAGCCTGCTCCAGCACGACCAAGCTCTGACCTTTCACACTGAGCGTTAAGGCTGCAGTGTAACCCAGGAACAACTGAAACGCAGAGAGAGGAACTAGTCTGCGTGATCCTGCCCCAGCCCTAACACAATGCTAGTTATCTTGATTTAGACCACGCCCCTACTTGGATAGGCCACGCCCCTCTAAGAGCTTTGCCCCGCCCATTTTAGAGCACCCCCAGTTTTTTTTTACCACTTAAAGCCCTGTGCACACATACAAACTTACTTGAATTGACGCCTTATCTTTTGCACTGTCTACCAGACTGTCACTTCCGTCACAGTGCTTTCTCTAAAATTACGTTGCTCTCATGTAGAGAGTATTTGCCGGGCTGAAAATCTCTCCGCCCTGAGGCGTGTGAGGTCATCAGCTCGTCAAAGACCTTGCATCAAAGGCCAGTCCCCACCCCCTGATGACGTGGTGGTGAAGTTAGCCCCGGGCGTTGGAGACACAAGCCCTGTAGCGCTAAGCCTCCACGTCAATCAGAAAGGGGTTGCATTTTCACCAAATTAGGGTGACCAACCGTCCGTAAATTTCACGGACTGCCCGTTATTTGGGCCTCTTGTCCGTTGTCCGTCAGGAAGTCTTTCACGGACGCCTTTTGACCGTAATTCTGGCGTTGGTGCAAGCTGTCCCCCCTGCAAGCAGCCTGAAAGTTCTCTAACTCTCACTGCAGGGGCCCAGCTCGCCCTGCTGTGAACTGATAGGCCTGCAGCAGCCCCTCTCGTCACAGATTGCCATCGGCCATTATCATTCTGTTGTCTGCCTGATTATCAAACACAGAATGATAATGGGACCCTCTGTATAGATACAGCATTTGCTGGGCTGCATCCTGCCAGAGGTCTTCATGGAGTGAGACGCGCCCCCCTGGGTGTCTGTGACTGCATTCCCAGGGGGGTGCAAATGCCTTAGCAAAGAAGTGTAAATGAAGACGGCCTGGAAGTGTGGCCTTCTTTATTGGCACAATTCCAGGCGGTTTTCATTGAAGTGTAAAATATACAAATCGTGCTATGGGGGCTGGGGTCATTTGGAGGGGTGGCAGGGTCAAAGAGGTGGCTGAGAAGGACAAACTCTTCTTTAAGGACTTTATTTAATAAACAGTTACGAACGCAAAAAAGCAAAACACACACAATGAAATAAAAAAAATGAATTCAGGTTTAAACATAGTGTCATTCTGGCAAATCCTCGAAGCACAAAAGCAGCCCCACCTGCCCATTGTCATTCTGTATGCTGGCTGATTGTCACATACAGAATGACAATGGTCCAGTCTAGGCTGGTAAACGTTGTGGGGCCTTATTTATGAAAAGTGACGCATCGCTGCGTGAAAACAGCGATGCGTCACTTTTCATTGCGCACTCTTTGCGACACCAATGATGCGTCATATTTAATGTATGACGCATCATGTCGCAAGGAGTTACAGATACGTCAGTATTTCTGACGTATCTGTAAGCGCAAAAGTGACGCATTGCTGGAGTGTGTCACAAAAGTGACACAACTCCAGCAATGCGTCCTTTCACATGGGGAAAGCCCCATGTGAAAGGGCTTGCGTCAGTCTTACGCCTGCTGCGAGGCAGGCGCAAGATTTTGACGCAACAGCGTCCTAAAAATGACGCAGTGAAATCTCATAGATTTTACTGCGTCACTATTACGAGGCTTTTTGCAGGGGAACGCCCCCTCTGCATACATTATACCTGACGCAGGTATAATGTGGCACAGGGGTTTAAAAAGTGACGCATCTAGGTAGATGCGTCCCTTTTTAAATATGGCGCAACAAGGCGCATGTTTTACGCCGCCGATGCGTCACAAAAAGTGACGCATCAGCAGCGCAAAACTGACGCAGGGCCTCATAAATGAGGCCCCAGGTTTCTCCAGGCTCTGTCTAGGGCAGGGCATTCTGTCAGACAGAAGAAATGTGCAAAAACGCCAATGTTGCTACATGAGAATTCAGCTCAACAAAAGGAGCTGGTGAAAGAAGTTAAAAAGAAGGGGCTAGAGTTCTTTCACAGTCATTTTTGAACTGATGCATTTTCAATATTATATTCAAGGAAGCCAGATTGCTACTTTTTTATTTTATGCAAACTAATAACCATTGACAAAGCCAATAGTTCTGGCATGTTGCAGGTGTAACATTACTTGTTATATATCTGGATACAATGACAGAAGAGGCAAAATACCAGGCAGGCAGCACACTATATTAAGCACAGATTTTTAGCTTTCGTGTTTTAAGCCACACCCTTAATTACATCGAACACCCCCTCTGGAGGAACCCCCCCCCCGGTATTTTCATCCCACTTAAAGCCCTGGAAACAACACCATCTCACAGTCACCTCAGGGCCTGGCACTGTGCATCATGCATAACCCATGAATTTCATGTTTTCAGATTTCCTTTGTGCAGGGGCATAGGGAACCCTACCCCCACCCATTATATAATAATAATAATACTGATATTTATAAAGCGCGAACAGCTACCTCACAAGGAGGTGTCCCGGCACTGAGAATGCAGAACTTGTTTAGGGGGAAAAGCAAAAGAAAGGAGGGAGAGTGCTTATCCATTGCTTTAGGAACTACACCATGGGTTACATTCTTGATGGGCCTCTTCTGTCTGCAATTCTGCAGACAAAGGCTCAGCTCATAATTAATATGAAAAGGTGGGCGAGTAAGTAAATGAAGGGATGGGTGGATGGCTGGATAGATTAGTGAAAGGGTGAATGGATGAATGAAAGGGTGAATGGATGGATAATGAGAGAAAGGATGTATGGATGAGTGGAATGACGGATGAGAGAAACGGTAAAAAGATGTATGTATGGGTGGAAGGGTAGATCGATGGGTAAAAGGGTGGATGGATGAGTGAAAGGATGGATGAGTGAACGGGTGGGTGATGGGTGAGTTAATGGGTGGATGGATGAGTGAAATGATGGATGGATTAATAAATTGATAAGTACAAGGGTGAATGGCTAGACAGATGAGTTAGCGGTGGATGTAAGGATGGATGAGGGAGTGAAAGGGAGGGTACATGGACAAATGGATGGATAGATGAGTGAAGGAGTGAAAGGGTGGATGGATGACGGATAGGGTCAATGGATGGATTCATGAGTGGATGAGTAGATGGATGGGTGGAAGGAAGGATGGCTAAGTGAAAGGGTCGATGGAGAGAGAAAGGGACAAAGGATTGATGACTGAAAGAGTGAATGGGTGGAAGGATGAGTGGCTGGGTGGATGGATGAGTGAGTGAAAGGATGGCTGGATGGGTGAAAGGATAAAAGGCTGGATGTTATGTTATGAGCAATTTATATAGCGCGCCATAAATGAATGAATGGATGGATGGATAATGGATGGATGAGTGAAAGGGTGGATGGATGAGTGAAATGATGGATAGAAGGATACATGATGGATAGGTTTGCAAATGATTGAATATGTTTGGATATGGATGAGCTTAATTATATTCTATTGCGCGACCTCCACTGATGTGTCTGTAAAACTTACCTTTTGTCCTGAAGTTTTGTCCTGAATTTTGACCTCCTGTCCTGAATTTTTGTCCTGAATTTTGACCCTTTGTCCTGAATTTTTACACTCACCGTCCTGAATTTGCACCCATGTCAGTTGGTCACCCTACACCAAATCCTTTCCCAACTCGTCATATGACCCACCCTGTGACGAGCTGGAAAGGGTGTGGTAAAGGCTGCAGGCAGGACTGTATGATACTGCGCAGACTCGACTTGAGTCTGCTTCCCGCCGCATAATATTTAATCCTAGAAGCCATTTTCATTCCGGGCCCAGCAGTGTGTCTGTTCAGAGAGGCACATGAATTACTGCCAGTGTCAGGCCACTGAGACCAGCTAAACTCGTGCTGGTGATGACGGTCGGTGGGGGATCAGAGGATAAGGTGCTGCTTGCGCACTACCAGGTTTGTACCCTGTGTCTGAAGGGAACCTTGCAGATGTGCTGTATTAGTAGTATGGGGTAATGTGCTAGCACTTTCCGTTGGAAGATGTCAGAGTTTTATTGCCGTTGCCGAGCATATGTTTTTAGTAGACCCCCTGGGTGTTTGTCATTAGGGGAGGGACAATAGGGGCAGAGGACCTGGTGAGGTGTACAATGGCCCTGGTTCCTTTGAAGTTTTATTGCTTGTTGGTGTTAACACTGAACTGGTCTTTACGCAACACAATACCACACGGGATCTCAGAGATGAATAAAAAAATTGACACCATCCTTCATTTAGTGATATAATTAATGCGTATGAACAGAAACCTATTTCGATTTACAGATAGGGTTGTTCAAAGAGAGAGGTCCGTGCCTCAAACAGTATGGTAGTAAAAAGGGTCGAAGTTTAGATAAAGAAAAAACCTCACAATGCATAGACTGCAACTGGGATCTGTGAATGACGGTTTGTTTACATAAAAAAACAGAGGAGTCGGAGTCGCATGACCTGGCCTGGCTTGAAGGCAACTTCCCTCCAGTTCAGCAGCCAGATGAGGTAAATAAAAAAAGCCAGCTGTGCTCTGCCCATTTGCACTTAGGGGAGTTAGTGATCCAAATCATTAATTGTGTTTCGTTATTTGCTTGAATTGGAAATAGGAATGTGTGCGTTTTTATTGGGATTGCAGGCTTGTGTGGAAAGGTGTTGCATTCCATACTATGATTTTATTCTAATAAATGTTTTCTATAGTGTGTATGTTCGATCTCCAGACAGGACAAGAATCCTGATCTCTGTCATTGCATTTCTGCCTGTAAACTCAAGGGGTATGGACAGAGTGAATACATCTGACCAGATGCCTGAATAGACCGCAGCAGAGAGATCCAGTTTACCAGAGAGCGTGCTGTATTGTTCATCGCCTGTGTTACGAATTCCATACAAAACTGAGGCCTGCGTGCCAAAACAGGAATGTTTTTGATAGCTCAAAACAAACATTTTTTAGATCTGTTTTTGCAGTTGATTCATTCAAGCTACAAAGCATCAGAGTTTGTCATTGGAAAAATAACTACTTTTCATACAAAGCTACTAAATCAAATGCATCCTCCTTAACTGACAGAAGCATTGCAGTTACAAATGTGGAGTTCAATATTTGTTTGTCTGTCATAAAATTAATTCCTAGGTGGAAACAGGCACAGCAGCACAAGACAGAGAGTTGTTTCTAACTATTGCATTTTCCTGACTTTTAGAAAGTAGTTTAATAATTCCCTTGAGGGTGAGGGAGTCTCTCTGTACATCTTGAAGATCCAGATCACAGAGTGCACTGTGGTCTAACAAATCTGAGGTCAGGGTGTGGCTGCTTCATCAAGTGGTCGAGGTGAGCCCGTCTCATCAAGTGGGATTAAGGCGCATTGGAGCCAACTGCCTTCAGAGGGCTCCCCTTGTGTGGGAATGAAAAATTAAGATACTGTGATTCCAGGGATGCACTCTGACTGTTCCTACGCTTACAGCTAGTGTCTGACTGTTTCGATCATGCTATACCTCAGTGACAGCAAGTTAACTGCTCGCTGCTGACATCAGTCACTAAGGCTAGAAAGCAGGCAGGTCTGCCCATGAATGACACGAGAACTTTCAGTGTGACTTGTTAAAACGCATTTTGCTTTCTGGAGTGGCCCTCATATGCTGGAAAATATACACCTACTGGGCTTTTGTAGTAGTTTGGTACCACCACTAAGTGGAATCATGAGGTCTTAACTTGCCATAAGGAAACGGCAGGATGTGGGACTGACATAACGTGTCTTCTCCCCCACCCCCGAACAAACCCAGCCCCACTACTCACAAACCTCACCAGCCGCCACTGCTTGTCCACCAAACTCTTGGTCTGCCAGCCCAGGTTTGAGACAGGCGTATTGTCAGGATTACGCCGACAGAGTAAACTTAACTCCAGCAGTGTGTAACTTTTCACTGACCGCCTTATGGCGCATGTGCTGGCATGGTAAGCCATCTAGCCAATTTAGAGGGGCCCGTCTAACTGCATTTTTTGTTACTGACTTTCACCACCAGGAATATCTTCTTGTTGAGGGACCTAAAATAAAAAGAATCACCCCTGCACCATGTGTAGTAAACTTCCATGGTGTTTGTTGGGACCGTTTGTTTTTACTATTCCAAAAACAAACTCTTTATTTGGGTGCTTGTTTTTGGAAAAGTAAAAACTTGTATTGAGTTTGGTGTTATTGTCTATCGCCAATGATGGCACACACACCAAACGTTTAAATGGCTTTATATGTACCACTGTGCCAGCTATACATTTGGCAGGCAGAGTAAAGACACAAAACGTTCTATACCACCATAACTGTCTTCACTCCATATGTCAACCTCTCAATTAGACCCTTGGTATTTGAATATCAAGATGTTGAACATCTTGTTTTTTCTGTAGGTGCATGACCACTATTGTGCTTAAATGTCAATTTTGCATTATTTATGAATGTATTATTTTCATTTGCTCTTCAATTGTTACAGATCGGAACTCCCCAGTTTTAGATCAAATATTGAGCGAAATGCATTGGAATCCATGGGCAAACTGGATATTTCCAAATAATTTCAAACATACGTCTAATTTTGAATGTACACAATGCTACTACAAAACTTCATCGCATATTATTAAGAGTTTTAAATAACATACATGCAAACATGTGGGAGTATAAATGAGAAAAATAGTATTAAAAGCATGAAGTACATAAACTGGGCCATTCAGCAAGTGAGTACACAGTGCATTTTGGGATAAATGTCTCCAGACATATATTCCACGGTTATCCCATCCGCCAAATTACAATTCCATTATATTCAATAAAACTTGTAATATGGTGGATGGGATATCTGTCATGTTTGCGCCAAGAATGTAATCATGCACCATGCCTCATGAAATCATTTGACATAAATGTCTCACCCCAGAGATCAAAGGCCACTCATGTATATGCCAATCTCACCAAGCACACACACATGAACATAAAAATATACACACACACACATACATATATACATTGTTGGAAAGTCGATTATTAGTATGGGCAAATGTATATCTCCCACTGGACATAAGGCCACTAACACTGTATAGGGCTCAGAACAAGTATTAGACAATTTTTCCCATGGTAAACCCTTGGTAGCTTGGCTGCGAGCAGGCAGGCTTAACTTCAAAGACAGATATGTAATTATTTAAAACCACCAATTCATTAAATAATTAAGACACAATGCACAATAAAAATCCAGCAAAAATTTATAAAAATAAAAATTATTTCATTCTTAAAATGTCGCTGAAACGACAAAAATCCAAGTTAGAGATGCAGAGATATGAATTTTCAAATATTTAGCATTCTCTAGCACATAGAATACTATAGCGCCTTATCGGGACATCTAGCTGTGATAGACCAGGTCAAAGTCAAAGTTTCACGCCGACCGCAATAGACCCCTGCTCAGTTACCCCGTGCAGTAGGTCTGGGTCAAAGTTTTTACCTTCTGACTTCAAAACTTTTCTGGAGCTTTTTTTCTCTGGGTCTCTCAAAGCTCTCAGCCAGTCTGGATTCGGTTAGGGTTCGCAGGATTGCCTAGTGACGAGCTCCTGGTCAAACGTATGGAAGTCTGACCTCTTGAGGGTTCCGGAGGGATGAACCAAGGATCCAGGTTGACTCGGGGTTGAAGTCAGGTGGCTTGGCTAACGCGGTTGCGCCTGCTCACTTTTTCTTCATTTGGTCCTAGAAACTTTTTCAGAGCTTTTTCTTGTGGGGTCCCTCGATGCTCTTCACCAGGCCAGATTCGGTGAGGGTGCGCCGGCCTCGGAATTTGCATACACCCGGTCGAACTCTGGAAGTAGGACCTATGGAGCTTTTTAGCCGCACAAACCTGGACAGCAGGCTGGTTCACGGTTTAAGGTATGATGCTTGGCTGGCCAATTTGAGTTTGTCCCCTTATGGAGCTTTTTTCCAAAGTTGGTCCAAAGTTCTTTGAACCTACAGAACTTTTTCTTGAAGTTCCCCCAAGGGTCCCAAATTGTCTCAAACTCACTCCAAGGGTCTGAGAGCTCTAAGATTGTCCTTGAAAGTTGAGGACCTCAGTTCCCACAATCCACTTGGGCAAAACTCTTACAAATCCACTGGTAGTTCTCCAGGTTAAGTATTCTTAGTGGTGATGTTCCAGGTGAGCTCTGTTAACCTGTAGCTTGCAGGAAGTTCACTCTTTATCCCTTTTACAGCAACATAGTCCACAGGGCTGTAGTTCTAGATGGTGCAGATGGTGCAATCTTCAGAGTGCAGGCCTTAGGAAATGCACATCAAACTTCTCAGCATGGCCCATCTTGCTTTCTTTATTTTCAAACAGCAGATCTGAGAGACCCTGCCCCTCTCAGATACTTCGTCCAAGTTTTCTGGGTCAAGCAGGAGGTCAGTCCTGACCAATGGGGTGTAGGGTACTATTTTGTCCCAGAGTGCACCAATTCTTCCAAATTCATAATGCCTGATTTTCCAGCAGGGAGAGAAGAGCTGACTAAACACACCCCTAGGATGGCTAATCTCCGTAGTCTCTCCCCCTTGCATCTGCTCATTCCTTCCTTAAGCCTAGTTTCTGGCTTGGTTCAAAAGAGTAGAGTTGTAAATGACACTGGTGTCTTCCTCTTCCCTTGGAGTACATTGTTTATGACTCCTCCCGCTGCTCTGACATTCCCGTGTGACAGAACACTGCCCTCCCAGCAGAGCTGGTCAACCCCAAGGGCTCTTTATCACCTCTTCAAAGAAGCCTGGCTAATCTACTTAACTCTGACCACTAGAAGGCTAAATCTAGGCTTACAGCAAGAAGCCTTATAACTTCTTGTCAGTCAATTTTAGGAGAAATTCAACAAGATCATGTTTTTGAGTATATTAATACCATTCCGGGAAGTCTTTGAATGGTATGTTTAGCCTTCTCCCATCTCCCATCAAGAGTTAGTAGTTGATAACTTCTTGCTATGTTAACCTATGTGGCAGGGGATTTGCAATGGGAAAATGACTTGGGCCATTTTTCCAGCACCAGGGCTTATAAAATCATATTTTATAAGTACTCTGCCTATATCTTCAGTAGCCCCTACCCATGGAACATCTAGGGGAGATTTTAGGAGTTCCCCAACCCATAGTGTACCCTTGTGTATGTAGGTGTTTTAACTGTATTCTAAGTGTCTTTTTCAGGATAGCACTAGCCCTGGGCCTGGTGAGGCTGATCCCAAGGTCAGTCAGAGTCACTTACTACCAGTACCAGTCAGCAAAAAGTTGGGAGGTGCCCAGGGCATAGGATGATTTTGCAACATACATGTACACATATACATTCTCATGCATACAATAATTGCACAGTCAGGAAAAGCAACCTGACCGAAGGACAGGCCTTGAGGTTGATGTTACATTCTTTAATGGTGATGTTTATTCTGTATGGGTGAAGGCCTTGGACCCCAAAGATTTATCCTGAGTGTGAGTTGGGAGGAAGGCCTGGAAGAAATATAGACCTTTTGGTATATTTTCCAGTATGTATATGCTGCCCTAACAGTGACATGTCTTTAAGGTTTTTGTTTGGGCATTTTTTATCCTTTTGCTTGGTATCTGTGGCATGTATAACAGTTGTTGAACATTATAGATGGTGTAAAAGGTCTGCACAGTCGAAGGCCTTGTGTAACAGTGACAGGTTGGATTCTAATTCAGATTTTCTCTTACCAGTTTTTAGAATCCCTGGTCGAACAAACTGTTTCTTTGTCTGCTAAGACGTGTAAAGTGGAGAAGACCAAAGACCTTAGTAACTTCATAAAGATTTATTACAAAGCCAAAAATAACTGAACATACAAACACCTCAGTAAGAGGTTAAGGAAGTAAATGGGCAATAATACAAACATAATCCTACGCAAGAGTCTCAGACGACTCAATATGAAGACTAGCGTAAGTTCCAAAAGCATCAGGTGAACGATAACAGTCCCTGCTTGAAGCCTTGACTGCATTTACCCAAAAGGAAAGAATAGTTAGTCTATCCCTACACTAACACTAAGGTGACATCCCTACTTAACATTCTCACCCAGGCAAGAGGAAGAGAGGTGTGAGCAGTGAATACTTCCTAATAAGTACACTCAATTTCATGGGTAAGTAGCCTAAGCTACATAGCTCATTCTAAGATGCTCCTTCTTGCTTCCCATCTGCTCAAAGGCTACTCTAAAAACCTGCTCTCCACCCTCGGAGTACTGTCCCAAATACAAAATCCTCAAAACAGCAAACTCGCCCTAAACACACTCCTTCAGGCAGGTCTTCTCTCCTGGGGTTTTCCATCAAAACTTAAACTTCATCCAAAAACCGTTGGTGTGTCCTTGGGTCCAGGCACCTCTCCACCAAATGTATCTATCCACATTCTCCTCACTCCCACGATTCTCAACTCTACCATCCTAACTCCTAAAACAAAGAGTTATTCTACCTAACGAAGCATGTGTCCTTGCACCTGCAACAGAAAGCTTGTGAGAAAGCAACCTTGCACGCACACATATCTACAATCCAAACTTAACTGAGAAAAGGAGCCTTTCCCAATGAAAATAAATTTCAGGCCTACAATATGAAGTCAAGCTAAGAAATTACAGTTAGGCCTCGGCTGGCGTTTTCATATTACCAGGCCGTTACACATTTAAATGCATTTATCACACTACAACATAGGCATTACATTCAAAGTCATAGTAAAAGCATTAAACGTCATTTCATTCTAAAGCATTACTCTTTGTCTCATGAATAACCAAATCTATACGAGCAACTTTTAACACGGTGCACATTTAATCCTAATGCATTAGTTCAAACGTGAAGTGTCATGAATTGCTTTACATAAGGCACAATCTCAGGTATACACTACATTAGTCTGTAAACGGTATGACTACTCCTAAACCTTCTAACATAATTTGATTAATCACTACATCTCTAATAATCAAACATTAGTATGGTCCTCTAAATATGCGGGTGCTAACTACCCATGATTATGATGCACGCCTACAATTTTCCAGAATAACATGTTTATGTTTATGAGATATATACAGCGTTCAAATACCCATGGCTGTCTCGGTGCTCTATCAGTCCCCCACTTTGATGACCTGTGTCATCACCCACTAAACCATCCTTGGGGAAAGAACTGACTTAAACAGAGCTTGTTGCTATTCTTCCTCACCTAAACATCTCCATGTTTCTAATATTTTGATATTGACTGTCCTGCAGTCTTTCAATTCGCCTCTCTTGCTCTCTCAATGACCTTTCAATCCTGCTGGACTTATACCACTTGTAAGCCCTAAGCAAACTCCACAATCTGATCACACAAGCCATGGCCATAACAAGAGGTTTCAACATATAGCCAAGTAATCTTTTCCCAAGCTCCTAAACCAACCTCCCACTTTGCCAATTCCTTTACCAACTTTTTCCCAAACACCATCCTCAGTCAGATCCTCAACCTCATGATGAATCGTAGTAATGTTACTTATATATTTCTCCAGATCCTTGCTGTTATCTGGTATATAAGTACAGCACTCTTGGATCTTCAACTGTTTACAGACTCCTCCTTCTTTTGCTAAATGCAAGACGATTTTGCAAAACCATTGTCCTTATTGAGCGACCACTGTGCCCTCGGCCTGGTTGCCCCCTCGCTCCCCGCCTGCTGCCTGCCACTTACCTGCTGCCTGCTGCCGATCCATCCCGGCGCCCCAGCCGCCGCAGGGCCGGCCGCCTGGATTTCGCGCCGGTTTTGACGCGACCCCGCCCCCCCGCCTACCGATAGGCCCACGCGCTCCCCGCCTCCCGCCTGACCCGCCCTCCAGGATCCCTTCTTAAGGGGACCCCGACCCCACTCTTGCAGCGACCACTGTGCCCTCGGCCTGGTTGCCCCCTCGCTCCCCGCCTGCTGCCTGCCACTTACCTGCTGCCTGCTGCCGATCCATCCCGGCGCCCCAGCCGCCGCAGGGCCGCCCGCCTGATCGCCGATCCAGCCCGGCGCCCCAGCCGCCGCAGGGCCGGCCGCCTGGATTTCGCGCCGGTTTTGACGCGACCCCGCCCCCCCGCCTACCGATAGGCCCACGCGCTCCCCGCCTCCCGCCTGACCCGCCCTCCAGGATCCCTTCTTATGACGCCCCCTCAGCGACCGCGCAGCGGACGCGCGCAGCGGGAGCACCGACTGAGCGCCGAAGGTGCGCCAAAGGTAAGCCCGTCTGCGCCCGTCCGCGCCTGGCCCGCGCCCAGCGCCAGGACCCCTGGCCTCCGCAGACCCCAGCCCACCCGCCGGACGTACGACGCCGCCACCTTCATCGCACTCAACGACGGACGAGCCCCGGGATGCTACCGTGCCACCCCGAGACGCACCCACGGACCCTTCATCTGCCAGTCCTGCAAGTTCACCTGCATCCGGACCTGCCTCGCACCAGCACCCGCCAAGACGAACACCAGCACCAACCACCTGAAGTGCATCCTGCTCAATACCCGCTCAGTCCACAGACACGCCATCGAACTCTGGAACCTCATCGACACCACAGCACCAGACGTTGCCTTCCTCACGGAGACCTGGATGAACGCCTCTTCAGCTCCCGACATCGCCATCGCCATCCCAGAGGGCTACAAGATCACCCGGAGGGACCGCACTGCCAACCAGATAGGAGGAGGCATCGCCATCATCCACAGGGACACCATCCGCATCACGACCAGCACAGACGACATCCTGACCACCGCCGAACACCTACACTTCCAGATCCACACCGACCCGAAGACCACCCTCAGAGGCACCCTGATCTACCGACCCCCTGGACCACGCACACGATTCAGCGAGGACATCGCCGACTTCGTCAGCCCGCATGCCCTCCCCTCCGCTGACTACATCCTCCTGGGGGACATCAACTTCCACCTGGAGAACAACAACGACCGCAACACCACCACCCTGCTGGACAACCTCGCCAACCTCGGACTCAAGCAGCTGGTGACCACCCCCACCCACCTCGCCGGACACACACTCGACGCCGTCTTCTCATCCAGCAAAGACATCACCTTCAGCCACGCCACTGGACTCCACTGGACGGACCACAGCTGCGTCCACTTCACCTTCAGAAGAACGACGACCCACCACCACCAGCAACAGGTTGCCCGAAGAAGCTGGAGCAAGATCACAGCCGACCAGCTCGCCGCTGCCCTGAGCCAGCACCCTCCCGCCAGCTCAGCGAACCCCAGCCAGGCCGCCGACAACCTCACGAAGTGGATCAGCAACTGCGCGGACGTACTCGCCCCACTGAAGACCCCGCCCAGCAGACCCGGCAGCAAGAAGGCCCCATGGTTCACCGACGAACTCAAGAGCTCCAAGAAGAACTGCCGAGCCCTCGAGAAAGCCTGGAGAAGGGAGCCAACACCGGACAACATGACCACCCTCAAGCTTGCCACCCGGAAGCACCACCAGCTGATCCGCGACACCAAGAAAACTGCATTCAAGGACCGACTGGACAACAACGCACACAACTGCAAGGAACTCTTCAACATCGTGAAAGAGCTCTCCAACCCCAACGCCGGAAACAACGACATCACCCCATCGCAAGAACTCTGCAACTCCCTCGCCTCCTACTTCCACAACAAGATCGCGGACATACACAACAGCTTCAACACCCAACCGACGAACGCCACGCCCGACTCAACCGAACCACCGCCCCCCACCACCACCCTCCACGCCTGGACTCCTATCAGCACCGAAGACACCGTCCGCACGATGAACTCCATCCACTCCGGATCTCCGACCGACCCTTGCCCTCACCACGTCTTCAACAAGGCCGACGCTGTCATCGCACCCCACCTGCGGGACATCATCAACACCTCATTCGACACCGCCACCTTCCCTGAGAGCTGGAAGCACGCCGAACTCAGCGCTCTACTCAAGAAACCAACAGCGGACCCCACCGAACTGAAGAATTACCGCCCCATCTCGCTCCTCCCGTTTCCAGCCAAAGTCATCGAGAAGACCGTCAACAAGCAGCTGGCCGCCTTCCTTGAGACGAACGGATCCCTCGACCCCTCACAGTCTGGCTTCCGAGCCAACCACAGCACCGAGACCGCCCTCATCGCTGCCACCGATGACATCTGAACCCTGATGGATAACGGAGAAACAGCGGCGCTCATCCTCCTAGACCTCTCCGCGGCCTTCGACACCGTCTGCCACCGCACCCTAGTGCAGCGCCTCTACGACGCCGGAATCCAGGAGAAGGCACTGGAATGGATCATCTCCTTCCTCGACGGAAGAACCCAGAGAGTCCGCCTACCTCCGTACAAATCAAAGGCCACCGAAGTCATCTGCGGCGTACCCCAAGGATCCTCGCTGAGCCCAACCCTCTTCAACGTCTACATGAGCCCCCTCGCGGCCATCGCACGCCAACACAACCTGAACATCATCTCCTACGCCGACGATACCCAGCTGATCCTCTCCCTTACCAACGACCCCGCCGCCGCCAGAGCCAACCTCCACGAAGGAATGAAAGAAGTAGCCGAGTGGATGTCGACCAGCCGCCTGAAGCTGAACTCGGACAAGACGGAAGTCCTCATCCTGGGATCCTCGCCCTCCGCCTGGGACGACTCCTGGTGGCCCCCCGCCCTGGGAACTGCACCCAAACCGACAGACCACGCACGCAACCTGGGCTTCATCCTGGACTCCTCCCTCTCCATGACCAAGCAAGTCAACGCAGTCTCCTCGTCGTGCTTCAACATCCTGCGCATGCTACGGAAAATCTTCCGGTGGATCCCCACCGAGACCAGGAAGACTGTCACCCAGGCCCTCGTCACCAGCCGACTGGACTACGGCAACGCCCTCTACGCCGGAACCACCGCCAAGCTCCAGAAGAGACTCCAACGGATCCAGACGCCTCAGCCAGACTCATCCTCGACATCCCACGACACAGCCACATCTCCGGACACCTAAGAGACCTGCACTGGCTCCCGGTCAACGAGAGAATCACCTTCCGTCTCCTCACCCACGCACACAAAGCCCTACACGATCAAGGCCCGAGCTACCTCAACAACCGCATCAACTTCTACGCTCCCAAACGACACCTCCGATCAGCCAGTCACGCCCTCGCCGCCGTCCCCCGCATCTGAAGAACGACAACAGGAGGAAGGTCCTTCTCCTACCTGGCTGCCAAGACCTGGAACTCCCTCCCGACCGACCTGCGCCTGACCCAAGACCACCTCGCCTTCAGGAAGAAGCTCAAGACCTGGCTGTTCGGGCAGTAGCAGCACCCCCCCCTAGCGCCTTGAGACCCTCCGGGTAAGTAGAGCGCTCTATAAATGTCTATGATTGATTGATTGATCTCTCCTTGAACCAACACGAACGACTTAGCTGTATTAATTGACAATTCAGTAATAACAGTGGCTAGCCTTCTAATATTCACATCGTTCGTAATTACTCCCAAACTTGGTATCATTGCTTCAGCTACTGCTGCTGCACTCGAACCTCTCTTTACTCACGCATCTTGTCCTCCTTCCAAAAGCTCTAGCTCTGCTGCATGATAAATCTTAGAGAAAATGATCGCCAAATAGCACGTGCCATAGCATTTCGCAGGCAAACTCACACAGGCATTCCTCCAACACACATAAAATACAGTTGGTATCACTTGAACCACACCCTGTAAAAAAGTCCTTCCCTGAATCCTCTATAGTGAAGACATGATCACATGTGGTCTGCTCCACGTTAACATTCTCATAATACGTCTGAGGACACCTTATGCATAATTTCCCCTTCTGCTGCTGATCCCGTGCTATTGGACCATAACTTCCTTTCGATTTGTGCAACTTATCTTCACCTGACCAATCTGCTCTGCCTTCTCCTGAGTCACGTAACTGTTTCTGTTTTCTGTATCTATCTTCTACATGTTCTATAAACCTTTTCTCTACTTCTGACAGCGCACATGTCCGATTATGTCGATGTGCATAAGCTGTGTCTAACTCTAAAGAAGGTATGAATACTTTCTAAGTCTATCATCTGTTTTACAGTAATCATACTTGTTCAAATGCTTATAAGCTGGTACTTCAGGAAGCACTGCATCATAATTGGAAAATAAATACTCAAAATGATTTTGTCCATAGAAAATGCTAAGCAACAGACCACACGTAATACCATACGTCAGTGGAAGGTGGTGATACCTAATACTCTCTCTGCATACACACATAACAATCCTTCGCATCCATCGCATCAATGTATTCATACAACAACTTGGCATACGTATTAAGCTTAAAGTCACCTCTAGAAAGATCTATATGAAATCTATGACTTTCTTCTAGTAGCAAAGCTCTTTCGTCTCTTATCTTGACCTCTTTCTTACTAGGAGTGGTAGGAGTAGGTGTTCCCTATACCTCCACTGCCTGCTCATGTGGGGCTAAAAATGAAACTACAACTACTAGAATTATGAAGACTATCACTCCCTCTACAAGTGTACCTATGATACCTAGACCTATGTTTTGGAAAGCCAGCCTCCATGGTCTCAGGAATGTTTTCAATTTTCTTTGTTCAGCAACAACGCTCAAGAGTCTCTTTTCTCCTCTTTCCGCTGCTTCCAAATGAATTCGAACGACACCTCGGAAAGCTGGAAGTCCCCTAATTTGGTTTCAGTTCCTTATTTACATCACACAAAAGGCATCCTTAACCCTTCTCCAAAATCTACAGAAAGCCCCTACATTTGTAGGTCGAGCCTTGGCAGTGCATGTCTCAGCGAGACCTAAAGTAATCTGTGTGTTGGCTTAAACTTCATGTAATCTGTTTTTCCGCTTCCTATTGGCTTACTTGTGGTAGTGTTTTTGTTATCTCCCTTTCTATTGGCTGTTGGTCATTTGCTAACTTCCTTGTAGTCCCAATACAGCGGCGCCTAGCTACAGTGTTAGTTCGCTCTGCTTGCACTTCTTTTAATTGAAGTGCAGTGTGCCAGCTGTTTTTCACACTGTAGCCTGCCTTTGTAATTAGAGACTTTTGAGCAGCTGGATAGTTTTTATTTGCTGTGTGATTCCTATGCTCCTCCACCCACTGTCTCTGCTTTCACTCCCCCTTGGTCACAGAGGGGGGTTGTGCTGCTGTATGAGGCATTTTTATCAGCACGTCTCCTTTTCATGTGCGCCGGTGATGGTTCTGCTTCAATTCTTGTATTTATTTACCCTGCTCCTCCACCCACCCCACCCACCCCACCGATCTCACTCCCCCCTCCATTTCAATCATTCATGGGCTCCAGCATCACAGCGGAGCCACATGGACAGGAACAGAGGGCTGTGCAGGTAGTCTCTCATGCCATCGCTATAAGGCTGAAGAGCTGCCGGCAAAGACCGGTGTCCCTGTCTCGCCCCTTGCTGAAAATCACAGCTCGCAGCGCTTGTTTAAAAGCTGTGTTTTGACTGTCCTACAAGGCTGTGAGCCTTTGAGGACAATAATCTCAGCGCAAGATCTGCTGTGTAAACAACACACCGCAGTTGACCCTGTACCCTGCAGACTTGCCCATCCTCCCACAGCGGCGCACTCAGAGCGCCTTGTTCAATGCAAACAGTGTGCTCTTTAAGCAGAGCCATTTAAGCTAAAACCCCCAGCTCTTGTTTAACTTGTTTCAGAAAGGGATTCCACTCTGGGCAGGCGCACGGCTTGCTTATTCAGCGTAAGCGGTGAGCGTGCATTCCTTGCATTCCAAGGTCTATGTGTGCTGTCTCCGCAGTCCAGCATCTGCGGGGGTGGGGTTACAGCCGAGTGTGTCTGGGGGCTTCACTGAGCTGTGTGAGATGGGGGCAAGCACAGCATCCAGTATACAAATTATGCACTGGCAAGTGCACTGATAGTGCGAGGGTTGAGGGGTTGTAAGAGACGGGCGGAGGGCTAGCCCGAGAGTGAAGACAGAGCCCTGCCGAACCTCGCTGCCACCACAACGCCGCTTTCTTTGTTTCTTCACTCTGCAGCAGGCGCTAGGTTGGAGCAGTGCGGTCATTGTTTTATGTGAACGGTGTGCGCTTCTGTTTGTTATCACAACTGAGTCAACTGAGCATCCAGCCTTGAAACTAGACAGTGGCGTGTGCCCCGAGGCGGTTCACAGGACATCTGTCTCGAGGAATGAATGCCACGACTCTTCCCTTTCCCTGGGCCAGGCTTTAGTGGCACTGGGGTAAAGTTTACAGCCCCCACTGGCTGGTAGAGATGAAGGGTTACATGATGGAAGCTGTGTTCCTTTTCTTGGAATGTTAGTGTATTTATGACAAGGATGAGGCGTAACGGCCAGAGTTGCTGACTACGGAGCTGGGGAACCAACAGCCTGATTCATCAACGGGCCGTTTTGCGAGCCCCTAATAGCGATTCATAGCGAATCGCTATTAAGGACTCGCAAAACGGTATTCATGTAGGAATTGCTAAATAAATAGCGATTCCTACACATTCCTTATTTGCGAGTAGCAAATTGCTATTCGCAAATAAGGAATAACTCCCCATTCATTCCTATGGGCCAAAAGGCCCATAGGAATGAATGGGGAGTATTCCTTATTTACGATTAGCAATTTGCTACTCGCAAATAAGATAGCGATTTAAAGGGTGCCAGGGGTGTCCAAAGGACACCCTGTAGCACCACTTAAATGCAAATTGAAACTGGTGTTGCGCACACACATGTCCAAAGGACATGTGTGTGTGCAACATGCAACTTAGAAAAATGCTTTTAAAAGCATTTTTCTAAGTTTTTGCTATTTACCGAGAGGTCTGACCTCTCGGTAAATAGCGGCCCGAAATTGCGTATTAGCAATTTAAAAATGGTTGATGA
The DNA here is from genome assembly GCF_964261635.1 of Lissotriton helveticus. Lineage (NCBI taxonomy): Eukaryota > Metazoa > Chordata > Amphibia > Caudata > Salamandridae > Lissotriton > Lissotriton helveticus. Next base: position 217,388,490 of record NC_136060.1, on the reverse strand, counting down.
ATTGCATTTAAGGAATCTCAAATAGAGATTCCTTAAATGTAATTCCTCGCAATTTAGCGAATTAGCAATTACCGATTTTTGCATTTGGGATGATGAATCCCAAATGCAAAAATTGCGCTCGCAAAGGGCCAGATTCTCAGAATCTGGCCCTTTGCGAGCGCAATTCGGCTTGATGAATCAGGCTGCAAGTTCGAGTCTCGGCGTTGGCTCGGCATCCTGTGATTCTGGGCAAATCACCGAATCTCACTGTGCCTACCAAAAATGAATGCGTCCTCCAGTAAGGTAACTGGTGCTCATGAAAAGGCTCCAATTCCTTCGGGTCGACTTCGCGCTATATCAAACTGCAACAAAAAAGGTAAGGCGCCGCCGCCTAGATGTAATGACTGGTCATTCCACACAACACTTTCCACGTGTCTCACACCTCATGTACACGAGGTTCCCTCTACACCTCCAAGCAACCTACTTTCGTGTATCACCAGGTCTTGTAGTCAGTCGCAATGAATGCGGGTACTACGTGGTTGGGTTTTTGTGTTTATTTATGCAGTGTCTTAACGTTGTTGTTGAAACTCTGTCAAGTCTGAATGAAGCAAACAGAGAAAGGCCAGCAATCTGGAACATAGAATTTGTTTTCTGTTTTTACTTTCTGATTAAAGCGGGTACACTGCATATGCTCTTAAGAGGACACGCAGATGATAGGAGAGTTTGAACAGCTGATGTGGTACATCTGGCCTGCTTCTGACACATGTGTTATGTGCCTTTGCAGCGAGGATTGTGTCACCAGACTCTTCTCATGACCTGGGGTCCCTGCATGTCCACAGTCCACTGGGTGTGAAGCCACGGGGTCCAAGCTCATCCATCATTTCACTGACCTTTCCTTCTCTCCCTGCTGCAGCCTTATTTATGTATTCATTGTATGTGATGCAGTGCTGATGGCAGGGGGGAGCGGGCATCCCTGTCCCTTTGGTTTTAGTCGTCCGCTAGAAGCAAACCCACAGCAGCCTCACCATTTCATGACAACGGGTTTCTGAGTAAAAAGAGCGCTCAAATGGAAGTGGCATTCATGTGAACATGTCAGCACGAAGGACCCCAGTGCCCACGCCAACCTGGACGCACCAGCAGGAAGAGGTGAAAGGAAAATTCATTGATAACTAGTCGTCTCAGGCACCAGCGAGCTCCTACGTGTCAGTAAATGTAATAACTCATGTACACATTGAAGCTGAAGTCATGACGTCATACTCAGAGCAGACAAACTAGAAAAGAATCAGAGGGATGACTCTAAACATAGACCCCCTGTGGGGCACAGACCGGAGGCCACCCGTGTGAGCCACACTCTCACACAACCAATCATAAGCTAGAGAGCAGTACAGTCACACCTGCAGCCAAACATGAAAGGAACAGAGTACACACATCTACATAAAGGAATGCAGTCAAGGATTCGTACACACAGGCAAAGAGGAAAGCACACACTAAAACTCAGATAAGCTAAAAACAGGGGCAGCCAAACAATTCACACAATTAAGCATAAATTAATTAAGCATCGATACCCGATGTGACTAGGTATCCATTGTTATTAGGTAAGTTGTTTCACGGTTAACTATTCACTATCCTGTCTCTCCCATACTTTTTGGTCTCCTTTTCGTAAAGAGGCTAGACATGAAATAACTTTGCAGCCTTTATTAGGGTGTCGGCCTTCCTGCTCACACTGAATTGGGTGCCAAGCTCGAGCTGAGATGGTGCAGAATGAACTTCATGTACCTCAACACTCTGTGCACCAGAGATGAAGAACGGATTGGCTAAAGGACTGCTTACCAAAAATGTACGATAAAACACAAGATCCCACTGACTGTCAAAATCCACCATGCAATGAATGAGTATCTCCTAATGCTTTCTGTTTATTATAGCACGAGTCCCAGTGCATTTGCAAAGCAATAGGTCTCGCATTTGCGAGAGTTGGAGCTATTTGCGTTGTAAATGACAGTGCCTTTTATTTATCTGTTTTAAAAACAACTCATAAATAAAAGGCATTGTCATTTACAATACCAATAGCTCAAACTCTCGTAAATGCGAGACCAATTGCATTGCAAACGCTTGTTTCTTCTTCCACTTGGAACTAGGAAAAATTTCAACGTATTTACAACAATGTCTCTTTAATCCAAAATAAGATTTTCTCCAACTGCCTCTAGAACGTGCTGTAAAAGTTCAAGACAAAGAACAATAGTTTCATGTGACGGTACTACAATTCCAAATGTAAGAAATATCAGTCTATTCAGAATCAGATCACAAATCTTGCTCAATATCGGAGGATTTGTAACTGTGATGGTCAGTACACCTTCAATTTCAAGTCCTGGCACCAACAACACCACATCCAATTTCGCGTTAAGGCTGTTACTGACTACTGTCACCACCCTCACTCTTTCGGATCTCAGCACTCCTGGCATCAGTCACAATGTAAGACCACTCTGGAGTCGCGTAGCTCCAACAAGGCACTCTTGTTTGTCTTGATCTTCTCAAACCTCCACAAGCTTGTCCTTTTTCGCTTTCATCTAATTCAGAGTCTTCAGATACTGGAGCAAGATCCCGTTAGGGGACCAGCCGCAGATTTAACCGTCTCTCAGGCCACTGTTCCTCTGCTCTGCTGACTTTCTTGCTCTCACCTTGCTCACCCTGCTCACAACTTCCATCTGCTGAGTCTTACTCTGGATCAACAGCACAGCAACTTCCCCTTTCTGATGTAGTTTTGGTGACGCTGCTGTTGTGACCCTCCCCAGCTTGGCTTGGTGAGCAACTAGCCTGGTCAGTCACCCTCACAGCTTGGCTTGTCCATTCCTGTGGCTCTGTTACCACAGCTGGATTTTCATTCAGGAGAAGAGCTGTTTCTTCCAAGGGTGCTGAAGCTTAACGGGTGTGAGAAGCATGCACCCAGTTTGGCAATCCTCCACACTTCACTGCAGTATTCGTCACCAAGATAATTTGGTAAGGGCCCCTCCAACAAAAATCCAAACAGCTCTTTCTCACGTGCTTCCGAACCAGCACCCAATCTCCAGGACTCAAGTCATGACGGAGATCACTTGAAGCTGGAACCACAGCAGCCTGCACCTGGTGAGACACCGAACGAACTATGTCAGCGAGTCCCTTGCAATAATCTAGGATCAAATCATCTGTGATGTTTATTGAGGCTGTGGATGGCACTGCTTTTAGTCTCGTAGCCCTCCCCATCAATACTTCATGAGGTGAAAGACCTGTTCTCCGATCTGGAGTGCTACGGATACTCATCAACACCAAGTGCAGTGCACCAGGCCATTTCAGAGAGGTAGAAAAACACACCTTCGCCATTCGAGCTTTCAGAGTCCCATTTATCTATTCCACTATCCCTGAAGCTTCTGGACGGTAACTACAGTGGAGTCTCTGGTCAACATTCAGTGCTGTGCAAATCATCTTCATGATTTCACTGTGGAAGTGAGTTCCTCTATCTGATTCCAAAAAGGTCGGAATTCCCTCAGCAATTACTTAGCTACAGTGAGTGTATCACACCTTCGTGTTGGATAAGCCTCTACCCACCTTGAGAACACACACACCACAACCAAAATGTACCTCAGCCTATTGCACATAAGCATCTCAATGAAGTCCAACTGCATCCTGTTGAAAGGTCCTCCTGACTAAGGGTGGGCGTAGTTCGCGAAGTAGCGCTACGCGAAGTTACGCGAAGTGCACTTCGCACTACGCGAACTTCACGTAGCACTACGCGAGCTGCGTAGTAGCATGTTCGCACTGTGCAAGATGCGTTTTCAATGACTGCACAGCGCGGACAAGCATCCGGCACTGTGCAAGCATTGAAAACGGCATCTTGCACAGTGAGAGCTGTAGTTTTCTGCTGCTCGAGTAGATTATTACTCGAGCGGCAGCTTTCTCAACGCGAACAGGTAGTTTCTCATTGAGAGCGGTCGCGAGCATGCGCAACCACTCACAATGAGAAACCTGACCTCCTCGCGTTGAGAATCTCGCCGGGATGTCATTTTGCTTGCTCGCGGTCGCGAACATGACGTTCAGGACCGCGAACAAGCAAAAAATTACTGCTGCACTACGCTACGCTGCACTACGCATGTTCGCACTGTGCTACGTGCAGCTCGCGTAGTGCGAAGTTGCGAAAACTTCGCAAACTCCGCGAGCGTAGCGTAGTGCTTCTCCCAGGGTTACTCCTGACCTCCCAATATGACTCATTGTAACCACAGTCCTGTTCCCCACATTCATTTGTTGACAAGTCACACACCTCTGACACACAGTCTCAGCCACTGCTCGAAATCTCGGATTGTACCACGTTTGTCTGAACACTCAAACCATTGCATCTCTTCTCAGCTGCACCGCACCATGAATTTGCCTTGCCATTGGGTTCAACAACTCATCTGGTAACACTGCTCTCCCATCACTTGAAACCCAAATGTCGACATCTGCTTTCACACATCCTGATATGATCCACATACTTTTCTCCTGTTCTGAAACCTGTTCCTGCAGGCACTTGAGTTCATACCAAATATCTGCCATGGCCAACATCATGTTGAACTCGGTTCTTTCTTGGCTCCCTTCTATGTGTCTCTCAGTAAACTTGCAACCTTGCTCGGCACAGAAACACGCAACTTCGTTGGAATATCTGTTTCCAAGTGAGACAAAATCCGTTCCCTTCCCATGAGCCGTGCCCTTGACAACAGCAATCTCCTTAGGGCGCTGCAAGGCTTCTAAGAGCAGCCTCACGAACTCCCCATTTCTAATGGGTGATCCTTACGATGTCATGTAACCTCTCTGTGACCATACCTGTCCGAAGTCATGAACCACACCAAAACCATACTGGCTGTCAGTATAAATGATAATTTGAATTTGGTCAGCTGCCAAACAGGCACAGGTCAAAGCAATTATTTCACCTACCTGAGCGGAGTATACTCCTTCCAGCCAAGCAGCTTCAACCACCCCTGTGATGGTACATACAGCAAATGCTGCTCTCAATTGACCAACACTGTCTCTTATGCATGAACCATCAACAAAGAAAATCACATCAGGGTCAGGCAATGGTTCATCAACAGTGTCATGTCTCGGCTTGGTGCAAAGTTCAGTCACATCAAGACAGTTGTGGTGCACACAATCTTCATCAAGAGTGTTTGGTAACGGCATCAGAGTAGTAGGATTCAAAACAGAACACCTTCTAAGGGTAAAATTATCCGCAGCAAGAATAACTTGCTTGTAGCATGTGAGCCTAATGTTGGTCTGGTGCTGTGTCTTTGTTCTGGTCATCAACAACTCAACAGAATGCGGAACGTATACAAACAGAGAATTACCCATGACAATGCTTTCACATCTTTCAATGCTGACACCTGTTGCAGCAACATATTTGAGACATCCGGGCAACGCAGAAGCTACTGGATCTAAAGTAGCTGAGATATAGGCAACTGGTCTATGGACACCTCCATGATCTTGAGCTAAGACTGATAAAGCACAACCTTCTCATTCACGACAGAATAATGAAAAAGGTTTGTTGTAGTCAGGTATTCCTAACTCCGGAGTACGACAAAGTTCATCTCGGAACTCCAGGAATGCCTTCATACAGTCATTGTCCGATGGTGCCGGATCACTCACGTCCTTGTTTCTCAGTCTCTGCAAAGGCTTAGCCTTCAACGAGAAGTTGGGAATCCACTGGAGACAGTAAGCAACCATCCCTAGGAACATCCTGACTACCTGTGTAGGGCACGGTCATATTCATGATTGATTCAATCCTATCCTGACGCCCCTCTGTGTGTAGGGCACGGTCATATATTTATGATTGATTCAATCCTATCAGGTGATTTCTTCCTCTTGCCTTTTTCTAACCGATGACCCAAATACTGCACCTCATTCAAGCAGTATTGCAATTTATTTCGGGACACCATGTGTCCATTCTCTGCCAAATGATTTAACAAGGCAATGGTGTCAACCCTGCACGCATCTTCAGTTCTTGATGCAACACGGAGATCATCTATGAACAGCACCAGAACAGAGTTCTGTGGCATTTCTAGACTCTCAAGGTTCTTTTTCAAGATCTGATTAAAGATCGATGGGCTCTCTGAATACGACACCATGTTAACACACAGTTTTCCAGTTTGAACGCAAAAAGTTATTGGCTCTCTTCATGTAAAGGTATCTAAAAGAATGCTTTGCAAAGATCATTCACAGTGAACCACTCTGCTTCACATGGGATCTGAAACAATAACACTGATGGATTTGGTACCACTGGACAACATAGAACAACTATATTGTTGATTTTGAGAAGAGCTTGGATAATGCTAAATTTCCCACTCGTTTTCTGCAATCCCATAATAGGCGAATTGCATGGACTGCCTATTATTTCCTTCAGGATCCCCTGCTCAATCATAGAATCAATTACAGGTTTTAGTCTTGCAATCGTTTCTGGCATAAAGTTATACTGGGGTGTCTTGGAGAACTCAACATTTTGCTCGACCTGAATTCGGGCTGGCTCTACTCCCTTGATCAATCCTATGTCTTCCCCTTAAAAGTCCCATACTGTCTGTGAGACTGAATCTTTTAAGTCAAGTTGAACCTCTTTCAATGTCACCGCAGGATACAATTCTACACATAAGTGCTGATTTGAAACTTTAAAGGTAGCATCGTCGTCATTGGTTTGCAACTCCACTCCCTGAGGAGTGCAATAGATTGCAAATTGAGCTTGCACAAAAGATCTCTTCCTAACAAGCAGACAGGACTAGAATCACACCCTAAAAATTGTTGTCTATCCTGGAAGGTCCCTATCTTCACAGGAATTTGTTCAGTCAACAGATTTGTCATATTCCTATTTGTAACACCTACAACTTGGATTGATTGTCCTGAGAGGGGTAGGTTGGGAACTACTGCAGATCTCAAAGGATAACCGGTAGCACCAGTGTCAACCAAAAAGGTGGTAGGGTGACCATCAAGATCAGCTTCTACAAAAGGTCCCCTCTGGTCTACCTCCAAGACTACCCCAAGAGTGCAGTCTTACTCCCTTCTCAGGCACCGTCATGCTAACTGGTCCAGATAACATTCATCTCGACCTTCAAAAAGAGGCATATGTTGATACCTCAGAGTCTCTTGTGAGATTCTCGGAGGCTGGAGAACCTGTAACTGTGGAGGTAGCGCCCACCCCTTCCATCGATTTGGGCTTCATCACAGTGGTTGTCACTTCAGGCACCTGTACTACTTCTCCTTCCTTCTGTAGCTGATTCATTGTGTTCAAGGGACACTTGCATCTCCAATGTCCAATCTGGTGACAAAGGTGACACGCAGTGGTCTTTTTCAGCATTGCCAAATCTGTACTTCCTTTCCCTTTATTCTGGCCATTCTGTTTCCTTCCTAGCGTTCCCCCACCTGACTGTGCCTGAGCTCCCTTGTCTGCTGCTGCCATCTGAACTAGCATCAGTTTGTCCTTAACCTTCCTACTTTTCAATTCCACCTCATCACTACAATACCTAGCATAGCGCAGTATCTCATCTGTCGGTTTGTTCTGCCAACAAAGCAAATGCTGTTGGATCATGAGGCAAATCTCAGGGCTCAGCCCTAAGACAAACTTAGAAACAAACTGTACCGTGTCCTGGGGGTTCATCATACCGAACCCACTATATTGCTTCAAGACTCTCAAAAGCCTGTCATAATATTCATGCATGGTCTCCTTTGGGTCCTGAACCGTCCAATCTTTTTTCACCGAAACAATATCCTGTGGAGACACTTTGGATTTCAGCCATGTAATCGCTTGCTTATACTTTTTCATCACAATCGGGTGAAGGACTATTCATGACAGCATCCCTGTCCGGTTCCGAAGTAGGCCAATCAATCGCAACTTTACAGGCTTCCCACAGATCATTGAAAGCACAATGTCAAACAATATATTCAGATCAATCCACAGCACTTTTGAAATCTTGACAAACCGCTCAACCTGCTTCTACCATTCAACTGGGCTCTCCATCAATTTGGGGAAGTTGTTTGTGAATGCTGCCATATCACCTGTACTCCAAGGTACATGCACATACCCCCCACTAGACCCTCTCGTAAAGGGTAATTTCCTATTCCTGATGATCCCCCTCTCGGAGGAGGTACCTCTGCCACACTCTTTTTATGTGCTCATTTTCTTCAACCCTCTATCTTTCCACTTGTCAAGTCTATTCCATGCTTGTATCCCTATAATCAATTCTCGAATGTGAGTATTTAGCCCAATGACACTTTTTTGTCCAAATCTTGGTCAGTATACTGTAACCTGTGGTTACCGTGTAACATCTTCGTTTTAGGCAGATCCACCTCACATCTGTTTGCCAATTCAGTTAGTTTCTCATGGGCCAACCTTGCTTTTCAAGTCACATCCTTTGCCACAAACAGCAATTCATCTGGGCCATAACGTTTCACCCTCTCCAAAGGCAGATTTCCCTCAACTATCTCATCCTCCTCTGCTTTTAACTGCATCACATCTAACTTCTTTGCTTTTATCACTGCTTTTAAGGTACTTCGACTAGAGGTTCCGCTCAACTCCCTATAATCGCTGTCCTGCTCTCTACGCCTAATCACTTCAGGGGTACCTCTAAAAGGCATCCCATTCCCTGCACTCCCATGGTCCCAATCTTCCCTTGCCCTGTCACTCTGATTCCCTCCAAGTGAATCACATTCTCTTAAGTCTGATCTTAACTCAGCAAAGGACTTCGGTCTCGGCCCTCTCAGATCCATGGGTTCCCTAGATGAGTCTGCTGTAGCTGCCAATGGCGTACTCGATTCCACGGGTCTCGGCATGTGAACCAATCCGCTCACCATACTGCTCCCTCTCAGATTAGATCTCCCTTCCGCTCCTGTCTGGGATGGACCTCCACTTCTCACCTGTTGTGCATCTTACACTGACACTATGGGACCAATGGTAACAGGCACTGTAAGAGTGTCTGGTAATCTCCTGAACTTTCTGGATTCTGCGTCCCCTTTCTTCCTGTTGAGAGCTTCCCCACTACTTCCGCATTCGGTGGAACCTGAGATTCTCTGACTTCCTCTGGTGGGGCTGATCTTTCCCCCTCTGACTCTGGGTTATATGGAGGTGGTCTCTCAGACAGCAGCCTTTCTATCACACTGTCATCTGTATCACTGTCGTCCTCTTCTATTTTCTTCTGGGTATTCCCTTCCTTGAATAACCGTGGGAACAACTTATCCCCCTCAACCGTCAGTACTCTCCATCTTTTCTCCAATGCATCCCACCTTGCATCTTGGAATGCCCTAACTGACCTTTTCACTCTTTCCTGTCTCCTGTTTCTGTTCCTTTTGTGTACTGCCCTAATCCATGCATGCAGCGCCTCAAACTGTGTGGGTCTAGGCAGAGGTGGCAAAGACCCCATAATCATTTTCAACTGATATAGCACTTCCAATCTAAAAGTTCCATACCGGGGAAAGGTCCACTCTGCATTTCCTTCTGTCATTTTACACCAATTCTCAAGCCATAGTATAGTGTGCAAACCCACATTTGTAGCCATATAATGAGCTGGTGTGTCCGCGGGTGGAGCCTCTTCTCTCCCGCAACTAGCCACCTTCTTTTCCCTTCTAAACTGATTTCGCAAACATCTAATATATTTCATGATGAAACCAACACTTTCGCAGCGCTCTTCGCTTCCTGATGACAATCCACCAATACCAGCTCTGCTTCACACCAACCGTCCTATCGCAGCGCGGCACCTTCTGACGTCACTTTCCTCTACTCGCAGCAGGTCCTCTCCTTTACAATTCATCTCTCACCCTCTCATGCGTTCCATTCATACAATGAAATAACTACTTGTACGTCCAAGCAATTACTTCTCTGACTGTACGACCACAGTCTTGTGTAATTGTCTACCTCAACTGGCAATTATCTGTCCACGAAACATTAGGACAATCACCTCAACTGATAGTTACAATCGCTCAATGTTCCACATACAGCAACCCGCGACAACCCACGACCAGCATCAGTTACTACTCACTCTCTCACACATTCGCTCCCCCTATCTCGGTTCAGGCAGTCGATGGTACCTCACAACTCCCTTCACAATGGTCGTCAATTACTCTGGGTGTCTGCCACACCCCAACCGCTTAATCTACTCGTCGAGCCTAAGACTTTCCCGGGCTGCGCGCACTCACAGCCTGATTTCGCAATCACACAACAATCATTCCAACTTCGCAGGACATCACAACATCAACAACGCCATCTAAGAACACATAACCCTATTCATACTCACTCTCCCACAAACTGCTGCTTTGATCAACGTCACAGCAGGAAATGCTGTCTTCCGCTGGCACTCCGCTGGACAATCATCACCTGAATTCTATGGGGCGTGGGAATTCTTATCCTAATCTAGATCTCCGGATTTCCTAAAGACAGTCTCCCCTTACTCTAGAGACAACCAACCTCTGCGGCTACCAATTGACAAGGTCGGATTCTAATTCAGATTTCTCTTACCAGTCTTTAGAATCCCTGATGTAACAAACCGTTTCTTTGTCTGCTAAGAAGTGTAAAGGGGAGAACACCAAAGACCATAGTAACTTCATAAACCAAATCAATTTAGGTTTAAAAAGACCACTGACTACAAAGTAAAGTTTAAAGATTTATTATAAAGCCAAAAATAACTGAACATACAAACAGCTCAGTAAGAGGTTAAGGAGGTAAATGGGCACTAATACAAACATAATCCTACGCAAGAGTCTCAGATGACTCAATATGAAGACTAGCGTATGTTCCAAAGGCATCACTGTTAGTGTTTTTGATGAACTGAAGTCAAATATCGGTGTACAGTTCAAATGAGAAAAATCGCCAATTTGTGTAGCTTTAATGCCTTTTATGAACAGTTCTCTATTGAATGGTATTGCAGAACTAATGTAAAGATCTGCAATCCTTTTATACATTTTGTGTACCGTTAAATAAAAAACCATTTTAACTGCAGATAGTACCATGTCATGTTAGCGAATGCTAATGAAAGTAAAATGAAATGCCCTATGAATTGTGTTCATACTTGGCGTTCTCAGTCAATGAACAGGTTTTGTAATTCAATGTGATATTGAAAAAGCTGCACTATGCAACATTGCACATTCACATAATATATGGGTTTAGTGGACAAAGTTGTGGAACATTTGCAAATCTAACCCACAAAAGTTGCACCAAAAAATTTAAGCATTCTTGACATTAGTTGTTCCTTAAAAGGAACTTACGTTCGATGATCTGTTTTCTCACTTCAGGAAAATGCAGTAAACAATATTAAATTAACTCGATCTTTGCTAGAATACTCCTGGCATGTCATAACATATGTTGCTATCTATCTATATATATAAAAACAAATGTCTGTCTGTCTGTCTGTTTGTCCTTTATGCATTACTACACCATTCATCCGATCGCCATAAAACTTTGGGAAGTTGTTGAGTACACTCCCGTGAAGGTTTCTGTCATACATTTTTTTTAAATATCTGCCCCTCAGGGCCCCCATAATCTTTCGAATACTGATATATGCACCAGACGGAAAAACAACAAATCGTGTATCCACAAGCACTCGAATAAATAAATAGAATTAAAACACCATTCATCCGATCGCCATGAAACTTTGGGAAGTTGTTGAGTACACTCCCGCAAAGGTTTCTGGCATACATTTTTTTAAAATATCAGCCCCCCAGGGCCCTCATAATCTTTCGAATACTGATGTACGCACAAGACGGAAACACAAAACAACATGTATCCACAAGCCCTCAAATAAATAAATAGAATTAAAACAGCATTCATCCGATCGCCAGGAAACTGTGGGAAGTTGTTGTGTACACTCCCGCAAAGGTTTCTGGCATACATCTTTTTTAAAAATCGGCCCCCAGGGCCCTCATAATCTTTCAAATACTGATGTACGCACAAAACAGAAAACCAAAAAATCGTGTATCCACAAGCACTCCAATAAATAAATAGAATTAAAACAGCGTTCATCCGATAGCCAGGACACTTTGGGAAGTTGTTGAGTACACTCCCGCGAAGGTTTCTGGCATAGCATTTTTTGAAATATCGGCCCCCCCAGGGCCCTCATAATCTTTCGAATACTGATGTACGCACCACACGGAAAAACAGAAAATCGTGTATCCACAAGCACTCGAATAAATAAATAGAATTAAAACGACACTTTAAAATGTTTTCCCTATTAAAATGAATATGTTTCAATAAAAAGGACACAATGTAAATTGAATGTTATCATAACGAGTTTCCTTGAATTTCCTTTCTTCGGAGAGAGCAGCAACGCGCGACGGGTAAGCTAGTTGTAAATAAAAAAACATGCCCTGTCCCGAATGTATCAAGGCATTGTTGTGTTGGTATTCTGCAGGACCATCAAAACTTGAGAAATGTCGATAAATACAAAGACCTTATGGGGGAACAACCTCTTAAGATTTCTTTTGCCATTATAGACAAAATAGCTACAGTAGTAATGCCTATATACGTACATTTAAATGCAGTTGCCGACAGTATGAAATGCTCACCACCAATAGTAAAAGTTGACGATAAATCATTCAACAGATGCCAATTCATTTTAATGTTCACATTTATCAATCCCATTTAAAAGTCAGCTTCACATGTTCTCGGCTGTACCCTTGTCCATTGGACCCATGAATCTCTGATGATCAACATTCAAAGCATGTTACTGGAATCGATGTCTCTGTCAGTGGATAAGCTGTAGATGAGAAACGTTCATTCTACAGTAAAATAAATATTCTGGGAGCTGCGGCTGCCAAGATGGCGGTCACTCCTTTCTGAGTTCCTGCTCAGCTCCAGAACTGAATGGTACCTAGAGGGCTCAGGTGTATGGAACAGCTCACCTGAGCTGCCATGGAACTGCCTGGTCTTGGGGGCAGACGGAGGAACACTGTGTTGGCCCTGCGTTGCAGTCTGACTTGGACAAGGCAAAAGGCGGGTACCAGGCTTTGGAAACTAGATGGCAGCCTCTAGCTTCATCCCAGTCATTTGACGGATGCTTTACCCCCTACCTGGCAGAGGGGATCACATATGGCTGTTTTCCTTCTGCTGAGTCCTTATGGGATCTGCAGGATGAGGGGATCCCCATGTGGGATACAGGGCCCTCTAGGGGGAAGTCTCAGCATGGCCTGCACTGGTCCATCCAGCCGTGAGGGAACTGCAGACACAATCCGCGGGGGAGGTGAGCTTAATCAGAGGCTCTGCATCTGCTTATAAAGCTGTGAGGGGAATGGCCAACAAAGTTAGATCACTTGTATACCCATCCAGCGGAAAAGTTCACCAGCAACTGCTTTTCATCTCCTAAGCCCTTGGGGGCAATGCAGGCCAAGGATCAAGCCCTGAGGGAAACGGACAGCAAGGTGAGATTAACTGGGTACCGGCCTGGGGTCAATTGGCCCACATTTCACTTGGCCACTACCCAGACAATGACCCAGAAAATGACCCCCCGCAGGCCATCTCCAGGGCCCTCTCCTGGGTAGGGCCCCCTGATGGGGTCACAGGGACAATGGAGTCCCGGGCAACTAGAAGGTTTGCTATGCATAATACACACCTGTTGGCGTTGGATGATTGGGGTGGGTCTTGTGAAGTGACCTACTTGCTACCAGGAACATCACCTGGATCTGGCTTCCCTCTGTGGGCCCTGGGGCCTCGGCTGCTTGGGCTGCCTGCCTCTGGACTACATCAGGGCAGGTGGGCCAGGAACAGCACCACCCATGGTATGCACAAGTCTCGCCTGCTGAGAACAGTTAAAAGGGGTGCCAGTGCCAGAACCAAGAAGTGTGATGTGAGCTCCTTGACACCTAGAGCACGGATGGAGCTGGCTCGCTCTCTGCTGGTCCTGTGGATCCCAGGGGCTTTGGCTGCTCATAACTCCCCCAACTATACTATGGCAGGGCAGGAGGGACGGGAAATGCTTCACCCATTGTTTGAACAGGTTCCTCCTTCTGTAGCCATTGAATGGCCCTACTGGTTCACCATGGGACAGGACAAGTGTCCTAGAACAGAAAGGGGCATGTGGGGAGGCCCTCTGAGATGATTTCACACAAGGAGATGGGGACACCACAGTGATCCTGAATGCAATTCTGGACTCATACAATGCTTTCAAATCTAAAATAGGAGATGTTCAGATGAATGTGGCTCTACTGTGCACAATCTCTGTAATACCGCAGCTAGAGTCTCTGAAAGGACAGGCACATCTCCTGGTTGTAAGATGTGGATTGAGACTTTAAAATGGAGGTGACTTGGACTTCTAAAATTATAGCCAACTGTGCTGAGGATGCTTAAAACAAGTGCAGTAGAAACAACCTTTACTGCTTTAGGTTTCTGGAGGGAATGGGAGGGTTGACACCAGAGTTGTTTCTGGAGCTGTGAGGGAAATCCTGGATTGATTGCACCCAGTTGTTAGCCTGCTTTATTGTTGAATACGAACACCGGTCTCTGGCACAGAGACTCCTTCTGGGGGGCCCCACCCAACCCAGTGATCTCCAAAATCCCTAACTACAGAGCTAGGGATCCTATCCTGTGGGAGGGGAACATAGGTACCCAACTGAACGTGTGATTATATTCCCGGAATTCACTCAACAATTTTAGAACCAAAAAAAATCATAGAACCAAGTAAAACAAAAACTTAAATCTATGGTACTACAATATATGCTCCTTTGTTCGGCCAGACTAAGAGTGATTCATAAAGGCAAATCACACTTTTTGATACCCCGGTGAGGCCAAATGAGAAGAGGCCCTAAGGGCAGCTAAGCCACTGTTGTGGTCGTCCCACCCAGGGTCAGACAGCCGGGCAGCAGCTGTTGATTGCCGATGAGGTCCTAGGATTAAAAGATGAACCCACACAGGATTTTGAGGTCACTTGGAGGCACCAGCTACTTTATACTCGGAGAGGGACCCTTCATAAGAAACTCATCAGAGACTGTTGCCACCGAAAATTGGCCACTGCCCCAGCAGAGACAGACCATTAATTCTCCTGTGAAGAGTACCTGCACTGGCCATACCAAATTTTTACCTGCAAGCACTAATGGACCCTGACCGTAGCCATTGACAGCTGGGAAGCCATGAGGTTGACCCACAAGAAGGCTTATGTTATGGCCTAATTATGATTTGTCATTCAAGTTACTAAGATACTAAGCAAGGGGGAAGTATTGGTAGATGGGGAGTTGGGGGAACAGGGAGTTCGTTTAACTGGTCTATTTTTTGCTTTGATGTAAGATTTCAGAGCACACATTGCACTAAACAATATTCCCACTGCCCTAAACACCATAGATTCATGTGGCTGAGACCCAGAGCGAAGAGAGCCACCCAATATTTGTCAGGGCCAGGTCCACCCACCCTGCCCCCACATCCCCACAAGTGTCTTTTTGTCTGGGTCACCATGATGAATTATACAGCAATGACGTGGAACATGAATTGTTTCCTTGACTATATCAAGAGAGGAGCTGTCTTGTAACCCCTACAATGACACACTTCCCTGTTTTGAAATCTCCAAGAAACCCATCTCCTGTCTACTGATCATTCCTTCCTAGCTTGATATGGATACAGCAAGATATATCATGAGGCATTTAACTTCGAATCCAGAATAGTCACAAACATGCTCCATAATTCCCTGTTGATGGTGATCTTTCGGGTCACCCATTATGTCCTAGGGAAATAAATGTTATTGGAAGGCTTGATAGGTGCAACCCTTTATAACCTGCTAGGAGTATATGTCCCCACACAATTAGGTGCCTCCACACTGATGACACTCAGGGAACTTATTTTATCAATTACCCTTGGCGGGATTCTTCTTTCATAAGATTTTAACAATAACCCATACCCTATTGATTCCCTGCATGCCCCCGAAACCAGTGCCAGGGATGGAAAGGGACTGGCCAACTGGGGGATGAGCATTGGATCATGCCACACATGGGGGGTAAGGAAGCATGCGTTTAACATATCCAACCCAGAGCCTGAGGGGGTCACCTCCTAGAGTACTGAGAGTTATCTTGCTTAGTGGCATATCATCCTCTCTGCTGTGCATTGTGTGCCCTCCTCACTATCTCTTCATATTTTATACTTAACTATATGCACTTTTCATATTTCATCAGATGTGATGGAGTCTCCATAGCACATGCCATGTACCTTCATTTAAAAAATGCCTTATTGACTTGGGGGGAGTTGGAAGGGGTGTGGGAATAGAAATGTTTCTGTTTACGCATTGTCCTACGTAAGTTAGCATTCACTGCACCATTTTCTATTCAGATGCCATTTTGAATCATGATCAAAACTAATCCTTCGCTACTTCTGAGAAAAGGCCTCTGCTGGGTTTCATTTCTCCATGATTGGGTTTTACTTCACTAATGGATAGACTATTAGCGCATACCTTTCTCACTAGATAAAGGCCATCTTCCACTTGTCTGGTGACGGGCCCGACTGGTACAACCTTGGACTTTGCAACTTTGTGTAAGATATGAGCACTGAGATTGCTTTTTCTTGTATACCATTACTTAGCAGAACCGGCCTGGAAAATTCCACTATGGGCGTGTTCTAGCCCCGTTATGAAATCTTTATAATGTATCTTTATGCTTGTAGATTTCATTCCCTCTGCAGCACTCCTAGGGACTGGGCGGATTGGGCTCTGCTCTGAGTGTATTTTAAATAAGCAGTTATTGGTTTGTATTCTCTACTGTTTTTATTTATTTTATTTTATGCATTTTTATGTAGCGCGGACTTTACCCAAAGGTGTCAGAGCGCTTCACAATAGAACCAAGTACATTACATGAGAAGACTTTAACATATTTACAGGTTACAGATACACACAAGAAAGAAGAAAAAGTAAAATAAACAATAGAAGGTAGTCACACAAAAAAAATATTAGGATGAAGAATGTACAGGCATAGAGTACAAATTTTCAATATTGAAAGAGCTTTCTAGAGGGACATAAAAAGGGATGTATTAGTTCGGAAAGTGTCTTTGGAAAAGAAGAGATTTGTGGTCAGTACGAGAGGGTCTAGAGCCTCCAGAGATTTTAAGTTTATTCACCAGGTATTGAGAAGAGTAAGAGGCCGATTAGGATGGTGGACGGACTTGCGTCCGTCCGCCACCCCAGACGTGGAGGGACCGTCCGCAGGGGCAGCGGCGGTCCCTCCGTGCAAATTAGGATGTGACCGCCACCCTGGCGGTCACATCCTGGATATTTAACATTGCGGCGGGTGCAGCTTCAAGCAGCACCCGCCGCAATGTTAAAAGTGCATGTTTAACATTTACATGCACAAAGCGGCAGGCACCGCGCGGTGCCTGCCGCTTTGTGCATGTAAATACTGGGGGGTACCATAGGTATCCCCCATGTGCACCCCCCACCCGCCTACACCCTGGGGGCCCGCAACGGGCCCCCAAAATCAAAAGTACACATGCTTTTCCACGTCGGAAAAACCGCAGCGGAAAAGCATATTTACAAATGCTTCCTAATTTGGCTGACGGTGTCTGATAGACACTGCCAGCCAAATGAGAGCTTTTCCGCCGTGGTTGTAATCCGACCGCGGCGGAAAAGCTGCAGACAGAAACCAAGACCCACTAGCCATCGTAATGCGGCGGTGGGTCTTTGGTCACTCCGCAGAGGATTTTCCGCCTCCTCCGGGCCGGAGGTGGCTTCCGCCGGCCCGGAGGAGGCGGAAAATCCTCCATCATAATGAGGCCCTAAGTGTGCAATGCTTTGTTGGTAATGCAGGAAGTCTTGTAGATTGATCTTGCCTCGATGGGAAGCCATCGAAGAGAAGACACAATGGGTGTGATGTGGTCACTTCTATTGGCCCCAAAGACAAAACTAACCACTGAATGGATAACCGACTTAAGAGGGGAAAGTGGGATTTGGGGAGGCCAGCAAGAAGAGATTTGCAATAGTCCAATCTAGAGAGAACCAGAGATTGGACCAAGGTTTTTAGGTCTTGCTCCGGAAAGAAACGTCAAATCCCAAGAGAAGGCACAGTTGGAATTGTGCATACTTTGCAATGGAATTGATGTGGGGGCGTATATTGAGCCGTATGTCAAGTATGACAGCAAGGGATTTTGCGCTTTTGACAAAAATTGGTTTTTTGATGAGTAAATTCAGTTGATCCATCCAAGATTGAACAGGAGGAGGAGAGAGTGAGGTAGAGAGGAGGAGCAATTCAGGTATGGAGGGATTCAGAATGAGTTGATGAGCTAACATCCAGTTTTGAATAGAGCTGAGAGTAGGGTTGAGGATTGAGATATTGTATGCGGAAGACACCTAAAGGTAGATTTGAGTGTCATCCGCATAGAGATGGTAAAGGATCCCAGACTTACTTAGGAGATTTCCCTATGGTTCCAAATAAAGATTGTACAAAGTGTGTGCAAGGATAGAACCTTAAGGGACGCCTTGACCTACTGCCAATTTAGACGAAAGACTGTTCGCTATTTTGATCATTTGGAATGTGTCCGAGAGGAATGAGGCAAACCGCAGAGTAGCCTTATATAAAATGATGATACTGATGATGAAGCCTGTTGTACATCCTCCTACATTTCCCCTTCTCCATTCCAAACTACTGGTTTGAACCATCACCGATATAGCGCAAACATTTATATGGGCCAATAAATCCCCTGGAATCTCCTTTGACAAATATGTAACATTCACATTAAATGAAGGCATAGCCTTGTCCAACATCTGTCTCTACTATTTGGCTATGCATAACTTGGTGGTGAATGACTGGGTACACAGGGAGTGGGCAGATCATGTTGTTAGAATAGATGTCTCACTGATTGGCTTGGACAACTTACTGGTGAGCTATATGGGACACAAAAATCCTGGGCCCTTCTGAAGAGGACCAGGGTGGAATTCCATGCCTTGAAGGTGGTGCTGAACTGGATGGATTAGGACAGCGGGGGGATACTGGAGATCCCCCTCTGGACAGGTAGTTGGATGAACCGGGTGTGACAACTGGAGTTCTTTAAGGTTGGGATGGAAGAGCTAGTTGGGCCCTCTCGAGAACCCAGATTAGAGAGAAGCTTGTATGGCATCACATACCCTGGCAATATCAGCTCACCTATGCCTCATTCATTTGAATTACTTATACTGTACATACTTCAGACCTAAACAACGATGGAAAGATAAAAGACTCTCAGAGCCCAACTGCACTCAATTCCGTGACGGTATGGGACATGTTTTTCCCATGTGGTCTGGGGATGTCCCTTTATTCAGCAATACAAACTCACATATTCCAAACACTTTCAAATGTACTGGGTTAATGGATTTGTGGTGGTGGTATTAGTGGTAGTGGTATTGGCGGTGATGGTATTGTTTTTTTTCCTTTCGCTCCCTTTTTTCCTTCTTTTTCCTTTCTGTCCTCATTTATTCAATCATGCTCTAGGTTCAAAGAGGAAGGGCTTAACCAATAACCAAGAAGAGGCAATACAGAGCCTGGTCTCTCCACAAGGGAGGAAAAGAATAAAAAACATGTATCCCTGAGCCAGCATAAGAGTTGTGCCTCCTGGGTGGATAATGGCGCCGGCTCTTCTATTTACAGGTGCACTCATATGTAGTGGCCCTGCTACTAAAGCAGACCTGTGTAGCATATTGTTAATCATAGGACCAATAGTAAAAAAAAATACAATAAAATAGTTGTGCTCAGTGGGTTAGATCGGAGACATACATCTCAAATCAAACATCCCAGAGTTCCCAAAATGTTGTTTTCTTGGTCAGCTCCCTCCGTGCAAGCAGAATCAAAACAAAAAAAAGGCTTTATGAATTTTAAGAAAGATACCATTCTCTACCCCACCTGGAAGCACTCCAAAGATCAATGAAGATGTAATCTCTTGACCCAAGATATCTGAATTGGTCTTTCCCACTTTCCGCCAAAACACCTGGATTTAAGAGCACAGCCAGAACATTTTAGTTTAAAAAATTTGGTTCAAGAAAATACAGGTTTTTTTTGTAGCTTTATTTGGGGAAACAAAAGGCCAAGAACAGCTTAAAAAAGTTCAGAAGAAAGAAAGCATGTGGTGCTATTACTACTCCAGATCTTTATTTGTATTATTGCGCTTTTCACTTAAAGAACATTTGTCAACTATGGATGGAGAATTTGCGTATGTCCCCATTCTTTAGGGTCCTGACAGCAAATGCCTCTGCAGCAAGCAGACTTTTTTCCTTCTAAAATGTGGTTATCCCAAATTTTTTAAGAAGGTGAGGCTGAAGATTCTGCTAGCAGCCTCTAAAGTTTGGTTTAAGGTTAGATCACTCTTACAAATACCCTATTACAATGATGCAACACCTATTTGGGATTCTCCAAGTACCCTGGACTGTTTAAAAGACGCACTTGCTGCCCCACTTTGTACCTGAGGTATTGGTAGGTGGGGGCAGCTTATTGTGAACACTGAGCTCACCTCTTTGCAACATCTTTCAGCGATCACCAAGAATTTGGTTTCAAAATGTAAATACTATCAACTTTCAAGTTGGGTAAAATCATGGGGGAAGGAGAGTACTGGGAATGGGGACTATGGGCTAGATGTAGGTAAAAAGGTTTTACCAATTCTAAAATACCGAATTTTACCGATTTGGTATTTTAGAATCAGTAAAACCCATGTAGGTAATTATTTGGTATTTTTTACCGAATCGTTAAGATTCGGTAATTAGCTAATCGGTATTTAACGATTCGGTAATTGCCATTCATTCCTATGGGCCGGGAGGCCCATAGGAATGAATGGCATTTACAGAATCGGTAAATACCGATTCAGTAAAATTGTGAAATAGTCAAAGGTGGCAGAGTGGCACTTTGACACCCTGTTCCACCCCTGATTAGTGCTTGTGTGCCCTGTGGCACACATACATGCCCTTAGGGCAATGCAAATATGTGCATTTACACCTGTGCCATGTGGCACACATACATGCCCTTAGGGCATGTATGTGTGCCACATGGCACAGGTGTAAATGCACATATTTGGTTCCACATGGCACAGGTGTAAATGCACATATTTGCATTTACATAGGAATTTGTTATTTACCACCAAGTAATGAATCCTTAAAGCCCTGTAACACTGTTTACAGTGCTACCTACATTTCAAAATTCAGATTCGGTAATTTTACCGAATCGGTACGGTAAAATTCCGGAATCTGTATTTTTTCATGCCCTACATCTCAGTATCTAGTATTTTCGGCCGTTACCGACTGGCATTTGGATACCTACATCTGGCCCTTTGTGTAAAAAAATGTGTTCACTTAATGCAGTACAGAAAGAAGTCGCTGAATGGTTTTGGATGTTATCGCAATGTGGAGAAGATACACTAAAATCATTTGTTGAGATCTGGAGAAGGGACCTGCCAAGCGAAGATCTCAAGAAATTGGGGCAAGTATTCATGTCTTTTTTGTGGTCATACGTGAAACCTGCGCCATTAAGGAACACTCATCTTTTCACTGTGCATAAGGCATATTGTACACCACAGAAATTGCCAAAGCTGGGGAGTCGAGGGATAAAGAAATGCCCGAAATGTGGGGAAAACAATGCAAATGGTGGTGGTATTGTTGGTGATTGTGGTAGAGGTATTGGTGGTGGTGGCATTGTTGGTGGTGGTGGTATTAGTGGTGGTGGTTTTATTGGTGGTGGTAGTATTGCTGGTATTAGTGGTGGTATTGGTGGTGGTGTTGGCATTGGTGATGGTGTACTGGTGGTGGTGGTATTTGTGGTGGTGGTGGTATTGGTTGTGGGGTTGGTGGAGGTATTGGTAGTGGTATTGGTGGTGGTATTGGTAGTGGTGGTGGTTGTATTGGTGGTGGTGGTGGTGGTATTGGTGGTGGTGGTGTTATTGGTGGTATTGGTGGTGATGGTATTGGTGGTTTTAATATTGCTGGTGGTAATGCTGGTGCTATTGGGGTGGTGGGATTGGTGGTGGTGGGATTGGTGGTGGGGGTATTGGTGTTAGTGGTATTGGTGGTGGTGGTATTGGTGGTTCTTTTATTGGTGGTGGTGGTATTGGTGGTGGTGGTATTGGTGGTGGTGGTGGTATTGGTGATGGTATTGATGGTGGTGGTATTGGTGTTGGTATTGGTGGTGGTGGTGTTTGTTGTGGTATCGATGGTTGTGGTGGTATTGGTGTTGGTATTGGTTTTGGTGGTACTGGTGATGTTATTGGTGGTATTGGTGGTGGTGGTGTTATTGGTGGTGGCATTGGTGGTGGTAGTATTGTTGGTTGGGGTATTTGTGGTGGTGGTATTGGTGCTATTGGTGGTGGTGGGATTGGTGGTAGTATTGTTGGTGGTGCTGTTGTTGTTAATAAAACAGGCTTTTGAAAACATCCCATCAGGTGGCTTTAGTGCAGATGACATTTAACACAGATGTGCTGTTGTCAGTTTCAACCCATTAGCACATTATGTGCTACCTGGAATTCACATGACTTAATTTGCTAATCATTTCTAAATCCATTTTACTTGGGGGGTTGAAACAGACACAAGATAATGCCAGGTTAAAGTCATTGAAAGCGAGTGCCGTGTAATGGGGCGGCCATGCTGCTTAAAAAAACACAAGCGGTTTCAGCTGAAGTAGCACATGTCCGGCCTGCAGTAAGAGAAACTCAATAAAGTAAATAGTTCTAACAGACTTAATAACATGTCCCATGTAACAATCAAAGTAAAGGAGCCTGTAGCCATGGGAGTTTACAAATGAAGACAAGGCCTTACTAAGGAGGGACTAACAAGCCTATTAACTGATCCGAAAGTAGCATTTATGAAAGACAATGACACAAGACTATGATAAATATGGGCGAAGAGTGTTCGCGGCTTCTCTCCCATACTCTTCTACAGCAGTCTCGCAGCATAAGCAGCACACACTGGCTGCCACTAGGCTCGACCTAAAAAGGGACAGAGTGAAAAATTGGAAAAAGCCAGGGCCTCCCCGCTTTGAGAATGGAGGGTGGACCTTGACCAATGTGCAAAGCTGGAGGAACCTATTCACATAACATGTGGGTGCCCCAAAACACATGTGTAGATTGGTCCTAATATCGGTTGGTCAGGGAATGTGATGAATGTGAGGTGGAAGGAAATAACAATGCAAAGGGATATACATGGCTAATTGCAAGGGTCCCTTGTGAGGACCTGCAATGTGTGTGATTTACTTTTATTTTCATCCAAAAAAACACTAACATGTTCTTTAAGAACATAGAAGTATTCTGCGTTTGATTAAAGTTCATAGCACTGTGGTTGTATGTTATGTTAAAGACATTGAAAATGCCTAATTTATGTGAGGTGAAAGGTAACCTATGGTATGCAAGAATTGCTTTTGGAAAGAGATTGATTTAACTTCACCATTTTACCTTGAGTGCATTTATCTCTTGCTTAAAAATGTCATTTACAGCGGGCAAAAAGTTCCCAAGGCTAAAATTAAGGAAATGATAACAAGATGCTTGGATGCATTTCAATTAGAGGTCTGCTCAGCAGCAGATTATGCAAAGTGACATTTTGACCTTAGTAGGTATCTGCCACCTTGTACAGTGAAGAAGTGTACAGGAACGAGCTATTGATATTGAGTAGTAAGAAAGAGTTTTTTTCAGGCTCAACCAGTGATTTTCCTTACGGCAGATGTTTATAAAAAGCCTGTGTCCCTCAGTAGATGGGGCTGTTTAAAGCTACAACTTCATATGATCAGTCTGTCCTGTAAACAATCTACCTACACAGGATAAGAGTGTGAGCATTTACGGTGCCTTGATTTGTTTATTAATATTAATGAAGTATATTTTGGATCAAAGTAATTTCCATTCAAAGCTGCTTTAATTTATCCTGTTAGTTTTTATACCCTGTTTTATATGTGCCTTGTGGGAACCACTGAGACATCTCTTTCGTGTTTTTTTCTACCTTCTTCATTCTCAAATATTCATGTAAGTATTTGTCTCTTCCTTTACTGTATTTTCTGACACTATCCCTGACTCATCATGTGTGTCTCCATCTGTCTAGGACGAATGTATGACATTACAACGCATGCTTTTACATCGCATGCCTTTACAACACAAGTATTACAACGCAGTCCTTTACAATGCATAGTGCTTTGGGGTGCTGGATAGTGAATAGTTTAATTTACTATTCCAACTCAAGTCCCAGTGGACAATAGGGAAGGTTATTGGATAGTAAATTAACCTATTCCCTATCCTAGAGCGCCCCTCAGAGCAATGCGTTGTAATAGTTTGCGTTGTAATGGTTGCGTTGTAAAGGCTCTGCGATGTAAAAGTTGCTTGGAAAAGGTTGTTTACCGTCTATGACTAGTCACCTTTGTCATTAAATGTCTCACTTTTTAAGACTGCCTCCTGTCCAGGGTGGGACTGGCCATAGTGGGCACCGGGCAATCCCTCAGTGCGCCGCATGGGTGGTGGCCGGTTTTGGGCCCCCGGGGGCCATTTTTGTTACAGGGACGTTTTTGCAGCATAGCTGCAAAATCGGCCGTGTACCAAATTGTCCGAAAACCGGCCCCGGAAAAGAGCCCGGTGGCACCCCCAACGCCCCCCGAGTGGGGTGGGGGGCGGCTGAGCACTTTGCCAGGGCCGGTTGTGGTTCCCAGTCCGGCCCTGCACCTGTCAGTGGAAAGACATCTGTGTTCAGAGCTGTATGGGGTCTACTTCCTTGCCTTTATTTTGTGGCATGTAGGAGGAGTCCCTCCTTTGTCTCAGGGGGTGGTGGGTCTTATCCCAAACGGTAAATTCGATCTTAATAGAGATGTAGGGCTGATGTATACCCATGTATAGTTGCTGAGATCTCTGCCAGTCAGAAAATCCTACTAAGGGGGAGAGAAATTTCCAAGATGTGGATTTCCTTGGAAGTTTGAGAACGTTCGAAAACCCATACATTTAGGGGTTTCCCAAAATCTAATCCATCCTCTTTCCCTATTGGAAGTGGAAGGGACTTCACATCAGCACAGGGTTTGCATAAATCGCCTTCCAAATTAGGAAAGGATATGGATCATCTTCAGATTTGCTGGGATGTAACCAGAAACAATATTTTATACGTGTAGGGAAAAAAACGGTCGCTAAGTGAATCTATCTTTCTCTACACGCTTATCAAATATGGATAGAAAAGCCCAGCAGGGAGACTAGGATCCTGCCGGAATGTGCCATAAAAGTCACATAACCTTTCCAGGATTGCACCTGGAAATCTGTCCGGAGTGTACCCTTCCAGGCATAATTCCTTGAGTGTTTATGAATTCCAAAATATAAGAAAAGAATGTTCTGTACTTACCCTACATTTTTGTGAATCAGGTTTTGCATATTTCAAATGCCTGTCACATACACTGCGGGGCTTGGAGAAAAAGTATGAGTTGTGTTTTGCAAACTCCTATATATTTTACGCATGCAGCTAGAAAAACATTTCTATAACAAGGATTTTATAATGAATAATGTCTTTTTTGCATGATGTGAACATATCGCCTTCATTCCTTGTTCTAATGTGCATGACACATTATTTCATCTTTACTGCAGTGAAATCAGAGAGAGGCCTTTTGGCCTTATACTTGAATGCCTCTGTCTCCCATCTTTTCAAATAATCCACTACATTAGATGAGTCTCTGAAGATAGTACTATCTAAACTCTGCGGATCACTCCTTTTTAGCTCTTGTTTACCTTTTTCCTTATCCTTCAGTCTCAGAGATATATCTATGTGTACCACTACTATTACAGCCTAATACTATGTCTTATTTATGCGTTTGTTTCTCCATCTATTCATGTTCATGTGCGTACATTTCAGTGCGTTTGAAGGCTGTCCTGTTTTATTGTAGAGAAATCTACATAAAGTACAGGTAGTGGGTCTACTAATTTGTTTTTCTCTGTGGAATGCAGGTGGTGCTTCATATTTCCCCAGGAACATATACATTTAAATATGTGTTAGATATAGTGTGATGGTTATACAAAATACAGCAGAAGAATGGGTGGAGTATATTCTACATTCTAACATTCTATATCTCAGTCTCCTACATTTTCATACATTCCAATTCCTTCATCATTTCTGCTTCTCAAGTGTCTAGACTGTGTGAAAAAATGTAAATTTTGCATTGGTTGGATGTAAATTGGTTATTTTGACAAATTTGCCTTCAGGTGTAAAAGGCTCGCCAGTAGGTAGTTATAGTTAGGACCTATTTTCCATAGGAAATCTGCAACATTCTATTTGGAATAACTTGGCGCCGGTTGACAAATCTTGGCGAAATTTTCAAAACTGGTGGGGTCTTCCGGTCCGCTCCTATCCTGAAGTCTTGGGGTGATTCGTGAAGGGGGGGTTTAGAAAAAAGGGTGTCCCAAAACGTGTTTTCCCCATGCAATTTTCCATAGGTATCGTTCATTATGGATACTGCCCGAACCGCTGAACGGAATTACACCAAATTTGGCAAAGTTGTAGTCCTTGGTTCAAACTCCTGCCTTTTGCTTATCTGGTGTAAATTTGTTTAGTAGTTCCTGAGAAAATGACAATCAAAAGTAGATATATATCAATGGCCTCGGTGGATGCGCGCATCTTGAGCGGACTATAAGCGGACCGTCCCAATCAGGCGCTGAATGCTAATTGGCTGTCAAGTGGTTGTCAACATTCGAAACCAGGAAGTGTTGGCAGCCATTTTGGGCCTCGGTAGAAGCAGGTAGGAAATATTTTGACCCTCTAGACCTGCTCAAGGGGTCCCACAGGGATCCCTAGGGCCCCCAAAAGAATGTTATTTTTTTTTTTAAAACAGAGAAATGTGCGCTGAGTGCATGGATCTGCCGTAAAAAAAATATAAACGAAGCCCGGGCTCCTGTGCTTGTTTAAAAATTAGCTACCTGGGATGGTCAAATCCAGGGGTCTAAAATATAACATTTGATGGCGGTCCAGAGGGGCCCTGCAGCCCAGGGACCGTCATTCCTCAGTGTTACAAAATAAGTGGGTGAGGGAGCTCAAATGTCCGTCTAAGCTCCGGGGATTACCACCCTCTGGGGCTTTTTTATATTTTGGTAGGGGGGCCGCGTGGTCTCCATTCTGGAGCAGTTGAAAGCCTTGGGGAACACCACCTCCTAGGATTGCCGCCTGCTGTGTCTCAGGGTGTCTACCCCGAGACACTGCTGTTTGCTATGGCAGGGCAGGAGTCGAGGTTCCCGCTGTGTCATAGCAAACTTGAGCACATATTAACTAGTGCTATTCTGCCGCAATTTAAAAAAAAAGGCCAAAACTGCAGTGAAAATGATATTGCCCTATTTACTAGTTAATGCTAAAATGCATTAATGCATGTTAGCAGCCGGTTTGCTAAGGGCTCGCCTCGTATCTCCAATGAGTTGTAATGTAGGCATTCCCAGAGGCAGGGTAGGTGTTCCTATGACAATATAACATGGAAGAGGGAGGTAGGACAATAGCGTTGTATTTACAAGGGGGCCCTGGATTTGAGGACTGATAGCAAAACTCTGGCTAATTGCGGTTTATGTCGGATCCTAATATCAGTTCTGAAGTACACTTAAACATGTTTAATATGCGAGGTGGATTGACATGTTAAGTGCACAGTCTTATATTAACAAGGTTTCCACTTGCGAACATGAATTTCCACTTTATTTCTCGCGATATTGGGGGCACATTTATAAGGACAGCGTTAAAATTATTGTCGCTTTAGCGTTAGGAAAGAGTCGTTAAATTTGTTGTGGTTTCCTGCAAGCGTACGCGGAGTGGGCTGGACTAACGTATGCCAGTGCTGCGCGAGGCTGTGAACCGGGATTCCGGAGCTATGGGCTTGGATCCGTTGTGAGCTATATGAGATACCAACTGATTCCGGTGTCTGTGTTGTAGTGCTGACGTCACCCAGGCCTTAAATGCAAATGTGTCATTATATCTGTAAAGTACTGCTGCATGGCCAACATGGAAGTACGGGGTATCACTGACCCTATATTCATCCATATTTGAGCACATAAAAGATGGTGGACATGACGTATTTCTGCAAATATGAATGTTTGTTGTACATTCAGTTGAGTGTTGTAGCTGTAGTGATACAGGGCTATGAAAGCTTTAGGATGCAGTTTTTGTCATATGAAGGACAACTAATATATATACGTATATGGTCATTCAGGTACACTGTCGAACTTGGTGATGGAAATGAGTGTTCGAGCCTCTGAGTCGCGTCCACATTCTGTTATTGAAGAGAAATGATGTAATCTACGCCTGCCTGAAAATGTACTGTAAATACGGTGCTCATGTAAATTGCTGATATAGTTTTAGGTCGACTATGTGCTATATAAATATGCACACACTCCCTTTTTTCTACGCAAACACTATTTTGTATTGAAATCTTTTTTAAA
This sequence comes from Lissotriton helveticus, assembly GCF_964261635.1. Classification (NCBI taxonomy): domain Eukaryota; kingdom Metazoa; phylum Chordata; class Amphibia; order Caudata; family Salamandridae; genus Lissotriton; species Lissotriton helveticus. The sequence goes on along the minus strand of NC_136060.1, from coordinate 217,360,220 downwards.
GAGTTGCCCCAAATTCTTATTTATATAAGAGGGCATGATTTCCTTTCAGATAAAGTAGAATAGAAGTGCTACTACAAACACTCCCTCACTACTTCATCTTTCTTTTTTGTTTTTTGTACATTTCTTTTCAATTACTCTTTATGAAAACATTGTGACTGTTAAAAAGGATTATTTTATTATTTGTTAATTGACATTAATATTTGTTTTCATGTTTACTGCTTGCAACGATAAACCTCCTGTTCCTCATGAGTAAAAATACGACACAGTACTACACAATATACATACTGATAAACTCATTTTCACTCTAGAAGTAAAAGAGAATTACTTGATCATTTTTTTATTTTAAAATATGTTTAACATTCTTTTTTCTGCGTGTTTTCAATTTGCGACATTAATACATGAAATGTTCTTACGTCATTTTATTTCTAAAGTACAATTATACTTTACACACTACATTTAGAAGTCATAATAATATACGTGCATTAGAAAAATATATAAAGCATAAACTTATATAATTAATTTACCTCTCTTTAAAATTATTTCCTTCTTCCGTCCACATACATCCAACTCCTCTGGAGGGAGCATATTGTATTATATATTACAATATATATATTAACTTTATGTTCCCTCTGAGGAAAAGGACGATAAACTGAAGATGTATTCGACGATCATAAACTTTATCTTTCTCATAGTTTGGTCACCCGTAATTAAATCACAGAAATGAAACTAATCATCCTACGGGTGTTGTTTAAATACGTTTTGGTTATTCAAGTCAGAGTGGGAGGCGGGATCGCCATAATTTTTAAATCTACATTCTGCTGTAAATTTGATGCTCTCTTAATTCCAGACTGTGAAGCTGCTGCTTTTAAACTTACTTTGACGCCGCACTTGACTCTGTCGGGTATACTTTTGTAGCGCCCCCCGGGGCCGGCTGACCCTTGGGCTACAAAGATTCTTGATTTTATTTCCACTCTGCTACTTCAAGCTGCCAATTTCTCTATTCTAGGTGACCTCAACCTTCATCTTGAGGACACCAGCTGTAACACTGCCAGCACCTTGATCTCTGATTTGGCAGCTATGAATATTCTTCTCTTAAATAGTGGGCCCACACACAACGCAGGACACCTTCTAGACCCCATTTTTTCCAATTTATCTTCATTACACTGTAGTATGTCCACCCCCCTTTGTTGGACGGACCACTTCCTGGTAGGCTTCAGCTTGGAAATCCCTTGCCTTGCTCTCAATAACTGCAACATCTCTGCTACACCTTCCAGGAATTGGACGAAGCTGGACATCAATAAATTTAATTCACTGTTATCCCTCAACCCTCCACATATCACAATAATGTCACTTCAGATTTAGTAGCTTTTCAAAGATGGATCCAAAAGGCCCTCGATATCTGTCTCCCCACCACTGTTAGAAAGTTTAATAGCAACCGCACCCGGCCCCCTGGTTCTCCGATAGAGATAACCAAATGCAAAAATTTGGAGCGTCGGTGGCGCTCTGTTCAATATGGTCAAGGACTTATCCGGCTCAACCACAATACAACCTTCACCCACACTTAACTCTACTCAGTGCGAAGATCTTGCACAATTCTTCATGAGTAAAGTAGAGAATATCTATTCTTCCCTGGCTAGCTCTACCCCTGTCTCCCTGATCCCTCCCACTGTACCCGCTAATTGCCCTGATCCTGATAATTGCATCGATTTGGAAACTGTGCCCACCCTTGAATCTTGGCCACTTTTGGACATGAAGGCACTTACGCATCACCTTGGCCATATTAAATCGGGATCTCCCTGCGACACACTGCCCATCTCAGTTTTGCGACAAATTGACCCATCCTCTCTCACCTATGTTCTCACAGTGCTTAACACCTCTTTAATGACTTCCACCTTTCCTCTAAGCTGGAAGCATGCAATGGTGGTCCCACTGTTAAAAAAACCAATGCGGACCCTGCTCTTCCCTCTAACTTTCGCCCTATCTCTCTTTTACCTGCTCTCTCTAAGATTCCTGAAAGACACACTAATGGTCATTTGTCCAAATGTATTGAAACAAATGGGCTGCTTCACCCCACCCAGTCCGGCTTCAGGACCGGTTATTCTACTCGGAGTCACAGAAGCTCTCCGTCACAACATCGACAAGGGTAAGACCATGGCCTTGGTGCTTCTTGACCTGAGTGCAGCCTTTGACACAGTCTCTCATACCGTACTCATTAAGGCCCTCCAGCGCTCGGGTGTCACAGGTATTGCCCTGAGCTGGCTTAGGTCGTTCCTTTCTGATCGCGCCTTGCAGGTTTTTTCATCCACCTCTAAATACAAATCTAATCCCCTGCCATTCGGTGTTCCCCAGGGCTCAATTCTCTGCCCTCTGCTGTTCAATATTTACATCCGACCACTGGCAGTATTAGTGGAGGAATCAGGTTTGTCGTTTTTTTCATATGCTGATGACACCCAGATCCTCTTCTCTCTGTCATCCGACAAACAATCCGAGCCCTTGGTACTCAGAACCGGCCTCAGTAAAGTGATGGCCTGGATGAACGCTAATTTTCTGAAACTCAATGGTGACAAAACTGAGGTTCTGATTCTTGGCAAGGACCGTGGTCTCTGGGGCCCTCAACACTGGCCCCCAGAAATGGGTACGCTGCCCCAACCAGCTACCCAGGTGCGCAACCTTGACTTTATTATGGATAACTCTCTTTCCATGGGCAGCAAGCTACCAAGGTTGCTGCCACCTGCTTTACCATTCTAAAATGGTTAAGGAAGATTGTGTGGATGCTCCCAGCTCACACCGAGTGTACCGTGGTCCAAGCCTTGGTGACGTCCAGGCTGGATTACGGGAATATTCTCTACCTGGTTGTCAACAAGGAAATTACACCCAAACTGCAGCGAGTACCAAACTCTGCCGCGTGACTACTCTGTCGAGTTCCCAAAACTGTCTCCGTTTCCAAGTCATTGATCGATCTCCACTGGCTTTCAGTGGAAAATCGAGTCAAGTTCAAGACCCTCACGTACATGTTCCGCATTAAGCATTCAAAGGCTCCCAACTATGTACAACAGCTTGCCATCCCTTATGCCCCCTCCCGCACTCTCAGATCCTCTTTTCGAGAGAAATTCCAAGTCCCCAGAGTCAAACTGTCTTGTATGGGAGGGCGTTCTTTCTCCTACCTTGGTCCTTCTTTGTGGAATTCGCTCTCATTGCCCCTCCGTCTACAATCTGACCGTCTGTCTTTTCGCAGATCTATAAAAATGTAGCTTTTTAGCCAATAGTTCATTTTCCTCCTATTGTTCACTGTCAGCGCCGGGTAACCCCGTGGAGTAGCAGTGCGCTGTTATATAAACTTAAATAAATAAATAAATAAAATAAATAAGTCACTATGGAACCAATTTAGTGCTCCTCCCATTTTTTTGTCATGTTTTTCAGTTGACACGTGCTCACATTCCCACTGTTTAGCTGCGCACGTGTTTTTGTAAATGTGAAACTTGTTAAACAGTTTTAGTTACGTTTTATATCCTCATACGTATTCGCTCTTTCTTTTTCTTTTAATTCTTTCTCTCTTTTATTAAACAAGTATTAAAATAAATCCCTTTGTATTTTGTTTTTAAAACAAGTATATTTATTGGTTACTGTGTATAGTTGCTGTCACAATTTTAATACACTTCCCCTCCCAAAACCCCTATTATCCTTATTTTGTTTTTAAAGGTGCAATTCGATTTTTCTAATTTATTTGAGTATTAAAATAAATACATTATTGTTGATGTGTGAGTTCCTTTCCTTATACACAGTTGATTGCCACATCTCTGAACATCTGGAGGTACCTGGTGGGCTACTTGGCCCCCAGGGATCAACAGGATTGTGGAGGAATTAATTCTCTAACTTAAAACGTGCCACAGGGTGTGTTTGCAGACATGTCACCTCAGGCCACGTCCTCTTCTTTCACCACTGTGCCCCGTCACAGGTTTTAAGTTGGAGAATTAATTCTCTTTCAATACTGAGGGTCGCAGAGGCCCAAATAGCCCAACAGGTATCTCCAGTATGTGCCAGGGAGCTGCACTGCAGACAGGTGTTCAGAGGCCATGCCCCTTTGTACACCTCTCTGCAACATTGGAGGTACCTAGTGGGCTAGTTTGACCCTAGGGACCCTCTAAAATCAGCTGAACTACAAATTCCGATTTACTCTCCTGTTATCAGGAGATTACTCAGTGCTGCATCCTTGAGCCCAGTACTGATCCTGAAAAGTAATTCTAACCATACTTACCAGTAACTACAAATATTCCTTAAAAATCGCCTGTATAACTTATACACATTCTTTAACTGTTTACATGACATGCACCAGTGCTAGATCCAGGATCCACCACTGAGTAAGAAAAAGTAAAAATAACACTACTTACATGCTACGTGAATTTCCTCCCTTAGGATAACTTTGGTGATTCTTTGTGAAAGTGTCAACTTTTAAAATACAATATTATTCCTTACAAATCATTACTGTAACTAAAACAATTTTACTCAACTGTTTACAGGAGATGTCCCAAGACTGAATCTAGGATCCAGTCCTGTGGTTAGAAAAGTAATCCATAAAGTAACTAATTGCATTTAACTAGAAATTCCCATTGAGCTCAATGGAGGATTTAGCAACAGTGTGATGGACTGTTTAGTTGACTAATTTATAGTGTCTCACTAAATATATTGGATGGTGACTAAACTGTGTGAATATCTGTATCACTTTGTCAGTTGTTGTTTAAACTGCTGCACCAGTTGGCTACTAGCTACTTGAAAGTCTATATTAGTTATTGATTAGTTAACTGATTATTTGTATGGGAGAGTGAATGTGTGTGTGGTTTGGTGGGGGGTGTGTGACTGCCTAAAGATGTGTCAATAGTTGATTCAGTAGGTATGTGACGTTAAGACTACATGTTATATTAGTTGTTCGGCTGAGTGAATATGTATATGAATGTGCCTGATGAGCAAATATATATCTCAATGGTACATGTCCAACAAACTACAATAATAAAAGGCAGTGTATGTGACATTTGTTGTATATAAATAAGTATGCATAAGACTCAGTGATTGCATGAGTGTCTGTATGGATAACTGTAGTAATAGTGATTTTATAACACACTAAGTATGAGTTAATATCTATATGAATAAATGAAGTGGTGTTTGTATAAGTGTGTAGCTGAGTAAAAATAAGTATGATCCATCGTTTGCATAAGTGAGTAGGATGACTGCATTAAGTAAATAGGATGTATGCTGGTGTGTAATGTCAATGTAGGTGTATAAGTATATTTGATAGTGTTCTATTGATCATTGACAGCATGTATGAGTGAATCTATAGGTAATTGATTAGATGTGTGTGTAGATCAAGGAATCACTGAGTGGATTTTTAAATACTTGTAGTGGTATGTCTATGTATTCAAATATGATACTCTGTATTTTACAGTGAGTGATGAAAGATTATAGTAGTGTATGATAAGGTGTATCTAATTGTCACGTGGATGATGTCATCAGTAATGTCATTTGAGATGTCATCAGTGATGTCATCAGTGATGTCACTGACCATGTCATGAATGATGTAATATGTGACATCATCACCAGTGGATTGCGGGCGTGAGAGTTACAGTTAGTAAAACTATCTATAAAAGAGGAATTTCAATGGTTTTGTATGAGTGAAATGTCCAGCTAACTATAACACCCCTAAAACCTATGGTTTTTTCAGTGAATTTCTAGAGTTTTTTAAATGATAATTCCTAACTATAACCTGCTTGAAACCTATGGTTTTTTCATTGAATTTCAATGATTTTTTAAAAATATAATTCCAAAGTATAACCTGCCTGAAACCCAAGGTTTTTTTTCAGTGATTTTGAAAGATTTATTGAATATCAATGTTTTAATCTATTAATTGTTATATTTATTTCTTTGATACTGATTTACAGATTTATTTTACATATTTTTATTTTTAGATATCTTATTTTTTAGATTACATTACGCATTTTTAATATATATATATATTTTTAAAATGTAATATATATATTTTATATATTTTTTAAAATATCTTTATAATATTTTGTGTTTTCTTTTTGTTTACAATTTTTTGAGCAGTCCCACACCCAAAGCGCACCTCTTTCTCGATTGGTGCGCAGACCGTAGACACCATTTTACAATTGTTCTGTAGGATGCGCATAGGGTGTGCGATGGGTGCGTATTTTCATGCGCGATTGCTATGCGACCCGTACGTGACTTCAAGCGCATACGCAACATATGCATATCACGCACCACCATGCACGCGTGTTTCCGCATGCCGTCATGTATGTGTTCAATGGGGTGGGCGCACGACTTCCGCAAAATTTTTCGATATAAAAAAAGTATATATATATATATATATTCAACACACTCCACCAGCGTCGTCTTTCTCGTGGTCTCAGAAAGAAATAACACAGGAGCCGTGGCCTCAATAAATGGTGCAGTTTTAATGCAGATGCAACGTCCTACGCGTTTCGGAGTAAGCCTACTCCTTCATCAAGGGCAAACTTTGTGCATAATAGTGTTAGTTATAAAGTAAAAAAATTTTATGTCACGTGATAAAAAACATAAACAAAATACTTTGCCATTTACATATTTTTCGATGGTGTTAACCTTATAAGTGACATTATACCTCTGATTGTTATGGTGAAAGCAATAAATCACAACTCATATTTGACACTGATTGTAACTGTAAATGAGTATTCGTGACCTGCGCTTTACGTACCGCCCATATCCTTTACATCAGGAAATAGCATAATACTTGCAGTACTAAGTTCAATGATATGACATTTGAGTAATAAAGTAATCATGTGCACCACTACCTCATATTGTAATTCAAAACATGACATTTTAAAAAAAATATTTGAAAAAAGGGGTTTGAATCGACCTAGCTGATAGAGGAAGCGAACCCTTAACCTCAAAAGAGTATCGTTCGTGGTGAACCAGCCCGCTACGCTATATGTTCACCCTGTTCACAATAGCTGAAGGTTACCCGTCATGAAGCTAAACAATCGTGCGCCTTAAAGTAACTGACGGGAAAGGAACACAGTATTGCCCAAGTGGGCTGACTCAATTGCGGTGCATACATAAATGAAAAAATATAAATGCCCTAATGGGTCTGAATAATACATTCAGAATTTAGTGTTAACGAAAAGTTCATTGCGCAAGTAGGTCACTTAAATCCCAAATCCAGCCCATGTGGGCAAGTGCTCAATGCAGTGCCAGCGAAAGTCTTCTTGGTCAGGTTTTGTAACACCTATGGACAATAGTAAAGGCAACCTATTAAAATCTTCATAATCAAAAAGAGAGTATCATGAAGAAATACACAAAATTCTAAAACAACATGCAGAAGTTCATGAAGCAGCAACAATCTCATGACAAAAAACTCATAGCTTCAATATAAGTGTACCGATAATTCCTCATCCATATTCAACCCCTGGGGCACCATGGTGTTGAACCTTATGATAAATTTGGACTCCAATTTCCTGAGCTCCAGAAGTCTATTTCCACCCCTTATGTTGGGGGGGATACAATCAATGACGGCAAATTTCACAAGATTAGCATTGCTCTTGTGGTGTTCCTGAAAGTGTCGGGCCACTGGGTAGGTTTTGTCATTTTTGCAGATGGCTCTCAGATGTTCTAATACACGCTTTTTACCTTTATGAATAGTGCTACCAATGTAGTATTTGGAGCACGGACACTTCAGGATGTAGATGGCATACTCAGTATTACAATTCAGATGTTTTTGTATAATCCATGGGGTCTCATTGCTGTTAAGTTTGAGTGATTTAACGCTACTACTAAATTTGCATGCCTTGCATTGGTTACATGTAAAGAAACCTTTAACTGCATTGGGTTTTTTAGGAGTGGATATCATGTTACTGCATAGTTGGTCCCGTAGTGATCTGGGTTTACGGAATGTTAGAGAAGGATGTTCACCTATACAGTCTCTTAGGTCATTATCTGTTTTTAATACATCCCAAAATTTATTCAGGCTTTTTTTCACTTCCCATGCATGAGTGCTGTAAGTGGTAATAATTATTTACAACAAGGGGTGGTGATGGACAGAGTCTCTGAATTAAGCAGAGTACTCTCACCCAGTCAAGAGATCAGGGCTAGATCCAACACCGTTTTTTAGCTCATTGCACCATCCCAGTTTCAGAACCTGGCTGTATGCAAATTAGTCTGTCCCTGGCCCAGTGCATCATGGGAACAGGGCAGACCAGACTACAAAAGCCAATTCTTACACTGGGAAGGAAACAAGCTTCCGGGGACCGGTTTCTGGCATTTCAGCCGTCTTCGGCCCGGCTTGCTTGAATCCTGATGGTGCAATGAGCAAGGGACTCACATCTGAGTATACCCTTCCACGCTTAGGGTGGACAAAATTATTTACAACAAGGGGTGGTGATGGACAGAGTCTCTGAATTAAGCAGAGTACTCTCACCCAGTCAAGAGATCAGGGCTAGATCCAACACCGTTTTTTAGCTCATTGCACCATCCCAGTTTCAGAACCTGGCTGTATGCAAATTAGTCTGTCCCTGGCCCAGTGCATCATGGGAACAGGGCAGACCAGACTACAAAAGCCAATTCTTACACTGGGAAGGAAACAAGCTTCCGGGGACCGGTTTCTGGCATTTCAGCCGTCTTCGGCCCGGCTTGCTTGAATCCTGATGGTGCAATGAGCAAGGGACTCACATCTGAGTATACCCTTCCACGCTTAGGGTGGACAAAATTATTTACAACAAGGGGTGGTGATGGACAGAGTCTCTGAATTAAGCAGAGTACTCTCACCCAGTCAAGAGATCAGGGCTAGATCCAACACCGTTTTTTAGCTCATTGCACCATCCCAGTTTCAGAACCTGGCTGTATGCAAATTAGTCTGTCCCTGGCCCAGTGCATCATGGGAACAGGGCAGACCAGACTACAAAAGCCAATTCTTACACTGGGAAGGAAACAAGCTTCCGGGGACCGGTTTCTGGCATTTCAGCCGTCTTCGGCCCGGCTTGCTTGAATCCTGATGGTGCAATGAGCAAGGGACTCACATCTGAGTATACCCTTCCACGCTTAGGGTGGACAAAATTATTTACAACAAGGGGTGGTGATGGACAGAGTCTCTGAATTGAGCAGAGTACTCTCACCCAGTCAAGAGATCAGGGCTAGATCCAACACCGTTTTTTAGCTCATTGCACCATCCCAGTTTCAGAACCTGGCTGTATGCAAATTAGTCTGTCCCTGGCCCAGTGCATCATGGGAACAGGGCAGACCAGACTACAAAAGCCAATTCTTACACTGGGAAGGAAACAAGCTTCCGGGGACCGGTTTCTGGCATTTCAGCCGTCTTCGGCCCGGCTTGCTTGAATCCTGATGGTGCAATGAGCAAGGGACTCACATCTGAGTATACCCTTCCACGCTTAGGGTGGACAAAATTATTTACAACAAGGGGTGGTGATGGACAGAGTCTCTGAATTAAGCAGAGTACTCTCACCCAGTCAAGAGATCAGGGCTAGATCCAACACCGTTTTTTAGCTCATTGCACCATCCCAGTTTCAGAACCTGGCTGTATGCAAATTAGTCTGTCCCTGGCCCAGTGCATCATGGGAACAGGGCAGACCAGACTACAAAAGCCAATTCTTACACTGGGAAGGAAACAAGCTTCCGGGGACCGGTTTCTGGCATTTCAGCCGTCTTCGGCCCGGCTTGCTTGAATCCTGATGGTGCAATGAGCAAGGGACTCACATCTGAGTATACCCTTCCACGCTTAGGGTGGACAAAATTATTTACAACAAGGGGTGGTGATGGACAGAGTCTCTGAATTAAGCAGAGTACTCTCACCCAGTCAAGAGATCAGGGCTAGATCCAACACCGTTTTTTAGCTCATTGCACCATCCCAGTTTCAGAACCTGGCTGTATGCAAATTAGTCTGTCCCTGGCCCAGTGCATCATGGGAACAGGAAGCTTGTTTCCTTCCCAGTGTAAGAATTGGCTTTTGTAGTTTGGTTTGCCCTGTTCCCATCATGCACTGGGACAGGAACAGACTAATTTGCATACAGCCAGGTTCTGAAACTGGGTTGGTGCAATGAGCTAAAAAACGGTGTTGGATCTAGCCCTGATCTCTTGACTGGGTGAGAGTATTCTGCTTAATTCAGAGACTCTGTCCCTCACCACCCCTTGTTGTAAATAATTTTGTCCACCCTAAGCGTGGAAGGGTATACTCAGACATGAGTCCCTTGCTCATTGCACCATCAGGATTCAAGCAAGCCGGGCCGAAGACGGCTGTAATGCCAGAAACCGGTCCCCGGAAGCTTGTTTCCTTCCCAGTGTAAGAATTGGCTTTTGTAGTTTGGTTTGCCCTGTTCCCATCATGCACTGGGACAGGAACAGACTAATTTGCATACAGCCAGGTTCTGAAACTGGGATGGTGCAATGAGCTAAAAAACGGTGTTGGATCTAGCCCTGATCTCTTGACTGGGTGAGAGTATTCTGCTTAATTCAGAGACTCTGTCCCTCACCACCCCTTGTTGTAAATAGTAAGTGGTAATAAATCTTACTGTATTTTCAGATTTAGTTAGAGATTCCGATACTTTGGGAAATAACAGGTCTTGCCGGTTCAGAGTTTCTACTCTAGAAATGGCTTCACTCACAACCTTGAGGCTATAACCTCGTGTCAGGAATCTGTCCATCATGATCTCCTTCTCCTGTTCAAACTTATCAGCTGTGCTACAATTTCTACGTGCCCGTAGTAGCTCACCATAAGGTATGCTGTTGATTAGGTTACGGGGATGGCAACTTCCCGCGTGAAGCAAGCTGTTGCCAGCCGTAGTTTTCCTAAATAATGAGCTAACAATACTATTGTCTGCTACCTCCAATTTGAGGTCCAGAAACTCCATGGTGTCCTTACTCATCTGGTGTGTGAATTGAAGATTCAACTCATTGTTATTAAGAAGTTGCACAAACTCAGTTGCTTGTGTAGCAGTGCCATTCCACACACAAAAAATGTCATCAATATAACGTAGCCAGAGGACGGCGTGGTCTTTGAATAGCCTGATGTTATAGACTACCTGTTCCTCCCAGCGACCCAGGTAGATACCCGCAAAGCTGGGAGCAAAGCAGGTTCCCATCGCCGTCCCCTGTGTCTGCCTAAAGATGGTATTGTCGAAAAGAAAAAAATTGTTACTCAAGCACAATTCTACCATCTTGAGTAACATCTCGGTGTGTTGAAGAAAGCCTATCGATCTTTTAGTGAAAGATTGTCTACAAGCCTCTAGACCTAGATTTTGCGGAATGCTGGTGTACAGGCTGCAAACATCTAGGCCCAGCATTAAGTAGTCAGGAGACCACTCTATGTCATGAATGTGGCGCAAGAAGTCACTGGTGTCTCGGACAAATGATGAAGTGATTGTACCAACGGTTGTAGAAAATAGTCTACATACTTGGATGTGTTTTCCAATGCACTACCACAGGAGGACACGATCGGTCTCCCTGGTGGCCTGAGTGCATTTTTGTGTACCTTAGGGAGTAAGTACAGAACCGGAAGTGACGGGAAAGGAACTAGAATCCAATCATGATTTTGTTATCAAACCAAGTGACAAGGGGGGTAATGTTGTCATCTGGCCGGTTGAAATGTACAAACAAGAGGGACATGCACAATTATCTGACACCAGTAGGTATTGTCAAAGTTCCAGAACTGAATATGATCAGGCAATGTTGTATGTTAGTAACCAAATCACTAATTGGAGGGACAACAGTATATTGAGTAATGATGAATTTGCATATCTGGCTTGTAAATATCCCAAACTTCCGGTTCTGTACTTACTCCCTAAGGTACACAAAAATGCACTCAGGCCACCAGGGAGACCGATCGTGTCCTCCTGTGAAGGAGTAGGCTTACTCCGAAACGCGTAGGACGTTGCATCTGCGTTGCATCTGCATTAAAACTGCACCATTTATTGAGGCCACGGCTCCTGTGTTATTTCTTTCTGAGACCACGAGAAAGACGACGCTGGTGGAGTGTGTTGAATTTTAGGGGGTGGCTACCCCTGCCGTGAGCCCGCCGACACAGAGGCAAAGGTTCAGCTAAAATTCTGTGTTTATATATATATATATATAAACACCAAATCTTCAATCCTTGCGTAAAAGAAGACACGGACCCCAGGCTGCAGTAAGGGAGATTTTATTCACCTCTCAGGCGACGCGTTTCGAGCAACTCGTGCTCTTGATCACACACCATGCACCTGGTCAGCATTCATTTAAATACATTTTTTTGTTTTGCAGTGCTCCACCCCCTGAGTGAATCACATGGTGCATAGACATGGAAAACACATTTTTCTATGCTATTTACTATGACACCCACCATCACTGCACTTAATTTACATACGGCCGGGAAATTAGTATATCTGCATAAATGCAAAGAAACCCTTGATCAATTGAAGCATTCATCACTATAATTCATATATGTCGAAATTTAAGGATGTCCGATCATAACCAAAACATAAATTTAATCATAATAGTGCTTACCCAAACAATGTATATACACATACCAAAATATATATATATCAATATAAAAATATATACGTGTTCTCTTATATTCACAAAATTACATCACTGTACAACTATATACAACTTTATACTTTGGACAATCTACTATCCCTGACATGAATGCCTGGATAATCATAACCCTAATTGGAACAAGTCATGAAAATATATATACATAAGATCAAAGGTTCAAAGTTTCATTACACTAACATATTCCCCTATGCCCATCTTCATACCCTTAGTGACAACAAACTACTAAGTGATAATAAAATAATTAATAATCCAACTAAGTGCCACTAGGCACCCATTGTGATTACAAATAACTAAAAAAAGTGAGTATATTATATACAGTGATTTTCTTTTTTTACATGATTTTTGGGAGAGAGTTTCGACAGTCACTTAGCTCGTTATCAAATTCATTCTCATAGCAGATGTGATGTCACACCCAGTCCCCCCACGGTGCTTTTTGATGCAGCAGATAGAATTCATGATTATCAAAACATGATATATAGATTTTCTTAGAGCCCTAAGAAACTGAGACACAAATAAGATACACAGATTCACTTCAAAATATATATGTGTATAATTCCTGTTTGCTCAAGATATTAAATCAGCTTGTGCTCTCATTAAACTAATTTGAAAAATTATTGTGATAACATATGGTGTAAATCTTCAGTCGTGTTCAAACCATTTGGATATTTACTGTCCAATTCTACTATAAACTCAGTTTCTCTTTTTCTGAGACGTCCCTCTCTGTCACCTCCCCGTGCTGAAGGAGCCACCACATCTATGACAAAGTACGTCAACTGAGATAAATCATTGTTGTGGGTTGATTTAAAGTGGCGTGCTACCGGGTAGGTGTTATCGTTGTTAACTATTGCCCGTAAGTGTTGCAATATTCTGACATGCACCTGCAACTTGGTGCTGCCAACATACCTCAGCCCGCAGGTGCAGGTCAGAACATATACTGCAAACTCGCTGTGGCAGTTGTAATTGCCACGGATAATCTTTCTGGTAGGGCAAAAGGGTGTGCTATAGTGAGTGGTGTTTACACCAAATTTGCACGCCCTGCATGAGGAGCACTTGTAGAATCCTTTGTATTTGAGCCAAGTACTGCCACTACTTGACTCAGGACTAGTTTTGACCAGACTGTTATGCATGCTGAACGATTTCTTGTATGTAATAGTAGGAGAACCCTGCAAAATCTCACCATAGAAGCCATCTGTCATCAAAACAGGCCAATGTCTTCTTACAATTGACCTGATCTGCTTTTCCTGTTTACTATAAGTCAGGATCAGGCGGGGAGTATTATTCTCTGAAGTCACCAACGATGTATCAGACCTAAACAGTGACTCCCTGGGTTTTTCACGGCAGCGTTTTAGTGCACCGTTCAGAATTTTATCGTTATACCCTCGGGCCTTAAGTCTGCCAATTGTGTTCTTAGCTTCTTGTTCAAATAGTTCAGGGGTACTACTAATTTGTTTTACCCGCACCAGTTCTCCATATGGAACATTGTTAATGACATGCTGTGGATGGCTGCTACCGGCATGGAGTATGCTATTACCGGCAGTCGGTTTACGAAAAAGCGATGTATTTATACTGTTGTCTTCAATGTTAATGTGGACATCAAGAAAGTCCGCATGTATTTTACTAATTTGAGAGGTGAAAAAAAGATTCTCACTGTTAGTATTAAGTGCATCAACAAATATCTGCGCACTCACCTCATCACCCTCCCAAATACAAAAGACATCATCTATAAACCGTTTCCAGTGTCTCACATGCCTAAAACCTGGTGTGGCCACTAGAACACGCTCCTCCCACCAGCCCACGTGAAGACACGCGTAGCTGGGGGAGAAGCATGATCCCATCGCCACACCACGGACTTGTCTCCAAATATTCTTAGCAAACATAAAATAGTTATTATGTAAACACCAATGTATCAATTCACACAACATTTTGTTGTGGGCATAATATTCACAGGTTCGTATATATATATATATATTTAAGATAAATATTAACCGCATGCGTGCGGGCGGAATTCCGCCCGTACGCTGGGTTTTTTAAAATCGCATGTTACTTGATGAGCTGGGCTCGTCATGAGCGTGCGAGGAGGCTACCTCATGACGAGCCCAGCTCGTCATCAGCGTCGAAGGGGTTAAGGGGAAAAAATAATATTCTTTTAGTTTTAATAAACGTATATTACTTTTATTTTTTTTATTTTTTTATTTTTATTGTTTTTTTGGCAGAGGTAGAAGCATACAAGGACGAAACAAAACATAGAATATAAAGTAGGTCTTTACAGATACAATCATTATTAAATTTAAATCCAATTGTCAATAGGGGACCATAGCTTCCGGCCAAAGATCTTCTTTTTATGTCCCTTCAATTTGTAGACTGCTTTATCCATTCTATAAACATTTAAAAGCTTTCCCAGCCATTGTTCGAATGTTGGTGGATCTATATCCAACCATCTGGAGGTGATACAAGAACGGTATATAGACATTCCAATAAACAAAAAGTATTCTTGATCAAGAGATAGATTCTGAGAAGGAAAATAAACACCAAAAATAATAACAGAGGGATGAAGCGTGATATGAACATGTAGCAAATTAGTCAGAAACTTTTCAATCTTATCTATATATACCACCAATTTAGAGCAACTGTAGAACATGTGACTTGAGTCTGCTGCTAGAATTCCGCAGCGACTATAATTAATGCCTCTTATAGCTTTCCATTTAGCCAACTTAGCAGGTGTATAATAAAGATCTAGAGTGGACATGTAATGTTGGCTTTTAAGAGAGCTATTAATTAGTATCTTATTACTCATCTCAAAAGCTCTTGCCAGGTCTATCCCTTCTATACTTAAATTTCTCTGCCATTTCTGGGTTTGATGATCAAGATCGTCCTGCAACCTATTAGTCATTAACTGATAAATTGTGCCAGTACGATTATTCTTCCTACAGCTCTCTAGGATATCGATAGTCTCCATGGTATCAGTATATAACAGATTTTTTTTTTCCAGAAAACTACGGATCTGTAAATATTTAAAAAATTCATTCCTGGGAAGGCCAAATGTCTTTTGGAGTTCAGAAAAGGACATAAAGATCCCATTTTGATACAATTGCCCAATTAGGTGAATCTGTCTCGTATGCCATCGATATATAGCAATATCTTGAAAAATTTCAGATAGTGAATTATTGCCAAAAATAGGTGTATAAAAATTAAGTTTTGAGGTTATGCATAAAGTTTTATTCATTTGCCTCCAAACTAAAAAAGCAGAAAGAACCACCTTAAATTTTGTTTTTTTATCGTAGCTGGGTTCCATGAATTTCAGTAGGCACTGCCGAGCATGAGCGCCTAAAAGCATTTCGAAGATAGAGGGTGCCATAGACGGTTCAGTAACATAATCATGAAATAGTAAGACCTTGTTTTAAGAGTAATGGCCCAATAGTACATTCTAAAATTCGGAAATCCCAGCCCAGCACATTCTTGCGGAAGAGTACACCATTTTAAAGATCTTCTAGAACGACGGTACCCCCACAAAAACCTAGACAGCATCCTGTCTATTTTATTAAAAAGGGACATTGAAAAAAATAAAGGAATGGTGCGAAAAAAATACAGAAATTTTGGAAAAATCATCATCTTGATGACATTGGTTCGTCCGTATAAAGATAAGTGTAAGTTATTTAGCCTTTCTAAAGTTCTATTGGTGGATATAAGTAAGGGATCTATGTTTAATGCGACAATGTCATCAACCTTAGGAGATAGAGTTACACCAAGATATGTGCCAGTAGTATTTAGTGGAATATCAGTAGGTTTACCCGTTTCAGAATGTATAATCTGAGTCTTTGAGATATTAAGCTTATATCCGGAAAATTTCCCAAACTCTCTAGCAACATCAATGATTTTAGGTAGCGCCGAGGAAGCATCAGAAGTTACAATGGCCACGTCGTCTGCGTACGCTAAGACTTTGTGGTCAACCTCAAAAAGTCGGACTGATGGGATATCAGGTTCCAAGATTAGTCTATTCAAGTAGGGTTCTAGATATAGAGCGAATAGAAGCGGGGAACAAGGGCAGCCTTGTCTAGTCCCCCTGGTGATTGAGAAAGGTCTCGAATTGTCAGTACCTAATCTTATTACACCCTTAGGATTAGAATAAAGTGATCGTACTGCTTGAATGAATTGTAATGGGAACCCTTTCCATTCTAATACAGTCCAAAGGAATCCCCAGTCTACTCTATCAAACGCTTTTTCAGCATCGAGTAAGATCACCCCAACTGGGGATTCCTTTGCTTGAGCCCAGTCCAGTAATGTAATAACGCGTTTGACATGATCTGTAGTATCTCTGTGTCTAATGAAGCCGTGTTGAATGTGAGAAACCAAGCCAGACATTACATTATTTAATCTATTTGCAAGAATTTTGGAATAAATCTTACTGTCTGCGGTGATAAGAGAAATGGGGCGATAGGAGCCTAATTCTTTTGAGTCCTTGTTCTTTTTTAAGAAAACAACTATGGTAGCAATAGACCAGGAATCAGGGGATTTACCTTGAAATGCTAAATTGAAAATCTTTAACAGCTCTGGTTTCAACATGTGTCTGAATGTCCGATAGAATTCAAGGGGTATCTGGTCGGGTCCCATAGCTTTACCTGCCGCAAGACTCAAGATGGCGTTTTCAATCTCATCCCAACTTATTGGGCGTATGAATGAATCAGTCTCCTCGGGGCACAGTGACAGTTGGTTAGCACTTTGAAGATAGGTTGCAGGATTAAGAGTCTTATCAACTTCGTTATTGAGGTCGTTGTACAGTGTCTTATAGAAATCGTAAAATGACTCTAAAATTCCTTCCCTACGTTCATGGTAAACACCGTTCATGTCTTTAACACCTTGTATTTCATTTATGGAAGATTTTTGTCGAAGACGTTGTGCTAGAATTTTGCCAGTGCGCTCACTATATTCATAGCGTTCAGTTTTATAACGTTTGAATTTTGATGCTACTTCATCGGCAATATGAATCCGCAAACCAGAGCGTTCAATAACTAGACGTAGTTGAGCGTCTTCAATGCCAATGTTATTTTTACATGCAATTGATAGGTCGATCTCGGCTATCCTGATCTTATTTAACCTCTCCTTGAAATCTGTTTGAATTTTTTTCCTCTTTTAGTTTGCGAAACTAATTGTCTCTCCGCGTACAATTGATTTAAAAGAATCCCACACAACTTGTGGAGAGGCCGTGTCATTATTTATTAAAAAATAATCATTAATAATAGTAACCATAAATTGAAGATAATCTTCATCTATTAACAAATTTCTCTGGAATGACCAGGATCTGGTTGGATTTTGACATTCTGTGGGAAACTGAATCTCAACAATTATAGGATTGTGGTCTGAAATGACTTGAGGTAGTATTTCGATACAGATTTTCTCCAAAAACAGAGAGGATACAAAAAAATAATCTAGTCGGGCAAATTTCCGATGGGGAATAGAATAGAAGGTATATCCTGGATCTTTATGATGCAATTTGTGCCAGACATCAGTTAGCCCATTATTTAAAACCAAATCTCTGAGTGCTCTATGAGTTCTGATCTTACGACCCATATATCTCCTTCCTGATTTGATATTCCAATCAGCTGGCAAGTGAATATTTAGGTCCCCACATACTATGATTGGTTGTGCCCAAGTAGCTAATTCTACATTTATAGTATTGGGAACTTCAGCATCATCTAGATTGGGGCCATACATACAACATATAGTAAATTTACAGCTCCCGATTATTAGTTCAGCAACCCCCCATCTGCCCCATTTAATAGGCTGAGGTTTTCAGACACTTCCCAACTCCCTTTCGCATACAGATTGCGATGCCTCTTTTTACACCCATTTGTTTAGATGTAAGCAGAACATCCAATCCCAGATTATCCAGAAGAGAGCGCTTATCCCATGCAATATGAGTTTCCTGAATACATAATAAATCAATAGATAGAGTCTGAAGCATTGAACGAAACATCCCAATCTTTTTTAAGTCATTGAGACCATTAATATTAATTGTACATATTTTCACCTTTTTATCCATGTTTGAAATGATAATATAAAAAAAAAGTGTTAACTAGCATCAACAATATGTGTTCTTCGATGCTACAACTTGATTGCCTTGTATACATCCTTGCATTGAATACCTCTGCCTTACACCCCCACCACCAACCCTTGCCCTTACCCACCCCCACCCTTTGACCCAGAACCCCTCCCCCCACCCTCCCCACTATAGGAGGCATAGGAACTACCAGTTCCTAAGACGTATGGGTGCCGCGTCCCTGGCCCATAGCGTCCTGATGAAGAGAAAGGAGAAAAGAAAGAATAAAAAAAGGAGGAGGAAAAAGAAATAGATAATATAAAGGAGAGCATAGTAATCCTACTTATTGAAAAGTTGATAACAACAGCATGAATTTCTAAACTTATAGTCCTTATAGTCCTACAATCTTACGGTCTACATTAATAGAAAAAGAAAAAATTGTTCCTCCTAATTATTATTCAGATAGAATCCAAATATTCCTTGGCTTTGGTTACAGAAATAAAGTATTTTACTTGGCCCTTAAATATAGTCTTTAGTTTTGCGGGACCTTGGAGAAACACTGTGACTTCTTTCTTTTGGAAATCAGGGATCAGTTGCCTCAATCGCCACCGTTGAGCCACAGTAGCTTGGCAATAGTCTGGTCGCACAAAAAACTGACAACCCAGTCCGTCCGCTTTCTTATCCGGTCTCGCGTTTACATAGATGGCTTCACGGGCAAGGAAGTTATTAAAGGAGACCAGAATGGCCCTGGGATAATTTTCTTGGCCTTGTCGTGGATTCCTCACAGTGAAGGGAAATCTGTGTGCACGCTGTATTTCTCGTGCCCAATCCCAATCAGTCATCTCAGGAAAAGCATTGTTTAGTAAATTAATGATAAACCTCCTCGGATCAGACCCTTCTTTATTTTCAGGAACCCCCAAAAAACGTAGGTTGCTTCTACGGGCCTGGTTCTCCAAATTAGCTATCTTATCGGATAGATCTTCTTTTAGGGCTTTGAAACCAACCACGTCCTGTCTTTGTGCCATACTTTCTTCTTCTAGAAAAGATATTCTAGCCTCTGCCTCGGTAACTCTGTCGGTGGTCTCAGAGCACATCTTAATTGCGCGACAAACTGCATTTTTAACTTTAGCACAGGTCATCTGAGTACGTTGGTTTTCAGCTTTGCTTTCCGCCCTGTGGCTCATCATAGTGTCAAAAATTGTTTTCAAAGTAATCTCTTCATTATTTTCTTGTGGCGGAGCCGAGTCTAATACAGAATTGTGATTAGACCCAAGAGTGTCAGTGGCAGTGATAGATACTAGATTAGGAGATAGGGTGTTTTCCCCACCAGGTGAGTTGGGAGCAGCCTCTTTGCTCGTCACACGTAAAGATCTCTTCTTCCATAACTTTTTCTTAATGATAGTAGCCGCGTTAATGTTATCGGGGCTCATACTAACCTCGCCATCAGAAGATAAACTTTCGCAGCTAAACTCTGCCCAGTCTTTATTTAAGCAAGTTGCTTCATCAGATGAGAGTTCAGACAGAGAGTAGAATTTTTCAGGGAGCTCCAGATTGTTTTGCTGTGCAGTAGATTCTTTTTCAGTCTGTTGGTCAATTACTGGTGATATTGCTAGCGAGGGAAGAGAGCATGCTCGACTAATTACAGTTCCGCCAGAGACTACACCTCCCATAATACCCTTCCTCAAAGGATTAGTCAGCATAAGAGTTGTAGAACTATTTTGGGTATCAGCTGTCGTGGAACGTTGATTAGGCGGTTGTGAAATAGTCATATCGGCATTTTGATTATTGCTAT